>NC_134473.1:29243756-29348756 GCF_964194025.1 Convolutriloba macropyga
CTTATTAGCAGAAAAATCAACCTTCTGCTGTTCTAAACGAAATTTGGGTTGTTGGTTATGTGTTGACTGACGTTTCTAGAGCATAGGAATGTGTTTTTATAAGATATTCGCGAGTTTTAGGTAATGATAGTTTGTGATTATTTCCCTTGTCTTTTTCATACAGACCGGTATCAAGGAATACATCTGAAATAAAATAAGACGCACTTGGAAAATTGAAGTCTTATCTGTCAATTTATTTTTTTAACTGCTTATAACGTCTTATCCATTAGCGGCTTCAAAAATTTGGTTTTGCTAATTTAGATCTAAAATTCTCTTTTTTGTTTGTTTTCGTATGCTTAGGTCGCACTACTAGCGCGCAAAATTAGTTTATTTAATTGTAAGCTCATGATTTGTTTAGATTTTTGGAAAAATTATTTTATAGTGCATCAATGAATTTTTGATCTTTGTCTCTCTCTCATTTTATTTGTCAGTATTGTAGCTTGGTGTCTAAAACAACAGGTCACATCCTTCCTCCAGTGATCCATGATCCAATAACTATACTCATTTTATTTTCATCTAATTGTTCCTTGGATTCGATTCTTATCATTTTCAATCCGAAATATGCAATTTTTGTACCTTTGCCCGATTCTGATTTAATTTGTTTTCTTGGCCCTTATTAGTAATGGGGTGACCTAATTGGCTTTGCAAGAATGTGCCATTGAAGAAATTTCAGGTTTTCCTTGAAGAACCTATGGTTTTAACGGTTGCTACACCGTTTTCTTGTTAAATTTAATTGATTTCTTTGTTTCTGCCGTTCTTTTCGTAATTGTCTGTTATATTATGATTAGTGGCAGGTCTCAATTGCTTTTCTGTTAGGTATAAACTAATCTTTTTAGTTCATTGGGTGCATAGTCATTGATGTTAATTGATTTGAATTCAGGTGGGCATTTTCAGAAACTGAAAGGTTTTTTGAACGTTACCCCTTTTTGCTCTTCTTTGTCTATTTGTTACCGAGTCTCATTTTTGTTAGGTATCATATCTTATCTAATGAAATACAGGTTAATATGTTTAAATCAAGTTCTATACAATTTTGTTTCTTGAGTTGTATTTTTTTTAGTATAGACATCGTGTTTTGATCGGAATAGACGTTTGCTATTTATTGATTTTTTTATTTGTCTTGACCAGTACTCTCCTAAATAGCAAGTCTCATCGGCTCTCTAACCCTGCCTTTTATTCACTGAGTGGTGTGTTGAACTATATGTAAAAATTTTTAACTCCCTTCATTTGGTAGACAATAAAGTCAAAATGTTGATGAGTGGGGTCAGAGCATTATATGCGAGCGCACTTTGTCGAGCCTCCTTGTTTTGACAACATATTCTAAAAATTGATTTGAAAATTGATTAAGTTAAGTTTTATAAAAACTTTGAAACCATTTTTTTGCTGTAGAGTATTGCCAAAAATTAATGAAAAGTGCAAACATATTGATCGGGCGGTCATAAAGTATATCGCATAAGTCTAACGATGAAAAATTGTAGTTGTATAATTTTTTTTAAATGTCAAGGTTAGGTTCACAATCCGCCAAAAAATATTGTACCGAAGATTGATTTTCGCAATTGTTTTTTTGTTAGACTGTAGATTCGCAAGTGCAGTCATCAGACATAACAGTGTTTTAATGAAAAGCATGGAAAGGATTTCCAGAATCCTATACGTGGATCCCCGAAATACCTGTTAAAGCTAAACATCTGTTCCAAAAACAAATGGCTGAATTTCTTTGATGGGTTTTAAAGTACTTTGGTATTTCAAGAACACAGCGTGAGATACCACAACGAAGACTTCTGTCTCATTTTTAAGTTCTATAAAAGCTTGTTTGTTGAGGCACAATGGTGTATGCTTCTGTCTTTTGATAATGTGTCCGAAACTGTGTGCTTCAATTTCTCGGAAGCAAACAGGAAGTATTTGGAAATTTAATTTGCTAAGAGACTGAAAACATAAAAACTGGGTTGCGACTTGGACCATATGACAAAGAGCACATATAGCATATCGGTTCTTGTGGAATCATGCCGCTGGAAGTGTAAACAAGGGGCATTTGTGGACATAAGTAACAATGATGGGAAAGTTATCGCAAAAGTTGAGTGATAAAGAAAGCCATTTGATTCTTTAACATTCGAGTGGGTCTTTTTCAAGGCAACACGTGACGTGGAAAGTTGTGATGCAGTCATCAAAAAAACACCTCTTTTATTTTAGAATTTTATCTTATCTTGAAAATTTGAAAACTTTGACATTACGGTCGTCTACAGGTACCAAAAAAACTACCTACAAAGAAAATGGATGGCGCTTTGCCAATTTACTTTCAATGTGAAAAGCGCACAAACATTGTGAAAGTAGTTTCCACGAAGCAATAAAAATTTTTAAAATGAAAATTTGGGTCAATTAAAATGAAAAGTAGTTTAGTTTGGCTGTAAGGACATTTCACGAAAATTTAATCCCTTCTTAATTTAATGAAGTTGAATTTTGGGATAATAATTCATTTTTAAAAATATGAGGCTTTGTACTTCAATTCATCTGCGGCACAATTCTTTGTTGAATGCACTTCCGCAAAAAAAATTAGCGGTGGAAAGCAGTTTTCGTTTTTCAACTTCCAGTTTAGAAGTGAAATGAAAAACACTGACAGGAATTTCTAAACAGGGTTCCGCATTTTGATCGGTGGAGTTTGTAAATATATTTCATAGGCACAAAAAATGAACAAGGTATTAAAAACGAGTAAATTCACTCAAAAAATTAGAACAGGTTTGCTAACGCAGAAAAAATATTGCTTGCTAACGCAGCAATATTTTTTCACTTAAATGTATGTTAAACGATATATAAAATTTTCTATCTGCCCTCAATTGGTAGACAATTCAGGCAAAAATGTGGATGAGCGGAGTCGAAACATTATGTGTTAACCATATTATTGAGCCGTTTTGTTTTGACTTCATAATCTAAATATCGATTATAAAAATGGCTTAAAGAGTTTTATAAAAAAGAAAAGGGCTTCAATCCTTTGAATTGAAAAAAGTGGACAATTGAAATTTCGAGAGATCTCCCGAGATGAAATATATTTCTTTGCGCAGGACTAACGATTCAGCTTAATGCAAAGCCAATGTTCACCCGAAATTGATTTTTAAATTACCATTTTCTTTGGTGTACCTCTTCATTGTTAAATACTGATCGCTTGGTCATAAAGTTTCTGGCATAATTCTAACGATGAAAAAATACAGTTTTGTTACAATTTTTTACCTGTCAAGGTCAGATTCAAAACGAGCCAAAATAGGTTGAGCTTGGAAATGTTAGCAATTGACATCATATAATGTAATGTGTTAAGGAAAATTATGTACGAAAGATTGATTTTTGCAAATTTTTTCATAGTTAGAATGTAGGTTTGCAAGTGCAGTCATCAGGCATAACAGTTTTAGTGTTGTAATAAACAGCATGACAAGAATTTCTAGAAGCCCCAGACATGAATCCCCGAATTGCCTCTGAAATGTTCAGCCCGGGCAATTTTAAACTAAAACCTCTTCCAAAAATAAATGGCTCATTTTCTTTGTTGGATTTTAAAATGATTCACTAATTTGAATTCCCAAGAGACTGAAATCGTAGAAATTGTGTGCGACTGGGACAAATTGAAAAAGTGGACATATAGCAAACCGGATTTAGTGCAATTGTTCTGCAAGAATTATCAACAAGTGACATTTCTGGACCTAAGTAATGATGATGGGAAAGTTTCGCAGAAGTTGAGGAATCAAAAAACCCTTTGATTTGGTCACATCCGAGTGGGTTTTTGTCGAGGCATCATGTGACTTAGAAAATTTTGAAAAAGCCATCAAAAAAAGTACGCCTCGAGTTTTATCTTATCTTGAAAATTTGAAAATTTTGGAATTACGGGCGTCTACAGGTACAAAAAAAAACTGCGTACAAAGAAAGTGACTGGCACTTTGCGAATTGACATTCAATGTCGAAAGCGCATAAATTTGTGAAAGTGTTTTCCACAAACCAATAAAAACTTTTAAAATAAAAATTTGGATTAAACAAATATGAAAAGTAGTTAGGTTTGACTGTAAGGGCCTTTAACAAAATTTAAATCCTTTGACGATTAAATGAAATTAGTTTCAAGATAACCATTAATTTAAGGAAAATGAGGCTTTGTACTGCTACTCATCCACCGTAAAATTCATTGTGGAATGCACATACGCAAAAAGTATTTTGCGGTGGAAAGCAGATTTCACTATTCAAATTCAATTCCAGTTTAAAAGTTGAATGAAAAACACTGACTGGAATTTCCAGATAGGGTACTACCATTTGATCCGCGGAGTTTGTAAGTACGAAACAAAGGCTTAATGTATTAATATAGGCAAAGATAAATCTGTCGAAGAAAGGATTAATTTCACTCAAAGAATTAATACCAGTTGACGCTCGTAATTGATGTGGTTGTGGTAAATTTTTGTAACTTCATCATCAACTTTGCGGAGAATTTCTTAATTTAGAGAAAATTTTTTGCTGATGTTTCCTAAATTTACCATAATTTAATTAGTTGAATTGCCTAAATTACATACACGTTCTCCGTGATATTCGCAAATTTTTGAAATTTGCAGTTAACTTCCTATCTACCTCTCATATTTTTGCAGTTATTCCTAGAACTGAAACAAAGCTCAACCGGACCTACATCAGAATCAATTTTAGTATTGACAGAAGCCAATTTTAGCTGACAGAAACCAATCAATGATCAGCTTGTATTGATGCAGGCTTTGCACCTTCAAAAGTTTTTTTCCAGGTTTTTACTACTTATTCTCAAGATATTTTCAAATTACAATGCATTTCTACGTTGCACAAGTGAGTAAAACAAAAAAATCACTCAGTACTTAAAACATAAAACCGTCATCAACAAAATCAAAACAAAAAAGGAATTCAAGATAAATCAAGCTTGTGCTCGACTTCACCAGGGCCGCGTGCATGAGGGTAAAACATAAGAATGATGTTCTATTTTACAAAGATGTCGAAAATCAAGTTTATGTTATTCTTGTTTTTTCGTTCAGTAATTTCAAGCAATTTTTGGATTGTGGAAGCTGTAGAGATCATCGGTTAGCGTAATTGAAAAGGTTTGACTTCCTTGTTGTGACTTTAAAAGATTGTTGTACACTCTTTCGGGCAACAAATAATCTGGATAGACAGGTGAAACTTGGTGATCAGGAGACATTATTCATCGGTTAATGATCCATTGTAATTGAAATACTGTGTTTTTGAATGATAAAGATTTGTGTAAGTAGTTATTGGGCTTCTTCGCAGCTATGAAAAGTTGAGTTCTTTTGAACATTGTCGAGAACATAGACTGTAGACTCTGCCGATGTGAAGGATGTCAATGAAATTATATGGGTTTACCCCAAAGAATGTAGCACTTGTCAAGCTGCTAAAGGAAACAATTAGAGAAAAATAGTTGATGATGACTGTTGTCGCTGAAGGCAGAAAAAAACTTTAAGCTGGGCTGTGCTACGTTGAACAACTTAGGCAAAATAAAATACTGCTTTTGTTTTTGCAGTTTTATTTTTTTTTTCGCTGACGTTAAGATGTGCTAGATTGATTGTATTTGTGTAAAGTTGAACATTAGATACTTTGACTTCTGACAAGTTCTTTATGGAATTTTAAACCAAAGTTCTGTTTTAAATTTAAACTTTAATGGATATTTATTTCAAATATTGTGCAAACTTAAGTCAATTTGATGATGGTCTCTTCAATACTCCAGTTGATTTCCTCATTTCAAACAATTGTGCTCGTCCATCTTTTCCATTGTGGCATATTACAATTCGACCCATTGGCCAAATACATATCGGAGAACTCGTGTAATAATCAGACCGAACCAGCTTCCTTCAATTCCTCCGATTCTGTTCTCCACTTTGGGCGGCTGATAAGATCTGAGATGTACTCCCTCTGCAACGCCTCCAAAAAAATCGAGTAAAATTTGAATGTCAGGGGACCCCTTTTTACTAAACGTTCGGTTTATTGACGCCAAAGCTGCTAAAAGGCTGTGAAGACGTCTTAAAAAGAAGTGATTAGGGGTGAGTGATTCTTCTTCCTTCGTGTCTTTCGTCAATCAGTCTAGGCTGCAATTTTTTTTTTAAAAAATCGGCTAGTATCAGCTGCCTAATATTATTAGTAACGTGCGTTTGACAGATTGAATTAGCTTTTCCCTGATCACACTGAAGTGAGGGGTTAGATGTGATTTCAGTTTTCACGTAATATTTGCTGCTGTTGCTGTAAATGGAACGTGATGTAGTTGTTGTCAACGCTAATTTTGCTTAGCCTCAAACTTTTTTAGCGGATGTGGGGTTCGATCCAAGGTTAGAAATGAATAACTCAGGGTATCCTCGTACCAACAAAAATCCATGGCAGCTAGTTTGCACCTATCTGTTGCCAATCTCTGACGAACCATCATATGCATAGCTAAACCTAAAAAAACCTACATTTCCAAATTGTGATTCCTGTGCTCGATTTAATGAAACTGAGGAGGTCGGGAATTAGGGGTAACTCATTCTGGTACTCTCAATCGACGGCAAAAACAGCAAGTTTTGCTCAGTTGTTTTAAAAATGGTCTCAGTCATATAAAGATTGAATTCTTGCTGAAGGTTTGCATGGACGAACTCTGCTCCAGGGTGTCTAAAATCTTTTTGTTGTTCAAATATTAGTTTAGAGATATTATTCTTACTTCCGGATGTCTTTGATTGTACGGTATTTTAATGTGCTTTATTCTGCCTCTCTCTCGACTGTGTTTTGTCCACAAACGGAGTGAACTGCAAAAACTTGACCCTTTTTTCTTGTTCCTTTCCCAGTTAAATGTGTCCTATGCTTTCAGAGAAAATTTTGTGCTGCAATTGTCTCAATTGGTGGTATCGTAAATCTGTTGCACTATGGGAGCGGAATTTGTGTCCTTTGTTCGAAGCGAAATGACTGTACAGTTTGACAAAACGCAATTCTGGACGGATAATGTGGTCAAATAAGTTTGGATTAAATCGACGTAGCGCAAAAAATTTTTGAAGCCAATTGCATTAACTTTAGTAAACTCTTGGGCAGAAAATGGAAATTTAAACCCACTAAATCCAACCCTGCAGATCATAGAACAAGACGACCGTTTTTAACAGATTGAAAGAACAATGGCTGTCAGAGCCAAAATTTCTCCTAGAAAATTTTGTGCCAACTCCTGCTCTAATACTTGAAGCTATTTTCCAATAAAAATTAATTTTAAAACAAAACTTTGGTTAAAATTCCATAAACATCTTGTCCGAAGTCAGAGAATCCAATGTTTAATTCCACACAAATTCAAACAATCGAGCACATCATGAACTCATCAAAGGGCACTGAAACTGCAAAAACAAAAGGAGAGTTGTAATTTCACTAACTGGTTCTACGTTGTAAAATCCAGCTTAAAGTGTTTCTTTGTTTTCAGCAAGAACAGTCATCAACTAGTTTTCCCTAATTTTTTCCTATTTGCCAGCTTGACAAGAGTTACAGACTTTGGAATAAAACCCAAATAACTTCATTGACAGCCTTCACATCGACGGAGTCTACAGTCTATGTTGTCGACAATCGTCAAAAGAACTTACATTTTGATTGCTACGATGAAACCTAATAATTACTTTCACCTATCCTGGTCATTCAACAGCACATTATTCGAATTAGAACCGATCAAAATCAAATATGATGAAAAGTTTTGCACGATCACCAATTTTTACCTGCCAACTTGGTTTATGGGTCGCCCCGGAAATGTGTACTACAAGTTTATACTGACAAAAACAGGAATGCAAAACATCCTCAATTATGACATAAGATGATCTCTACAGCTTGGGCGAATAAAAAAATTCTAAGAATTTCGGAATGGCAATAGAAGAATAATGTAAATTTGATTTTCGAAATCTTTATAAAACAAACAAGAGCATTAACTTTTACCCTTATATCGGCGGCCCGAAGTATTCAAGCGCAATCTTGATTTAGTTTAATTTCATTATTCGTTTTGATTGATTGATGACTTCTGATTCAATTTTATTTGTAAAATCTATGGGTTTTATGTTTTACCCACTTGTGCAACCTAGCAATTCATTGTAATCGAGAAATATCTTGTGAATAAGTAGTAAACACCCTGGATCACACATTTGTAGGTGCAAAGGCTGCATCATTACAAGCTGATCACAATGCTGGGCAACTGATCATTGACCACTATGCTGCTGAAGTGCACCTTAGTTTACTAGAAAAATCTCTTTTTCAAAAAAAATGGTTTCTGCCAGTACTAAAACGGACTTTGATATAGGTTCTGGTGAGCATAATTTCATTTCGAGGCATAACTACAAGAATATGACATATATGAGAGATAGATAAGAAATTCGCTGCAAATTACGTAACTTTGCGAATGTTACGGAGAATATATATTTTTGTATTTTATGTAAATTGGTGCAAGTCTATGTAAATCTTTGCAGTTCATGTCATATATGTTATTCAACCGATTAAATTGTTGTAAATTTTAACAAAGTCAGCAAACTGTTCACTAAATTATGTAACTTCACCGCAAAGTTGAAGATGAAGTTACATAAATTTACAGCAATTACCTCAATTACGAGCGTCTACCGGTACCAAACCTTAGCGTGAATTTTTCCCTTTTTTACCATATTTAACTATTTCTATGTTAATACATAGTACTTGTGAAACTTACTTACAATTTTAAATACTTTTTTGCGGATGTGCATTCCGCAAGGAATCGTTTGGCAGATTTATTGCAACCCCCAAATTCTTAAAATTAATGATTATCTTAAAAATTAAACTTCAGTAAATTTGGTTAATTTCCCAATGACATGTGATCATCCAATTACAGCCCGGGTCGAGACCGAATGGTTAACTTGTAAGAACTTGCAAGTTTCTTGCGAAAGATGGTTAACTTGTAAGAACTTGCAAGCTTCTTGCGAAAGATGGTTAACTTGTAAGAACTTGCGAGTCGAATTGTTAACTTCAGTCCAAACTGATAAACACATTAAAAAAGGCATTTATGATTGATTTGATATTGGAAGTTTGCCAGTTATATTATAGCTGAACAAAATAAGGAAGCATCAAAAAGAAGAGGAAGATGGAAAAACTTCTTTCCTGATGCTATAGATTAATATTTTTCAGATGTTTTTTGTTCCTTTTCCGATGCGCAGAATATGTGTGAATTCATGTCTTGAGACGTTTTATTGTTTTTTTTCCTACAGCATAGGCAGAATCTTTGTATTGTAAGCACTGACAAGTTTTTGGCAGAAAAACTTGCAAGGCGATGCATCGCCTTGTAAGTTTCTGCCAGAAACTTGCAAGTTCTTACAAATTAACCATTCGACCTCGACCCGGGAGTTGAGAAAATGTAATACTTATGGAAGCCTTATTTTTTATTATTCTGTTAATGTTTCTTTTGATGTGGATTCAAAAAAAGTGTATTTCATCCCTAATAAAGTTTTTCGCTTTAATTTGAGATCCGTAAATGTGAACGACGTTCGGTAAAGTTGTATAAACAGACAGCACTTCACTAAGATTTACATAGTATTGGTATCCTGTTAAATGACATCCCGATTTAAAGGGCTTTTTTCGAGAAATTCTGTTGTTAGTGAGACAAATGGAGTTTTCTGGGTGACAATAGTTTCCTCCCATATTTAGAGTAGAGGTTTGTACGTGCCTTAAAAATTGAAATTGAAAAAAAGTCAGTCTCTTTTCTGAAATATGTAAGCGAAAAATAAAAGTGTGCATCAAGTGAATCAGATTTTTTCATAAGCGTTGTTGACTCGTCTCATGATGAATAACTAGCAATCCATAATTTTTTTTCAGAAATTCAGGTTTCTGTATGAAGTTTTTGGTTTTCATATCAAAGATGTTGAAAAAAAAAATATAGCTTGAGAAGTAAAATGGGATAGATTATAGTTTGTTATAACGGCATAGAGCCTGTGGTTGATTAAAGATTTGGAAAATAGCTTTTAGATCATTTAACGAGTGAAGTTATGTAACAATCTTTTTTACTGTATTATTTCACAAATATTTTAAAATCAAATCTGTTTCAAATGTACTTCATGATATGAACAAGCAGGAGTACAATGGGCTCATAATTACTCTGTGCAGTTGAAACAGTTCAACAGATGTAGAATGGAATTGCAGTTGCTGGTAGATCAAGGTTAAATTTCCAGTTAGCAATTGTGCTTACGATTCGCATACAAGACTTATAAACGTTACATGTGCATATTCTAATCTTTAGACTTGCATTCAATTTATGTCACAAACAAATTTGCTATTTGAGTCAAAAATCAAAGTTCGGTCAAGATCACCATCCACTGAAGTCGTATAGCTACTGCACTTTGCAGTTTTGTATTTGTTTTCTTTCGGGTTCCTATCACCGAGAATTACTTTAATGTTTTGCATTTATATTGCTTGAGCTAAAAGTAATCGCAAAAATGGAAAAATGATTGTTGAGTAGGGCTGAACATAGCTGTTTTCAAATTCACTTTATGATTTCCATGATTGAGAGTAGCTCAAGCACCGTTTGTAGAAATGATTTAGGGCAATTTTTACAAGTTTATTTTTTTGATAAGAAAGTACTGTTTGTGTGCAATTGTTTTTGTTTAAACAGTGTCACTTTTAAAATGATCAAAATGCTAATTTCATACTATTAAAATCAACTTTTACTCATCTTCCCAAGTTTTCATACTCTTTCTTTACCAGATCCAATATTTATAAAAAATTTGAGTTGGCGGTTTGATTTAAGGAAATAAAATGGGCTATATTTTCCAATGGATGTTAGAAAATCTGGGCAAGACCCATGTTGCTTGTTTTATTCAAAGTTCATTGGAGCTTATGTCTAGAGCGGATGTCTAAATAGCAGCTGTGTGCGTTCTAATCTTTCTATTTTGGCTTTGCTGTAAATTTTTACAGCGTTTTATTGATCATTCTTGAGCAAAAGAGCATTTATAGCCATTGATTACAAGTTTTTTTAGTGGTTACTACCTATTTTTTTGTTTTATTTTACAATAATGGATACTGTGCTTGATGAGGAGACTACAGGAGCGAAGAGGCTGTGAAAGTTGGAGCAATTGTAAGGCCCTTAGAGGTTAGAATGGCCAAAAAACTGTCTCAGACGACAAAAAGTTTGAAGAACTTTCTAAATTTGCCGAGGAGATAGAAGGCAGAATTAGAGAGCAGGAAAAAGACAGCAGCAAGAACAAAATTATAATCGGAAAACCCCCTTTTGACCCGGAAGACGAACGAAAATTTTTCGAAAACTTGAGAGAGTTTTTCAAAACATTTCTGCACTTTGATATTGAGGAGCAACTAGTTGAAGCTGTTCATATTTTGGCGACCAAATGTGAATTACCAGGTAGTCTTATGCAATCAGTGATTGTAAAGTTCCTGTATTTTGAGGACAAAGATGTTGTTTATGCTAAACGAAAATTGCTTAAACCAGATGCGGAGAAAACTATTCTTCTATTAATCCGCTCAATGGAGAACTTATCTACATAAATGAGCGGCTTCCACCAGACGAATCCAGCGTCAAGCCTTGTGCGAAGTAATTGAATATGATTACTGCTACTAAGAACTGCAGTGTATCATTAATGTGTAATGATGTGAAGGATCCTCGCAGGGTGTCTAAAGTTTTCGTACCTTTTAAAAAGATTCCAGATAACGTCTCCTTGAAAGAACCGATAATGAAGAAAAACATCAGTAGTAACTACAGACATAACTTTTGTGCCTAATGGTAATCCTTTCAAAAGAAACTTTGCTGCAGTGAAGTCAAATGAACAAAGAGCGTTTGAGATGTGTTCCAGTCTCTCACCTGATAAAAAAGGAAACTCAAAGACACTTTGACTGATGATTTTATTTTTTGAATACCAAGATAATAAGAACTGTTTGAAATAATTGTGCTAAAAACTGTAATCAATGGAACTCAACTTTTTTGTTCTTTGGTACACGTTTACAAACTCGTGGAATTACTTTATGGTCAAAAGTCCAATGAGATAAACTGTTATAAAATTTTTTCGTCAACGTTTGCAAATAATTGTAAAAAAGATTGAAAAATTGATTGCAATTAAAACTTTGAAAGACAGCAAGTATTGCTTTTTATACGTAAATATGGCTATGAAGAATATTATAAAGCATATATCATTTGCCGTGGATCTTGGCAAATTGGAGTGGCAATAATTGGACGTTTTTTTTGAACTACAAAACATTTGATCGTTAGGAGCCAATTATAATGAATTATTGGTCTTTTTAAATTGTAAGAAGTCACTACCAAATTTTTCCAACGAACCAATTTTTGCCCAAGATAACTATGGTCTATTCAAAATTTTTATTAAGCAGTGCAAAAGCGGAGGAGGCAATGGAGTTTTGACCTCCAGTAAAAAGCAATGTAATTTAATTAGAAGACATCAAAAAAAGTTATACTTACTGACTGTTTCTATAAAAAATTGACGTTCTCCAATGATGATAACAGTTGTATACAAAAGTCCAAATTGGGATTTTACTAGTCTTAAAGAAGAACTGATAGATCAAAATATTCAAAATATGTCAATCAACCTCAATGAAACATATCCTATGAGGTGATTTGAAAATAGACATGTCCAGACCAATTGACAACTTCGCAGATCCTTCATAAGAACTTTGGAGTTAGTCTTTTCAAACTTCAATTTACAGACAAAAGTACTGAAAACCGCCATCACAGATCATAACACCATAAAAATAGAGCTGACTGAGTATGCTTATCAAAATTCCGTAGAAATGAAGAACAATCAAACTACGAAACGAAAATAAAAAAAGTTTTCCAAAGCAAAAAATCAATTGCAAGTTAAGCATGAACTGTTCTGAAGGTTGCTAAATTAGTTAACAGAATACAGGACACTGTTTTTAGATAGCACATTCCAGATACTCATCCCATCAACAACGGAAACTCTCCATGAGTACATTTCTCTGAAAAAAATTGAAAGAAAAAAGAACTCAGAAAACAAGACCACAGCGAAATCAAAAAAGCAGCAGCAAAAAAAAAAAACGATGCTTTTGGAATCCTAAAGATAAAAAATTTTGGAATCGAATAATAATATTAAATACAAAACAAAGTATTTACATCAAAATAATAAGCTTTAAAAAGATAAGAGGCAAAAAAATACCTACTACAATAAGCTTATCGAAACAGAGGACATAGGAGCAAACAAATTGGTTCAGATAAACAAAAAACTTTAAGATCAAGAACAAAGCCAGCAGATAGCACAGTTTTTAGCTTAACTGAAGCAGATGAGTTGAACAGTTTCTTAATATCAATCGGACCTAATTTGACAGCGAGGTTCAACAAAGCATCCAAATTGTCTGGTCTTAAAACATAATGAATTCAGTTGCAGTCAGAGAACTGACCAGCCAAGCAATTTTCAACGAAACGAAATAATTGAAGAACAAAAGAAGTTTGGATTACTTCCTCTAAGCTAATTTCTCATTAAAAGCTGTTAACCCCGTACTCTGTGAAATACTATAAATACTGTACAACAGGATGATAATAGAATGCAGTTTCCCTGATTTACTTAGAGTGGCTAAATTTGTCCCAGTCTTAAGTCTAGCAAAAAAGCGATCCAGGCAACTGGCGACCAAAATCTTGTCTGCCAATATTTGGAAATTTATTCAAAAATATGATTCCAACATTTAATAAGCCTCCTAACCAAAATTAAAGCCCTCTCGAACGGGAAACTGGGTTTTTTCCTGGTAAACGATCATTTGTAGGTGCTCTAGCAGAGACACTAGAACGCTCGCTAGGATAACAATCGAAAAATGACTGCCCGCTGCACCTTACTTGATTTATTGAAAGCTTTCGACAAAGTTGATAACTATATCCTACTAGCCAAATACTATCGGTACGCCCTTAGGGGACCTATCTATAGTCTTCTGAAATTGTATCTAGGGAAACGAATTATTTTTGCAGTTTATAATTCAAAAGAATCCTGCACTCAAGAAATAGAACCCAGTGTAACACAAAGAACTCTATTAGGTCCTATGTTTTTTCTCATCTATAGAAATGACCTCAATATACTAAAAAAAAACGATCATATTTTACTGTTTGCCGACGTCACCAATATATTCGATAAATTCGCACCAAACGAAATCAGTGAAGACCTCTGATTGACTACCGAATGGATGGAGTCTAACAATTTAACCTTCAGCATTTCAATTGAGTAAAACAATAATAGAAAGTCAAAGGGCGGCAAGGTAATTAGTAATTATATTTGACAAAGAGCTGTCTTTCCAAATTCATGTGCAATTTATAAAACAGAACTGCAACAATTTATATTCATCCTATATCACACGAGAAATTTCCTGAGCGGAAGTTTCCAGCTGAAAATTTATGACAATTCATTCATCCAGTTAGTCAATATCGGAGTCTGGTATATGAGTGTGCTAGTAGATCAGTACTCAATATTCTACAAAGACAGCAAAAGTTTTCCTCAGAATTATTATGTTTGCTCCCAAACAAGATGAAATAAGAACAACTAGTAAAGAAAACTCGTTATGTTCAATTTTTGAACTTCGTGTCTATGACGTGCTGAAACTTACTACACGAATCCTAAGAAAGTCACTCGTCTCTCAAACATCGAATACTAGTATAAAGCAATTGGACACTGATAAGTTTATGCTGTCAGAAAAGAAACTGAAATGTTGCCAATTCCAGAAAAGCAAACACTTACCAATACAAAAAATTTTCGACCAGAGTTGGATTACTTGGCGACACTTTTGCTAGATTGAACGCAAAAATATTTACAACTTCCCTTCTATTACCTGACAAGTATCTTGAATCATATATAGATAATCTAAAAAATATCTACATTATTGATTCCGATCAGCTCTCACAGTTGTTTTTGAATAGAAAGAAAAATTAGAAAACCTATTGTGCAGATCTGATCGAGGTAACAAAAACGCAACAATATTCATTTGATTGGAAGCGAACAAATTTTTTTAATCCACATTATTTTTCCTCGAGAGGGCTTACTTGTTGTTAAGAACTGGGGCTCCTCAATAAAGATGCAGGGAGTTGCAATTTAAAAAGAAGTTATATTAGGAATTATAGATCAAAGTGGAAGTAGCTCCAATAGTTTTTTTGTTCAGTTCGTTTTAAATTTCAATCTACTGTGGAGGCCATCAAAGTTTTAAGTTCTATTTGAACTTTTTGGGCAATATTGTTGATGGCGTAAAAAAATTTGAATTTTTTTCGAGAAGCTATAGTTTATCAAAAATTTACTGGGCTTTAACTAATAAATTGATGTTGCTGTTAGTTTTACAGTAAGTATGCATGCAGCATCAATTAGTATTTAAATATTTTTGTACGATGAAATAATCTGATTTTGTCAACTTTTGAGTTGATGTTATTTCAAAAACTGAAAATTATAAATCTTTTTTCTTACCTTGAAAATAACTCTTTTAACTAAGATTTGTACACTATTTCAATAATTTGTGATTGAATGCATGATACTAAGATGTTTTGGCAAATGCGAAAAATGATATCCGGTACAAGTGTTGTAGATGTTAGGTTAGAAAACTATTTGACAGTCCCGCGTTGAGAGTTTCGTCGTATTCAAACATAAGAAATTGTCGGTTTTCGCCGAAACCGATCAAAGCCCTTGCGTTTTTTTTTCGTCGGTTAGATCGGTTTTCGTCGGTATTTAAACCTAAGAAACGTCGGTTTTCGCCGGTTTAAAAACGTAAGAAGCGCCGGTTTTTGTCGCTTTTACTTCGCCAAAACCGATCAAAGCCCTTACGTTTTTTTTTCGTCGGTTAGATCGGTTTTCGTCGGTATTTAAACCTAAGAAACGTCGGTTTTCGTCGATTTCAAAACGAAAGAAGCGTCGGTTTTCGTCGGTTTTAAACGTAAGAACCCGGAAAACTTTTTTACCTCTATGTATACGTTTTCTTGCCTCTATGCATGACATTTGAGATTTCGATGTTTTTTAGACCCTCAGTTGAAAAAAATAGAATGAAACAAATGTAGAAGAGACGTAGAACTGTAGCGTATGGCTGATGAAGGATCAGCTGATAAGGATGAAGTGAACTTTGCCAGTTGACGCGTATCCCCTATTTTTGGTTAAATTTTATAGATAAATTCCATGTGCTTCCCGGGTCGAGAAAAAATTGGAAAAGTGTAAGATAACCGAATAAAAGTTAGTTTTTTCACCGCAAACTTCGTACATAATTTTGCGGTGAAATGCGGTGATTGCGTAAAATTATGTAAGTTCACTGCTAGTGTAAGCGGTGAACTTACAAAAAGTCACCGGATTTCTCCGCTTACTACAGTTTACCGTCCTTGCACCCATTCGAACCTCTCACCTCCTACATGTCAGCCACTTCTTTTTCCATTGCGCCACTTTTCATTAAAATCTATCAAAATTGTTTTAAATTCAAATCAAATACGCTCTACTTTTTATAAAACATACGCGTTGAACTTTTATAAGATAAGTGGTCAAATTACAAATTTTAGCGGTGAAATGTGCTGATTTTTTTAAGTTCGCCGCTTGCTCTACTGGTGAAATTACATAAATTCACCGCATCAAAAAGTTTCAAAAACATGTATGATTATTCGTTGGTAAATTTTCCGTGCGTCTATTAATAAATGTATCATAACTTCATTAAACAAAAGACAATTCGAAGCGTTTTCTCAGCGGTGAGTTTATGTAATTTCACCTCATTCACTGCTGTTCTCATAAAAATTTAACACTTTTTTCTAGGAGGTGAATTTTTAAAAGTTCACCACTAAGTTCAGCGTTGAATTTATCTAATTTTATCGCATTCACCGCTTATCTTTCATAATTTGGACACTTTTTTGAAGTGGTGTGTTTATGTAATTTCACCACTCAAGTCAGCGGTGATTTTAGGTAATTTCACCGCTACCAGGCGATAAAGGTTTTTTCACCGCATTCACCGCCTGATTTATGTAATTTCACAGCATGCACCGCTTATCTTACAAAAATTTTGCATTCACTGCCTATCTTTCATAATTTTGCGTTGAATGGCCGTGACCCCTCGACCCGGGTTAGTTCAAACTGTGGAGCCGTACTGCCGGGACGGATTTTGCCTTAGTCTAAGTTAAAAGCTACTCGAAGTAACCTAATGTTCATTTCTGGAAAATAGCTGTTAATTACTTAGGAAACAATAAAGAAAATAATTTTGTTCAAGAGCAGTCTTATTGATTAAAGCTAAATTGCATTTTGCCTTCTTCCCAATTAAAAGTTCGAGGGCCTCTCAAGCAGTTATTTAAAAATTAGATTTTCTTTTCTTTGCTTTTTTTTGTGCTAAGGCACCTGATGATGAAGATTTGTCATCATCTAGTTAAAAAATTATCTTATGGAAAATAAAATTGAACTTGTTTGTTTCAACATCAAAAGCAAAAGCGGAATACTACCAAATGCAGCCAATTCTAAAGTTACATTTGGTTGATAGAACTTTATCTACAATTTAGTTGCCCAAACCAATATGTTTCCTTTTGCGTCAAAGTAAGGTGAGTTATTTGAGTCATAGTAGTGAAGTAGTAGCACATCAATGGCGAAGCCACTTCTTTTCAGACAGCCTAGGAGCCATTCTTGAGAAACTTTAACTCTTGGATAGCGCACGTCTGGCTTTGATCCATCTGGCACCCAGAAAGTCTCTTCCAAAACCTCCAGCAGAATAAAGGCTCCACCTTTACGCAAGAGACTGTTGCATCTAAATAAAAGTTAGTAATCATTGCAAAATCTTCTTTGGCAAGTGCTTATGGATGAAATTATAGTTATCAGGCTGTAACAATAAAGTTGAAAAACTATTTGTATCCATTTATACGTTTTGTATCTAAGTGAATGAAAACAAAATTTCTTGAATTGTTCATATATTAAAAGTCATGATCACAAAAATTTAAAAAAAAATTACTTACACTCAGTCGTTGTGTGAGCAGGAGCAGTAAAAGGAATTTTTTTCATTGAAGAGGACAGTAAAATTGATTGCCCGCAATTCAATTGAGTTTTTTAAAACAAGGAGGCTCGGTAATGTGTGTTTGCACATAATTTTGTGAACCAACGCAGCCACTTTTTTTACTTAATTGTCTACCATGAAGAAGAGGAGAAAACATTTCAAATATTAAAATTTTGATCGAAAAGATAATGATAAATTTATTTTAAAAAACGTTTTAAACTCAAACTGAAAGATAAATTCAGCCTCATTAGAGGCCGATGATACCTGCCTGCCACTAATGAGACTAAAACACAAGACTCAGGAGCAAAATTAAATAAAACAACAAGCAATAATTACGATCAAAACTCAATGTCAATTTATTTTTTCTTAGATTAAAACATTAAAATAAAATTACAGTAGCGTCACAAAAAAAACAAAAAAACGAATTAACTTACCTTTCACCAGAAATTTTACATTTAACCAAAATTTTTGAAAAAAATTATTTCCATTGAAACCTTTAAACTCATGTTAACCGTTAACAACCGTGAGACCGTTAACAACCAACAAAAACTATTAATTATCTTCATTTATGCCTCGACCGGAAACCATTCAAACTTGGCATCATCCAGAATGTCAAACAAATACAAAAAGAATGAGTACTGAAAATTTTAACAATCAATTAAATGTAGAGAAAATGGTGTCAAACCCGTTAAAATCAAAGTCTATTCATTAAGAACAAAAGCAAACTTTTAAAATTGCAGACTGTTTTAGCATCATATATGTGATTTGGTACTGGTTATTAATGTACAATGAATGTGCATTCAGCACAAAAGATCATAATTTTTTTTTGCAAAATGGGAAATTGTTCTAAAAATGAAAAAAGTTGGGGGAAAACTCGAAGTATCCAAGCAAACAACAGTTTTTCAAAAGACGAAAAAGCTATGAAGAATGCATGTAATTCATTTGAAAGATTCATTTAGATGTGACCAATTATTGGTTGAAACGACGCTACAACGTGACGGAAACAAGATAAAAATAATAAAGCTCAAAAAATACTTAATCTTTTTATAACATTTTTGTTGAAAAACAAGGCATGCCAACCATGACTTGCCCACGAGAAAATATAATTTAACCATCTGATAACTGCCGCGAACTGTCATCATTACAGTTGTTATTATTGAGGCTAAAACAAGCGTATACAAATTAACATCGAATACAAGCGGAACTTAAATTTATAAGATCAATTTTTACTCAAAGACAGCGTTGAGGCCCAAAAATCAGAATTTCTTTGCTGATATATTGTTTTCTGTGCAATGGCCTTTTTTTTGCAAACACATTGCATCTGTCAATAACTGAGATCTATTTTTCAATTATTCTTGTCAACAATAAAGATAAAACAAAATATCAAAAATTTAAGAAAAACAGCGCTCCATTATAATCCGAAGTCTTTGGATTGTAGAGCTCCACTGTCAGACCTTGAACATTATTGATGCTATACCAACACAAAAAATGTGATACATTAGCGAAAAAAGTTATCTATCAACCGATAGAATTGTATGGTATCACTATTACTTTAGAAAGCGATATACAACAGTTAATAATTAGAATCAGTCATAAGACTACAAAAGAAGAACAAAATCTATCAAAACTTAAAAATTCATCAAAATAAGTACAAAAACTATTTGTTTGAGTCATGAAAGCCTTGAGTTTTACTAAGAACAGGTATATTTTTTTGGCCCGCATTTGAAATTGAATAGAACCTATCAATTATTGGTGCGACCCACTTTAGTGGGGAGGGGGGAACCATACATTCAACTGGGTTTTCTTTTGTTCTGTCAATTTTCGCCGATCGATATTTTCATCGTAGAGGATTATGAGTGGTATCATCAGAAAACCTCTCAAACGAGGATTTTCAAATTTAAAAGTTTTCTTTGATTTTTTTTGCCGAGGCGTTACGGAGGTTCCAATTTTGTGAATGTTGAGTCTGATCTATTTGTGGATTTTATAGTCCAAATGTTTATGGATTATAATGGGATGCTGCATTCTTTTTCAACATTATTGTGCTTTTTTTGTTTTTTTGTTAGTTACGGATCATAATGATATCAAATCAAACGTCAAATATTGACCTAACCAGCTTACGCGTAAAAAGAGGTTCTTAAATATAAATAAACTTCTGCGCTTAAAGCATAGAGTTTTCTGGGTTCAACACTTTCTCTTATAAAATGTTCATGCGGTTGCCTCTTGACTTAGTCCCACCAATGGGATGTACAATTGGCCTCGTAAACAATAAAACAAACTAAACAATTTTTTATCGGTTTTAATTTGAACGCTTACGGTTGTTCTGCCGTACGCCCGTAAAAAATTTTTTGTGTAGCAAAAACATCCAATTTTGTGGAACAACTAGGTTTATAACAGCCGCTTAGCGATAGCAAGGCCGACCAGTTTTGTTCTCTCGTTAATTATTGCAATGAAAAAAAAACTTTGATTGTATTTTGGGAGTTTCTGTTTTAATTTTTTTCCCTTTAAAGTTTTTTTAAAGTTTTTCCCCCTAAAGGCTCACTTAATAAAAAAATCCCAGTTTTTTTTTTAAGAAAGTCCAATAAAATAATTCTATGTTTCATGGGAAAAGCTCATAACTCTTCTGGCTCCAACAATTTCTTAGTGTTTTTTTACTTAAATCTGCAGTTATATCAGCAATTGATGATCTCTTTGAGCTCTTATGACTGAGTCTAAATTATCAAAAGTCTAAATATGTATCTTTCAAGCTTGTTAGTTACGGATCATAATGATATCAAATCAAACGTCAAATATTTACCTAGTCAGCTTACTTGTAAAAAGAGCTTCTTAAACATAAACAAACTTCTTCGCTTAAAGCATAGAGTTTTTTGGGCTCAACACTTTTTCTTATAAAATGTTCATGCGGTTGCCTCTTGACTTAGTCCCACCAATGAGATGTACAATTGGCCTCGTAAGCAGTAAAATTAAACTATTTATCGGTTTTAATTTGAACGCTTACGGTTGTTCTGCCGTACGCACGTAAAAAAATTTTTTTCAAAAACTAATAGTAAATTGAGGTTTGCAAATTTACGTCATACTTTGCAGCTTTTTAGCGTTGTCTCGACAAAATTAGAAGTCTCATTTTATTAAGTTTAATCATTATGTAGTTTTCACTACCTTTGTTTAAAAAAAAACTGTTTTATGGCGTTTATACTACTATTCTTCTGAAATATTCTGTTCATTTTTTGTCAATTTCCAACATTTGACGTTCTCTTATCTCTCCTAGCAAAGTGGTATATTGATTTATCGGCACTGAAAAGAAACGCAATTGGTTGTATTCAATTTTTTTGCTTTTTCTGACTTTGTGGATATATTTTGATCCTATATGCTTCGAAACCGTTTCCTTGCAAAATTGAAACAACTTTTTGATTTTTGGCTGTATTTGCAGCCTTTGTAGTTGTATGACCTTCTGAATAATGAAGAGTCTCAACAGTTTTGTCTAAAGGTTTTTTTTTACAAAACCAATGAATGATTTCAGTTGATAGCTAATTGCTTAATTGTTTCTTGACTTTTAATTCAGTTGTTTACAAAAAGTCTAAACACATTTTCTAAATTTGCACTTTCTGTTTTCTGTTTATTTGTTAATTAATCTCAATAAAGAGAGCTCCCATGTCTTTTGTGGTATTAGCAAAAAAATTGTTAGTTATCAGCTGATAGAATTGTATATCTTCAATGATACTTTAAATGGAGATATAAAACATTTAATAATTTGAATCAGTCATAAGACTGCCAGAGAAAGAACAAACTTGATCAAATCTCAAGGTTTCATCAAAATATGTACAAAAACAATTTTCTTGAGCCGTTGGAGACTTGAGTTTTAATAAAGACAGTTAGAATTTATTGGCCCTCATTTGAACTTAAATGAGACCTAAAATTTATTGGAGCGACCCACTTTAGTTGGGGTAGGAACTATATACTCAACTGGGCTTTTTTCGTTCAGTCAAGTTTCACCAATTGATATATTCGTCATAGAAGAATGTGAGAGGTATCATCAGAAAACTTGTCAAGCGATTTTCAAATTAAAAAGATTTCTTTGCTTTTTGCTTGTTCCTAGGAATTACAGAGGTTCAAAATTTGTGAATGTTAGGCTCATTTCCGTTGTTTTCACACTTTTGTCGTACTATTTACAAAAATCTTGAATAATTTTGCTAAAATTTGATAAAAATTTTTTAGAATAGTATCTTTAGTTTTATTTTCAAAGAGAGAAGAGAGTTCATGGAGAGTTTTAACCAATTGTTTTTTGCAAAATTTTTAGCTAAATAATTGAAAAGTCAGCATTTTTCCATTATTTTTAACCAAATTAAAGCAAAAAATCTGTTTATTTGTCGCACTTTGTCCTGTTTGACCGGTGGTACACATATGAAGACTGCTGATACAATCTTCTTTAATTCAGATGAGGCTATTTACAACTCCGTTTCTTATCTGTGGAAGTCTTCTTGAGATATTGTTTCCTGGTGATATCCGCTAATTTAAAACAATAATTAGAAAAATGCAAACTTTTAGTATTAAAATTTTTGTTGAGCAAAAACATCCAATTTGTGGACTAAACCGTTTTTTAAGAGCCGCTCAGCGATAGCAAGGCGGGCCAATTTTGGTCTCAAAGCCAGTATTTTGGAACCGTCCTATTTTTATATTGCTTTTTGTTTTTAAAGTCCCATTTTGTTCCCAAAAAAGTTCAGTAAAACAATTATTTGTCATTTGAGTAAAGCTCGTGGTTTTTCTGGCTCCAACAAATGATTATATTTTTACTTAATTCTTGAGTTTTGCCAGCCTTTGATGGTCTGTTTGTGCTCTTATGACTGAGTATAATTTATCAAAATTCTAATTGTTTCCAAAACGTCTTAACGTATTTTCTAATTTTGCCCCTTCTGTTTTCTGGTTAATTGTTAATTATTCTCAATAAAAACAGGTCCGATATTGTTTGTGATATTAGCAAAAAATTGTTAGTTATCGACTGACAGCATTGTAAATTTTCACTAACACATTAGATAGAGATATCAAACAGTTAATAATTAGAATTAGTCATAAGACTACCAAAGAAAGAACAAATTCTATCAAAACGCAAGAATTGATCAAAATATGTGCAATATCATTTTGTTTGAGTCATGAAGGCTTTGAGTTTTTGTAAAAACGGGTAGAATTTATTGACCCTAATTTAAATTAAATGAGAGCTATCATTTATTGGTCCGGCCCGCTTTAATGGGTTGAGGAACTATATACTGAAGTGGATTTTTTGTTCAGTAGATTTTCGCCCATCGATATATTCTTCAACGAGGATTGTTAGTGGTATCATCTGAAAAATTCTCAAGCGAGGATTTTCAATTTTAAAATGTTATTTTGAATTTTGCTTTTTTCGAAATTTTTTTTATTGAGCCTTTAATTTTGTCAATTTGGGGCTCCTTTTCTTTTTTTGTTTTCCTTTTTTCTTAATTTTTGAGATAGTATCATAAGTTTTATGTTTGAAGATAGAAGAGAATTCATGAAGAGTTTGAAACAACTGCTTTGGCAAAATTGTCAGCAAAATAATTAGAATTCAGCATTTTTTCAATATTTTTTAATTAAAACAAGGCCTCAAATGTGCCTAATAGTCGCACATTGTCCTGTTTGATTGGCGGTACATACATAACAACTGCTGACACGATCAACTTTCATTCAGATGAGGCTAATTGTATCTCCGTTTCTTATCTGAGGAAGTTTTCATGAAAAAATTTTTCTGCTGGTTTCCTCTATATTAAACTAAAAATTATAAGAAATGCATAGCCTAATTTTAAGATTTTAATGAAGACACAGGTTGAAAACTTGAAACAGGAGGAAACAGCCGCGCCGCTCAGCGATAGCAAGGCCAGTTTTGGTCTCTCGTTGATTATTTCACTGAAAAAGACTTTGATTGTATTTTAGGACTGTCCTCTTTAATGTTTTTCCCAATTAAGAGGAAGCTCTTTTTATTTTCTTTTTTATTTTCATTTAATAAAAGGTCCATTTTTGCTAAAAAATCCTGTAAAACAATTCTGTGTTTTATATGTAAAGCTCATGGTTTTTCTCGCTCCAACAAATGTTTAGTACATTTTTTACTTAATTCTTTAGTTTTGCCAGCATTTGCTGGTCATTTTGTAATCTTATGACTAAGTCTAAATTATCAAACGTGTAATTTGGTATCCTTCAAGCAATTAAAATCAATATAATTCCTTCAGTTGTTACATAAGGGGTTTTCTTGTAATTTTACTCAACCTTTAATTTTGATATGATCAGTCTTTAGTCAATTTCGATATTTTGTCAAAAATTCGAAACATTTTTGTTGTCAGGAAGAAGCAACCACTGCAGGATCAGTTTTGATCTAGTTGTGGATTTTATAGTTCAAAATTTCATCGAATTGCAATGGGGCGCTGCATAGTTTCTAAAAAAATTTTTGCTTTTTTTTGGTTTTTATGTGTTAGTGACGGACCTGAATGATTTCAAACCGAACGTCAATGATCGAATTTTGACCGATAATATTTACGGATAAAAAGACGTTATTGAACGTACATAAACCTTTGAGCGCAATGCGCAGAATTTTTTGGTTTCACAACTTTTTCGTATAAGATGTTAATGAAGTTTTCACTTCAGTCGGGTTTTGATGTTAATTTTTTGCCCCTTAACATAGTCTTACCAATGAGATGTACAATTTCCCCTGTAATCAAAAACAAACTAAGCTTTTTACCGTTTTAAATTTGAACGCTTGCGGTTTTTGTGCCTTACAACTTTAATAATTTTTTTTTAAAAATAATGGAAATTTGAGATTTGAAAATTTGTATCCCAGTTGGGCAGCCTATTAGCGTAGTCTCAGCAAAAAGAGAAGTCTCATTTTTTAAAATGAATAATAGAGTTGTTTTCAGTAACTATATTAAAAATAATGATTAAGGGCCTTTGTACTACAAGTTATCATAAAATTTTTGTTTGTTTTTTGACCATTTCCAGTTTTTGACGTTCTGTTCTCCTATCATTTTCAATCATAACTTTAATGGCGCTGAAGTAAAGGCACAATTGATTGTATTCAAATTTTCAATTATTTTTCCAAATTATGGATAGATTTTGATGTCTCGGGCTTCAAAACCGTTTCCTCGCAAAACTGAAAAGACTTTTTGATTTTTGGCTATATTTTCAACTTTTTGTAGGAGTATGACATTCTGAAAAATGACGTTTCTCAATAGTTTTGTAAGCATGTTTTTAACAAAACCAATGAATGATTTCAGTCGATAGCTAATTGCTCAACTGTTTACATAACTTTTAATTTAATTGTTTTCAAAAAATGTGAACTTTTTTTTCTAATTTTGCCCATGTCAATTTCTGTTTATTTGGCATTTATTCTCAATAACGATAAGTCCCATATCTTTTTTCATATTAGCAAAAAAATCGTTAGTTATCAACTGATAGCATTGTTTATCTTCACTAAGACTATAAACAGCAAGATACAACAAATAAAAAATGAAATGAGTCAAATGATTACAGAAGGAAGATCAAATTCTATCAAAACTCAAGATTTTTATGAATATTTACAAAAACCTTTTGTTTGAGACCTGAAAGCCCTGAGTTTTACTAATATCACTTGAAACTTTTTTACCCGCATTTGAACTTAAGTGAGACCAATCCTTTATTAGTCCGACCCACTTTAGTGGGGGGATGAAGTTATACTCACTTTTTTGTTCCGTTTGTTTTGGCCGACCGATAAATTTATCAAAGAAGATTGTGAGTAGTATCATCAAAAAAATTGTCAAGCGAGGATTTTGGAATAAAGCCATTTCTTTGAATCTCGCTTTTTCCGAAGGGTTACAGAGGATCAAATCTGAACTCAAAGTGAAATGACTTTGACCGCAAAGAGAAATGACCTCGCAAATTGAAATGATTCTTCATTTTTTGGCTGCAATTAATATCAAATTAATTCCTTCAGTTGATACATAAGGGGTTTTCTTGTAATTTTACTCAACCTTTAATCTTGATATGATCAGTCTTTAGTCAATTTCGATATTTTGTCAAAAATTCGAAACATTTTTGTTGTCAGGAAGAAGCAACCACTGCAGGATCAGTTTTGATCTAGTTGTTGATTTTATAGTTCAAAATTTCATCGAATTGCAATGGGGCGCTGCATAGTTTCTAAAATAATTTTTGCTTTTTTTTGGTTTTTATGTGTTAGTGACGGACCTGAATGATTTCAAACCGAACTTCAATGATCGAATTTCAACCGATAATATTTACGGATAAAAAGACGTTATTGAACGTACATAAACCTTTGAGCGCAATGCGCAGAATTTTTTGGGTTCACAACTTTTTCGTATAAGATGTTAATGAAGTTTTCACTTCAGTCGGGTTTTGGTGTTAAGTTTTTGCCCCTTGACATAGTCTTAACGATGAGATGTATAATTGCCCCTGGAATCAAAAACAAACTGAGCTTTTTGCCGTTTTTAAATTGAACGCTTGCGGTTGTTATGCCTTAAAAATTTAATAAATTTGTTTTTCAAAAAGTTGTGGTAATTTAAGATTTGAAAATTTCCGTCCTAGTTGGGCAGCCTATTAGCGTAGTCTCAGCAAAAAGAGAAGTCGCATTTTCTAAAATGAATAATAGAGTAGTTTTCAGTAACTATATTAAAAATAATTACTAATGGCGTTTGTACTACAAGTTATCATAAACTTTTTGTTTATTTTTTGACAACTTCCAGTTTTTGACGTTCTGTTCTCCTATCATTTCCAATCATAACTTTAATGGCACAATAATGACAAGGCGGATATCAAATTAATGGCGCTGAAGAAAAAGCACAATTGATTGTATTCAAACTTTTAATTATTTCTCAAATTATGGGTAGATTTTGATCTCTCAGGCATCGAAACCGTTTCCTCGCAAAACTAAAAAGACTTTTTGATTTTTGGCTGTATTTGCAACTTTTTGTAGGGGTATGACATTCTGAAAAATGGCGGTTCTCAATAGTTTTGTAAGCATGTTTTTAACGAAACCAATGAATGATTTCAGTTGATTTTAGTTAGTTATCGACTGATAGCATTGTATATCTTCACTAAGATTTCCGACAGCAAGATACAACAATTAAAAATTGAAATGAGTCAAATGATTACGAAAGGAACATCAAATTCTATCAAAACTCAAGATTTGATATAAATATTTACAAAAACACTTTGTTTGAGACCTGAAAGCCCTGAGTTTTAATAATATCAGTTAAAAATTTTTTGCCCGCATTTAAACTGAAGTGAGACCAATCATTTATTTTTCCGACCCACTTTAGTGGGAGGATGAAGTTATAGGCAACTTTTTGCACCGTCTGTTTCTGCCGACCGATAAAAGAGGATTGTGAGTGGTATCATAAAAAAATTGTCAAGCGAAGATTTTCGAAAAAAATTATTTCATTGAATCTCGCTTTTTCCGAAGGGTTACAGAGGTTCAAATTTGAACGCAAAGTGAAATGACTTTGGCCGAGGAGAATAATGACCTTGCAAATTGAAACGGGTTTTCATTTTTTGGCTGTGTTTGCAGCTTTTGTAGGAGTGCTACAGTCTGAATAATCACGTGTCTCAATAGTTTTGTGTGAAGACTTTAACGAAACCAATGATGGATTTCAGTTGACACCTAGTTGCTTAATTTTTCATGACTTTTCATTCAATTGTTTTCAAAATTACAAACTTATTTTCTAATTATAAACATGCTGTTTTCTGTTTACTTGTTGTTTTTTCCTATTAAAGACAGGTCCGAAATAACTGCGTAATAATTGTCCTTTGACAGATGTAAGTCATCTGATATCAGCAATAAGTTATCCATTTTTGTAAATATCGAAATAAATCGTTGAGAGACCGCATGTTTCCAGAACTCTAGTCCCAGAACGCCTTTTTTTAGTAAACTCGAGTAAAAACTAGCCCTCATCTAATTAAACAAAAATTGTGCCAGCAGTTTTGATTTCTTCACTACCATTAATTTAGGTAAAGGTGAACTAAAAGACCATATTTTATTCAATTTCTGATGAAAAAAAGACAATAGCCCAAACGATTAGACAGAAGAGTATTTTCAAACAATTCAGCAACTTTGTTATCCTTTTACATAAAAAAAATGGAACCATCTCAAAAAAATTGTTTCACTTGTTTAAATGAGTTCAACTGTTATTATCTGACACTGAGTGATTTGTATAGTACAGTATAGTTTAATTCGTAAAATTTTTAGGTCTCCAAGTGTTTTTTAATTGAATACAACAGTTATTTTCGAACACTATGTGATTTTTTGAAAGTTTTCTATCTCTTCTTCATTTGTTGGACGATTGAGTCAAAAACTTTGTTGAGCAGGTGGCAATAGTCTTTGTGAGAGTGCGTCACCCAACCTCTGTTGGACCTCTAAGTAAAAAAATAATTGTCGGTAATTTGGATCAAAAAGTGCTAACAATAATTGAAAAGGACAGAGCCAAAGCACAAAATAAAATCCAATTACAGTTTTCTCGCAAAAGCCAACGAGGTCACCAGAACTGGACCGGTTATCGCTGCTAGACTGATTAAAGCACATTATTGTTTCAAATAACTGCGTAATAATTTTCCTTTTACACACGTAAATTATCAAATATAAACAATAAATTACCCTTTTTTGTAAATATTGATTTAAATCGTCGAAAGGTCGCTAAAATGCTAGTTCCAGAACTCTTTCTCAGTACACTGGAGTAACAATTAGCCTACATCTGAGTCAGCAAAATTACGCCTGCAGTTTTACGGCTTCACTACCAGTAAATTAGGAAAAGGTGAGCTTAAGGCCCATATTAGTTTCAATTTCAGATAAAAAAAACAAAATGCCACAAAATAAGACAAAAGAGTATTTTAACTAAATTCAGTAATCTTTTTTTATCCTTTTACATAAAAACTAATAAGAACAATTTAAAAAACTGTATTATAATATTACATCAATACCACAGTTGTTTTCAAACACTATGTGATTTCTTGGAAGTTTTCATCTCTTCCTCATTTATTGGACAATTGAATCAAAAATTTGGTTTAGCAGGGTCGGAACATACTGTGTGAGAGCGCATTACACAGCCTCTTTGCTTGACCTCTAAGTAAAAACATCCTTGTCTGTAACTTGGATCAAAAAGGGCTAATAGAAATTGAAAAGGACGGAGCCAAAACAAAAAATAAAAACCAATTACATTTTTGCTGCAAAAGCCAACGAGGTCACCAGAAAATGCCCTGTTATTGCTGCTAGACTCACTGAAAACCATAATTGTTTCAAATAAACGCTCAATAATTGTCCTTTGACAAACATAAATTATCACATAACAACAATAAGTTATCTGTTTTTTGTAAATATTAATATAGTTTGTCGAAAAAACGCTAAATTGCTAGTCCCAGAACTCTTTCTTAGTAATCTCGAGTAAAAACTAGCCCTCATCTAATTAAGCAAAAATTGTGCCAGCAGTTTTGATTTTTTCAATACATTTATTTTAGATAAAGGCGAACTAAAAGACCATATTTGATTCAATTTCTGATGAAAAAAAGAGAAAAGTCCAAACGATTAGACAGAAGAGTATTTTCAAACAATTCAGCAACTTTTTTTTATCCTTTTAAGTAAAAACCAAAAAAACCATCGTAAAACATTGTTTTATTTCTTTAAATGAAATTAACAGTTATTTTCAAGCACTGACTGATTTGTATAGTACATTATAGTTTCATTTGTTCAGTGTTTAGATCTTCAAGTGATTCTTTAATGAATACAACAGTTGTTTTCGATCATTATGTGGTTTTTTGAGAGTTTTCCATCTCTTGTTCTTTTGTTGGACATTTGAGTAGGGTCGCAACATTTTGTGTCAGAGTGCATTACCCAGACTCTTTGTTGGACCTATAAGTAAAAACATCCTTGTCTGTAATTTGGATCAAAAAGGGCTAACAATAATAGAAAAGGACAGAACAAAATTCCAAAATAAAATCCAAGTACATTTTTGTTGCAAAAGCCAACGAGGTCACCAGAACTGGCTCTGTAATTGCTGCTAGACTGAATTAAAAACGTAATTGTTTCAAATAACTGCTTAATAATTGTCCTTTGACACACGTAAATAATCTGATATCAGCAATAAGTTATCCGTTTTTTGTAAATATCGATATAAAACGTCGAAAGACCGCTAAAATGCTAGTCCCAGAACTCATTTTTAGAAAACTAGAGTAAAGACTAGCCCTCGTCTGATTAAGCAAAGGTTGTGCCCACAGTTTTGATTTCTTGACTACTCCTAATTTAGGAAAAGGTGAACTAAAGGACCATAATTGATTCAATTTCTGTTGAACGAAAACAAAATGAAAAAAAAATAGACGAAAGAGTATTTTCAATAAATTCAGCAACTTTTTTTTACCGTTTTCTGTGAAAACCAAAAGGACCATTCTAAAAAAATTGTATTATATTTTCAATAGAATACAACAGTTATTTTTGATTACAAAATGATTTTTCGAAAGTTTTCTATCTCTTCTTCATTTGGTGAACAATCGTGTGAAATTTTTTTTTTGGTTGAGCAGGGTCAGATCATTATGTGTGAGCTTGCATTAGACAGCCTCTGTGTTCAACCACCAAGCAAAAACATTCTTGTCTGTGATTTGAATTAAAAAGCGGTAACAAAAATTGAAAAGGACAGAGCAAAAACACTAAATAAAAACCAATTACAATTTTTTTGCTAAACCCAGGAGTTGAAGTCACTAGAACTGGCCCTGTTATCGCTGCTAAACTGTTTAAAAAACGCAATTGTTTCAAATAGCTACGTAATATTTGTCCTTTGACACGCTTAAATCATCTTATATCAGCAATAAGTTATCCATTTTTCGTAAATAACGATTAAAATCGTCGAACGACCGCTAAAATGCTAGTCCGTCAACTCTTTTTTGGTAAACTGGACTAAAAATAGCCCTCATTTTAGCAAGCCAATTTTTGTGCCAGCAGTTTTGATGTCTTCACTACCAATAATTTAGGACAAGGTGATCAAAAGAACCATATTTGATTCGATTTCTGATAAAAAAAACAAAAAGTCAAAAAATTAGCCAAAAGATTATCTCCAATAATTTCAGAAACTTTTTTACCTTTTTACGTAAAAACCACTAGGACCATTGTAAAAAATATATAATATCATTAAATCAATACAACAGTTATTATCAAACACTTAGTGGTTTTGGAAAGTTTTCTTCTCTTCCTCATTTGTTGGACAATTGTGTCAAAAATTTGGTTGAGCAGGGTCGGAACATTATGTGTGAGCTTGCACTACCCAGACTCTTTGCTGGGCTTCTAAGTAAAAACATCCTTTTTCGTAATTTGGATCAAAAAGCGCTAATAAATATTGAAAAGGACAGAGCCAAAACAAAAAACAAAAAACCAATTACATTTTTGTTGCAAAAGCCAACGAGGTCTGAGAGAAAATGCCCTGTTATTGCTGCTAGACTCATTAAAAACCGTAATTGTTTCAAATGAATGCGTAATAATTGTCCTTTGACAAACGTAAATTATCACATAACAACAATAAGTTATCTGTTTTTCGTAAATATCAATATAAATTGTCGAAAAAACGCAAAGTTGCTAGTCCCAGAACTCTTTCTTAGTAAACTGGAGTAAAAACTAGCACTTATCTGAGTAAGCCCATTTTGTGCCACCAGTTTTCGTACCTTTACTACCGGTAAATTATGACAAAGTGATATAAAGAACCATATTTGGTTTAATTTCTGATGAAAAAAAAGAAATTGCCAAAAATTAGACAAAAGAGCTTTTTCAAACACTTTAGCAACTTTTTTATCCTTCTACGGACCTAAAAACCAGGAGGACCATCGTAAAAATTTTATCAATTTTCGGATCAGTACAACAGTTATTTTCAAACATTAAATGACTTTTTGCAAATTTTCTATCTCTTCCTCCATAACAAGGCCAGTTCTGGTAACCTTATTGGCTTTTGCAAAAAAAAATGTATTTGGTTTTTAATTTGTGTTTTGGCTCTGACCTTTTCTGTTATTGTTAGAACACTTTATTCTAAACTACAGACAATGGTAGTTTAACTTAGGTCCCACAAAGAGGCGGGGTAATGCAAGCTCACACATAATGATCTGATCCTACTCAACCAAATTTTTGACACAAATGTTCACCAAAAGAAGAAGAGAAAGAAAACTTTCAAAAATCGCTTAGTATTCGAAAAAAACTGCTGTATTCGTTGAAAAACATAATCCAGTTTTGAAAACAAATTAAAATGCGAAAAAAATTAGACAAAATAGTTTTTTCAAACAGTTCAGCAACTTTTTTATTTTTACGGAGCTAAAAACCAATAAGACCATTGTAAAAAAATGTGTTATATTTTAACATCAAAACAACAGTTTTTTTCAAACGCTAAGTGAATTCTTGGAAGTTTTCCATCTCTTTCTCAATTGGTGAATAATTGAGTCAAAAAATGGTTGAGTAGGGTAGCAACATTATGTGTGAGCTTGCATTACCCAGCCCTGATAACTGGGCCAGTTCTGGTGGCCTTATTGCCTTTTGCAACAAAACTAAAGTACTTGGTTTCTTTTTTGCTTTTTTGTGTTTTGGCTATTGCAAGTGCAGTTATTGTTAGCACTTTTTAATCCAAACTACAGACAAGATTGTTTTTACTTAGAGGTATGTTTTTACTTAATGTTTTTACTTAATGAAATTTTACACATAATGTTCCTACCCTGCTCAACCAAAGTTTTGGCTCGATTGTTCACCAAATGAGGAAGAGATCGAAAACTTTACAAATATCACTTTATTTTCAAATATAACTGTTGTATTCTTTTTAAAAATATAATAAAAATTTTGACCAATGGTCCTACCAATGATCCTATTGGTTTTAAACTCTTCCTCTTTTGGTGAACATTGGAACGAAATATTTTTTTGGTTGAGCAGGGTCGGAACATCATGTGTGAGCTTGCATTAGCCAGCCTCTTTGTTGTACCTCAACACAAATTAAAAACCGAGTACATTTTTGTAGCAAAAGCCAAGGAGGTCACCAGAACTTGCCCTATTATCGCTGCTAAACTGTTTAAAAAACTTAATTGTTTCAAATAACTACGTAATAATTGTCCTTTGACACACATAAAGAATGTGATATCAGCAATAGGTTGTCCATTTTTTGTAAATAACGATAAAAGTTATCGAATGACCGCTAAAATGCTAGTCCCACAACTCTTCCTTAGTAAACTGGAGTAAAATTAGCCCTCATCTTAGTAAGCAAAATCTGTGCCAGCAGTTTTGATGTCTTCACTATCAGTGAATTAGGACAAGGTGATCTATAGTACCATATTGGGTTCAATTTCTGATGAAAAAAAAACAAAATACAAAAAAAATTAGATAAAAGAGTATTTTCAAACAATTTAAGCAACTTCTTTATCCTTTTACGTAAAATCCAATAGGACGATCAAAAGAAGTTTCATATTTTTATACTAGATTTGATCAAAATTGGATATGAGAATATTGTTCACAAAACATCAGCACCTCGATAACTCCTTGGAAAAAGTAAAACTCGAAAAAAACTTTTTAATTTGACATTTTACTCTTGGCAAGTTTTTTAATGATACTACTAAGAACTATTCGATGAATATATCGATTGGCAAAAATTAACTAAACAAAAAACGCAGTTGAGGATATAGTTCCTCTCCCCAATAAAATGAGTCGCAACAATTAGTTTAAAAAAATTAACAAAAGTTCCCGGAACCGTCTTTTCATTTAAAAATTTTGTAATTGTATAAAGAAAATTGCTGTAATTTTAATGACGTTCAGTGATATTGATATAAATAGTTTGTATTGCGTTTAGTCGTGGCGACTACACATAAGCATCAAACATAGCCTTCACAAGTTTTCTGTTGGCACCACGAACTCTGAATCCTGCTGGGCCAAGCAAGGAAAAAAAAACTACGCAACACAGCCGTTCCCTACGCAATCATTAAAATTTTCAGTTTTGAAGGAACTTATCCTTTCAATTGAATTTTTGCTCCCCACTCACTCACACACACACACATATCCACACACACACACACATACATACACGCACAAACACACATTTATACATACACACGCATGATCACGTGTGTCTATCCTTCCTTTTTTGTCGTATCATGTCTCTTTTATTCCCATTATTGTAAGTTTCAAATGTTTGGTTTACTTGTTTGGTTCCATGACATCAAAAGTTACAACTCATTTTCCTTTTACATGACCTTTCAAAACCTTATAACATTACAAACTGATTCAGAATCAACAAAACAGGGCACGTTACACAAATTAATGGAGAAGTTAATACTGGGCATTAACATCCTCGGGGCCCAAAAACCTAATCCTAACCTAACGTGCGTTTGGGGTACACATGTTGCAGCTTAACAGCTGGTCTGCTTAAAGAACCTAAAGTTTTTAATTCGCAAGACCTAATGGTTTTTTTCGGGTCCGTTGAAAATCCTGGTGACAAGTCCTAGTGGCCAGATTCCCCTGGGAGTCCACTCCTCCGGCAGGCAAACCACATCGCCCAATTCCACAGCAGCTTCTTTTGAAGTGCACTTTCGTCTCTGATTCAGCGTGGGGACGTACTCTTGAAGCAGTTGTTTCCAGATCTGTTGCAGGCGCTGTTTGACTTTGGTCCGTGATGTCGACTCCAGACTAACTGACTCTTTAGAAAGAAGTGTTGGCACATTCGCAAAGGTTCGTCCCAAGAGGAAATGATTAGGCGTTAGAGGATTGTCGTCCTTGTTATCGCTCCCCACGTGAGTCAAGGGCCTGGAATTCACAAGACATTCCGCTTCCGTGACAATGGTTAAAAAGACATCAGGTGTCAATTTTGCGGAGCCAAGATTGATGAGGAGAACTCTTTTAACTTTTTGGACGAGTCTCTCCCAAACACCACAGAAATGAGGTGCAGAAGTTGGGTTTAATCTCCATTCTATGGACTGGTTGATAAGATTGTTTCTGATGAAATCGTGGTCCAGTTGAAGCAGCTTTCGTCGTAATTGCTTATGGGATCCCAAGAATTTTGTCGCATTGTCAGACATCAAAACCCGTGGCTGGCCAAGTCTTGAGATAAATCGTCTGATTGCTGTGATGTATTTGTCGGTTGAAAAGTCTTCTGCTATTTCGAGATGAATAGCTCGCGTGACGAGGCACGTAAAGAGGCAGATGTATGTCTTTACTTCTTTGTCTCTATGCATTACTGCAAATGGTCCAAGGTAATCCAATCCAACGAATTTGAAGACTGCAGGCAATGAACTGTCTTAAAACCTAACCTCTGGGAGGTCAGCTATTGGAGGCTGGAGACCTACTGCTCGAAACTTTCGACACTCGAACCATTTGGAAGCCAGGCTTCTAAGGCTTTAGCGAACTACAATGAAGTGACATCTTTGTTGGATGTAGTTTCTGGTATATTCTACGCCGAGATGCTTGCAAATTTCGTGACTCATCTGAATAAAGAGTTTTACAATTGCCTCTTTTGAGTCCAGTATTATCGGGTGCTTTGCCTCGAAGGGCAAAGAGTTTCTTTTTGTCCTTCCACCGACGCGTAGTATGCCATCTTTCACAAAAGGTGATAAGCACAACAGTCGGTCTTTCTTCTGCAGATTTTTTCCGTTTATCAGGTCCTCAACAGTTCTTGAAAACCAATTGAGTTGTGAAACTTGAAAGAGATGACTTCTGGTTTTATCAATGTCTTCCTAGGCTAGTGCTCTGCGTTCTTTGGTCTTTAGGTTATTCATGAACAAGAAATTTCGAGCTGTTGCTCTCAAAAGTCTGGTCCATTTTAAAAATTTTTCAATGTTGAAGACAGGTTGCAGTTCTGAAGTCTGTTGCATCGAGTGCCTTGCTTCATGAGGAGCAAAGAAATAATTCCGATTTTTCTCAGGGTAATTCAGAAACTCTGGCGGCGACAACCATATGGAGTTAACGTCTTGTGGTAAAATTCCTCTAGATATGTGATCGGCAGGATTTTTTTACCAAATATATGTTGCCCACAGCTGGTGCCCGTAAGGTTTCTAATCTCCTGAACGCAGTTGGCGATGAACGTCTTAAGTTTGTCTTTCGAATTTATCCAGCCCAGAACGGCAGTACGTTCACTCCAGAAGATTGACTCTTTGATTGGAACAGATAAGTGCTGAGTGACGAATTGCCAAAGACGACACCCTAAGACAGCTGCATGTAATTCCAACTTTGTAATGCTTATTTGCTTTAGGGGTGCAACTTTAGCGCGCCCAATGACAAAGTTGGAGGAAGTTTCTCTGTCATTTGAGGTTTTAATGTATATAACAGCACCGTATGCTAACTGTGATGCGTCACAAAACACATGTAGCTGATTGCTGCCACTACTGATATCCAAAAGTGAGAAATTGCGTGGCATTTGTATCTGTGGTGAATCGAGATCTTTGTCAATCCAGTCCCGGATTTGTTGCCGTTTTGACAAAGAAAGCAAGTCGTCCCATGAAAGGCCTTCTTTCCAGGTATCATGCAAGTTTTTTTTCAGTGTGATTACTATGGGGGCTATTATCCCCATTGGGTCAAACTGGCCAGCGATTAAGGACAACAGTTTGCACAAAGTGTACTGCGAAGTAGGTTGATCTATCTTTGACAAATTTTTATGAAAAAATATATCAATTGGGGAGTTCCACAGCAGTCCAAGAACTCGATGGTCTTCAGTTTCGCTTTCGATGTGTTCAGATTCTAGCATTTTCAAAATATTCGGCTTGTTGGTTGCAAACTTTGTTGAACTGAAGCCACCCTTCTGGAGGGTCGGTTTTAGATCAGAGACACACAACTGAACTTCTTCAGTGCTTTGGAAGGAATGAATTAAATTATCCATATAAAAATTCTTGCTGACAAGATCTTTAATTTCCTGTCTTGGGCAAAGTCTAGAGCAGTGCGTTGTCAGACAGGTAATGCAGTTGCTGGTGATTAACGTGCACCGAATATACGCCTTGTGTTTTGATATTGCCTGATAGTTCGGTCAGCTGGCAACAAGAAACGGAGAAAAGATTGATCTTCAGGGATTATGGCAATTTGCATAACATAGCCTCTATATCAGCCGTTACGACTATTGGCTTTTCGCGGAAGCGAAGTAAGATACCAATCAAATTGTTTATCAGATCGCGTCCAGACAATAAATTTGTGTTTAGCGATTGGCCTTTGAATATTGAGGCGGCATTGGCTACTCGTCTTGCTTTCCTGGTTTGTTGGGGTTACAAACCAGATGGTGAGGGATGTAACATATTCTTTCTGGCTGCGGATTCTCAAAGACCACTGGGTTTACGTAACCTTTCTCGATGTCAGTTTGCAGGGTTGCATCGTATAGAACACTCAACTGATGATCCTTGGAGAGCCGACGTTGCAGGCTGCTTAGTTGGGCTTTTGCTACTGTATAATTGTTTTGTAATTGGACGTTACTCTTCCACAAAAGACCAATTTCATATCTGGTACCGCTGTGACGAATTTTCTCGAAAATGTCCAGAGCTAATTCGCTGTCTTTTGAAAAGTTTTTGGGTTCTTCTGGTTAAGTACCGGCGTTGTCTATTTTCCGAAAACTGGTAACATTGTCGCACAGTGGTTTCTCGTCATGAAGTGTTAAGCATGTCAGAGCCTCATCAAATGGTCCGTAGCTATGTGACAGAAGGTTTGTTTCCGCGTCATATGTTTCCTCTGCTTTGCGTTTCATTGGTCCCGTTTTTCTCCAGCCTAAAACGTTTCTGATAGCGAAAAGAGATCCGGTCGGTTCATGAAGAAATTCTCTTTCGAGAATGAACTGTGTCGCATCAACTCCTAACAAAAGCTGGATTTTTTTGTTGCCCAGATTTATAAATTTGATATGTTGCAAATGAGAGTAGGTTGCGCAAGTCTCACTTAATTCTTGCACTGGTCCGTCGCTAAATCTCCAGTTGTTAATGGAATGCACATAGTTCAATCTGAGGAGTGGTTCATCATCTTTATACCTACCAATATCAGGGCGGACCAAATTCGCATTGATAACTGATTGGTCAAAGGCGTGCATGACATTCAAATCAAACTGAATTGCCTTTGGGGAATTGATACCGTTTGCAGTTGTATCAAGTATATAAGAGGTTGTACTACCGTTGTCTAATATGGCGTAGCATTCCAATTTTCCTTGTTCTCGCCATAAAGTGTAACCGGAATGACTTGCAGCTAATTGCGAGTTTTTGCTGGAAAGCCAGGGTTGTAGGTTGGTGTATCAACTGTAGTATTCATTTTTCCGTTCAACGGTTCCCACAGCGGGAGTTCGACATCTGTTAAGTTTGTTGTCTCGGTTCTCTTCTTTTGTTTGTCGGGGTTCATGCAATAAACTGTGATGCTTTCCATTACAATGACGACAAACAACTTTTGATGTGCATTCTTTAGCAGAGTGGCTTGGGCTCAAGCAGTTAAAGCAGAGTGAGTGTTTTTTGACTTCCAAATTTTGTATAGCTACATCAAAATTGTTGAACAGTTGGCATCGATCTATATAATGCTCTTTTTGATCAAGGGGGCATTTCGTTTTGACATTTTTTGTGGCGTTTGATGCGTTTTTTCCTGCGTTCAGGTTGTGATTCCCTGAAAAACCAGGTTGTTGATTGTTAATGTTTTGTTTTCTGCTGAAGTTATTGCTTGTCTGAAATGAACTTTGGTTAATTCTTCGATCATTGGGTCTATGTTGATTGTTGGAGTTGCTGTACACGTTAGCTGAGAACTGATTCCTTTATGAGCTGTTAGAAACCGTACGGTTGTTTCTTCGAATGTTTCATTGAAATCCATTGTTGCTGTTGCTTTGTGGACTGGTTTCCTGCAATTGTTCACAGGCGCGAGAGTGTCGATCCATCCATTCCGAGAACTTCAAAATTCATGGATTTTGAATATTTTTGTCAATGGTGTTCTCACTCCATTTCATTTTGAGCGAAATTGGGAGTTTATCACGTGTTAATTTCAGTAGATATGTAGCACTCAAGTCAGCGTTGAAGCCATGGGCTAGAAATGCTTAAACTATTTTTCGCAGGAGTGCTGCATAGCTAATAAGAGCTGTATGATCATTGGCTTGGGGACGCTGCCAGGTTTCTAATTCTTGATTAAATGCATTAACCACATTCTGAGGATTTCCAAGGCGTCTATTTAATTCGTTTAGTGCATCATTGTAAAAAATTGGATTGCACAGAAAACCTGATATACACTCCTTGGCAGGCTCGATTACAAAGGATTGCAGGTAGCTCATTCTTTCAGTATTTGTTATATCAGGGTTATTATGTATTGTAGAGTTGAACTTGCTGCTCCATTCGTTTCATTTTAAAGGATCACCATCGTACATTTGTATGAGAATGTCAGGCAGCTTTACACACGGATGCGGATTTCGAAACCGGTAATTAAACTGACATTGATTTGTATTAGAATTCCAACTTAAAGTAGTTGGGAATTCATTTGCAAAGACTAGATGGTTTTGATGAGACGCAGAACCTGGTAGTCCTTAGTTAACAGGTGCTTGAACACATTGACTGCTGGTTGCCGAATGCTGTAGGCCATTGATTACATGATGATGACATTGATCATGATGTAGGGTTATAGTAAGGTCTCGACGAACGAGCAACTGAACCTTGTTGGGGGATGTAACACAGTACTTTGAACTGTGTCAGGTCCATGAACAAAACTTGTAATGCATGTTGGCAAATTGCGGATTTTGGTCGTATTTTTAGAACAGGAATGTGTTTCACTCTCAAGAAGTCTTTGTAATGTTGCGTCCTGATTGAAAGATGTACTGGTTATTGCAGTTTGCTGTGAAGCAGGGCTCTGTAGGACCATTCTTGGAGTTCATTTTGTTCATGTAGTCTACTGCTTAAGACTGGTTCAGAATTTTCCTGCTGATTTTGAGCTGTTATTGAAGTTTGATCTGTAGAATTTTCGCGGTTTTCAGCTAAAAATGACTCAGTATTTGACGGTTCGTCATCGATTGGCTCACTGATATGGATTCCAGTTGTCTCACTAGTGGTAAGCTCCCTTGATTTTCTTGCGTTTGTCCCAACTACTGTTGAGGCTGTTGTTCGATTGCTTTGAGTGGAGGCTGCACTGTTTGGACGCGAAATTAGAGTTCGGCGGACTATTTCGTGTCTCTTCAATTTTTTGGCTACTTCCATCTTCATTCGAAAGAATTGATCGGCTTCTGCCAGAGGACCCTCAGCGTCCTGATGGTCTGATTCCGTTAACTCATCAACTATATTTTTGATTTCTCCCATGAGACGAATAAACTCTCCATGCGTTAAAGAAACAATTTCTGTTTCAGTGTTATTGCTTAGTTGAGCCTCCATCTCATTTTTCAATTCCTCGATCGTATTTAGTCTTCTATAAAAGAGCCGTATAGTGCCGGCGACTAACTGTTTTCGTCCTTTCATTTTCCTGTTGAACGCTTTTGAGTATCGAGCTAATTGATGGTAAGTAGCCATATGAACATGCACTTAGAGATGATGTGTGTGAGAGCAAAGATTGTGAGCAGTGGCTAGACTAAATGTGAAAGAATATGGTAGGAGATACCAACTGGGGCTGGCGAGAGCAAATGTTGTGTGAAAGTTAGTTGGTGCACGGCTGGTGGACCTATGACACGTCTAAGTGTCAAGGAATATCACAGGTGGTACCTACTGGAGCTGACGCGGGCAGCAGTGGTGTGAGAGTGCGCTGGCGCAGGGCTGGTTGAGCTATGACACGAGTAAGTGGCAGTGAAGTCAGTAGGAGGCGCCCACTGGATCTGGCGATGACAGCTGGGGGGTGAGAGTGCGTTGGCGCACGACTGACGGAGATATGACACGACTAGGTGTCAATGAAGTCAGTTAGAGACGCCCACTGGAACTGGCGATGGCAGCTGGTGTGCGGGAGTGCGTTGGCGCACGGCTGATGGAGCTATGACACGACTAAGTGTCATTGAAGTCAGTAGGAGACTCCCAATGGAACTGGCGATGGCAGCTGCTTGTGGGATTGCGTTGGCGCACGGCTGATGGAGCTATGACACTACTTCGTGTCAATGAAGTCATTAGGAGGCTCCTACTGGAGCTGGCGATGACAACTGGGGTGTTAGAGTGCATTGGTGCACGGCTGATGAAGCTATGACGCGACTAGGTGTCAATGAATTCAGTAGGAGACGCCCACTGGAACTGGCGATGGCAGTTGGTGTGCGGGAGTGCGTTGGCGCACGGCTGATGGAGCTATGACATGACTAAGTGTCAATGAAGTCAGTAGGAGGCGCCTACTGGAGCTGGCGATGGCAGCTGGGGTGTGGGAGTGCGTTGGCGCACGACTGATGGAGCTATGACACGACTAAGTGTCAATGAAGTCAGTAGGAGACGCCCACTGGAACTGACGATGGCAGCTGGTTGCGGGAGTGCGTTGGCGCACGATTGATGGAGCTATGACACTGCTAAGTGTCAATGAAGTCAGTAGGAGGCGCCTACTGGAGCTGGCAATGGCAGCTGGGGTGTGAGAGTGCGTTGGCGCACGGCTGATGGAGCTATGACATGACTAAGTGTCAATGAAGTCAGTAGGAGACGCCCACTGGAACTGGCGATGTCAGCTGGGGTGTGGGAGTGCATTGGTGCACGGCTGATGGAGCTATGACACGACTAAGTGTCAATGAGGTCAGTAGGAGACGCCCACTGGAACTGGCGATGGCAGCTGGGGTGTGGGAGTGCATTGGCGCACGGCTGATGGAGCTATGACGCGACTAAGTGTCAATGAGTTCAGTAGGAGACACCCACTGGAACTGGCGATGGCAGCTGGTTGTGGGAGTGCGTTGGCGCACGGCTTATGGAGCTATGACACTACTAAGTGTCAATGAAGTCAGTAAGAGGCGCCTACTGGAGCTGGCGATGGCAGCTGCGGTGTGGGAGTGCGTTTGCGCACGGCTGATGGAGCTACGACACGACTAAGTGTCAATGAAGTCAGTAAGAGACGGCCACTGGAACTGGCGATGGCAGCTGGTGTGCGGGAGTGCGTTGGCGCACGGCTGATGGAGCTATGACACGACTAATTGTCAATGAAGTCAGTAGGAGACTCCCACTGGAACTGGCGATGGCAGCTGCTTGTGGGAGTTCGTTGCCGCACGGCTGATATAGCTATGACACTACTAAGTGTCAATGAAGTCAGGAGGAGGCTTCTACTGGAGCTGAAGAGGGCAGCAGTGGTGTGAGAGTGCGCTGGCGCAGGGCTGGTGGAGCTAAGACACAAGTAAGTGTCAATGAAGTCAGTAGGAGGCACCCACTGGAGCTGGCGATGACAACTGAGGTGTGAGAGTGCGTTGGTGCACGGCTGATGGAGCTATGACACAACTAGGTGTCAATGAAGTCAGTAGGAGACGCCCACTGGAACTGGCGATGGCAGTTGGTGTGCGGGAGTGCGTTGGCGCACGGCTGATGGAGCTAGGACACGACTAAGTGTCAATGAGGTCAGTAGGAGACGCCCACTGGAACTGGCGATGGCAGCTGGGGTGTGGGAGTGCATTGGCGGACGGCTAATGGAGCTATGACACGAATAAGTGTCAAGGAGGTCAGTAGGAGACGCCCACTGGAACTGGCGATGGCAGCTGGGGTGTGGGAGTGCATTGGCGCACGGCTGATGGAGCTATGACGCGACTAAGTGTCAATGAGTTCAGTAGGAGACACCCACTGGAACTGGCGATGGCAGCTGGTTGTGGGAGTGCGTTGGCGCACGGCTTATGGAGCTATGACACTACTAAGTGTCAATGAAGTCAGTAAGAGGCGCCTACTGGAGCTGGCGATGGCAGCTGCGGTGTGGGAGTGCGTTTGCGCACGGCTGATGGAGCTACGACACGACTAAGTGTCAATGAAGTCAGTAAGAGACGGCCACTGGAACTGGCGATGGCAGCTGGTGTGCGGGAGTGCGTTGGCGCACGGCTGATGGAGCTATGACACGACTAATTGTCAATGAAGTCAGTAGGAGACTCCCACTGGAACTGGCGATGGCAGCTGCTTGTGGGAGTTCGTTGCCGCACGGCTGATATAGCTATGACACTACTAAGTGTCAATGAAGTCAGGAGGAGGCTTCTACTGGAGCTGAAGAGGGCAGCAGTGGTGTGAGAGTGCGCTGGCGCAGGGCTGGTGGAGCTAAGACACAAGTAAGTGTCAATGAAGTCAGTAGGAGGCACCCACTGGAGCTGGCGATGACAACTGAGGTGTGAGAGTGCGTTGGTGCACGGCTGATGGAGCTATGACACAACTAGGTGTCAATGAAGTCAGTAGGAGACGCCCACTGGAACTGGCGATGGCAGTTGGTGTGCGGGAGTGCGTTGGCGCACGGCTGATGGAGCTAGGACACGACTAAGTGTCAATGAGGTCAGTAGGAGACGCCCACTGGAACTGGCGATGGCAGCTGGGGTGTGGGAGTGCATTGGCGCACGGCTAATGGAGCTATGACACGAATAAGTGTCAAGGAGGTCAGTAGGAGACGCCCACTGGAACTGGCGATGGCAGCTGGGGTGTGGGAGTGCATTGGCGCACGGCTGATGGAGCTATGACATGACTAAGTGTCAATGAGGTCAGTAGGAGACGCCCACTGGAACTGGCGATGGCAGCTGGTTGTGGGAGTGCGTTGGCGCACGGCTGATGGAGCTATGACACTACTAAGTGTCAATGAAGTCAGTAAGAGGCGCCTACTGGAGCTGGCGATGGCAGCTGCGGTGTGGGAGTGCGTTTGCGCACGGCTGATGGAGCTACGACACGACTAAGTGTCAATGAAGTCAGTAGGAGGCGCCTACTGGAGCTGGCGATGGCAGCTAGGGTGCGGGAGTGCGTTGGCGCACGGCTGATCGAGCTATGACACGACTATGTTTCAGTGAAGTCAGTAGGAGGCACCTACTGGAACTGGCGATGGCAGCTGGGGTGTGGGAGTGCGTTGGCGCACGGCTGATGGAGCTATGACACGACTAGGTGTCAATGAAGTCAGTAGGAGACGCCCACTGGAACTGGCGATGGCAGTTGGTGTGCGGGAGTGCGTTGGCGCACGGCTGATGGAGCTAGGACACGACTAAGTGTCAATGAGGTCAGTAGGAGACGCCCACTGGAACTGGCGATGGCAGCTGGGGTGTGGGAGTGCATTGGCGCACGGCTGAAGGAGCTATGACACGAATAAGTGTCAAGGAGGTCAGTAGGAGACGCCCACTGGAACTGGCGATGGCAGCTGGGGTGTGGGAGTGCATTGGCGCACGGCTGATGGAGCTATGACATGACTAAGTGTCAATGAGGTCAGTAGGAGACGCCCACTGGAACTGGCGATGGCAGCTGGTTGTGGGAGTGCGTTGGCGCACGGCTGATGGAGCTATGACACTACTAAGTGTCAATGAAGTCAGTAAGAGGCGCCTACTGGAGCTGGCGATGGCAGCTGCGGTGTGGGAGTGCGTTTGCGCACGGCTGATGGAGCTACGACACGACTAAGTGTCAATGAAGTCAGTAGGAGGCGCCTACTGGAGCTGGCGATGGCAGCTAGGGTGCGGGAGTGCGTTGGCGCACGGCTGATCGAGCTATGACACGACTATGTTTCATTGAAGTCAGTAGGAGGCACCTACTGGAACTGGCGATGGTAGCTGGGGTGTGGGAGTGCGTTGGCGCACGGCTGATGGAGCTATGACACGACTAGGTGTCAATGAAGTCAGTAGGAGACGCCCACTGGAACTGGCGATGGCAGTTGGTGTGCGGGAGTGCGTTGGCGCACGGCTGATGGAGCTAGGACACGACTAAGTGTCAATGAGGTCAGTAGGAGACGCCCACTGGAACTGGCGATGGCAGCTGGGGTGTGGGAGTGCATTGGCGCACGGCTGATGGAGCTATGACACGAATAAGTGTCAAGGAGGTCAGTAGGAGACGCCCACTGGAACTGGCGATGGCAGCTGGGGTGTGGGAGTGCATTTAGCACGGCTGATGGAGCTATGACATGACTAAGTGTCAATGAGGTCAGTAGGAGACGCCCACTGGAACTGGCGATGGCAGCTGGTTGTGGGAGTGCGTTAGCGCACGGCTGATGGAGCTATGACACTACTAAGTGTCAATGAAGTCAGTAAGAGGCGCCTACTGGAGCTGGCGATGGCAGCTGCGGTGTGGGAGTGCGTTTGCGCACGGCTGATGGAGCTACGACACGACTAAGTGTCAATGAAGTCAGTAGGAGGCGCCTACTGGAGCTGGCGATGGCAGCTAGGGTGCGGGAGTGCGTTGGCGCACGGCTGATCGAGCTATGACACGACTATGTTTCAGTGAATCAGTAGGAGGCACCTACTGGAACTGGCGATGGCAGCTGGGGTGTGGGAGTGCGTTGGCGCACGGCTGATGGAGCTATGACACGACTAGGTGTCAATGAAGTCAGTAGGAGACGCCCACTGGAACTGGCGATGGCAGCTGGGATGTGGGAGTGCGTTGGCGCACGGCTGATGGAGCTATGACACCACTAAGTGTCAATGAAGTCGGTAGGAGACGCCCACTGGAACTGGCGATGGCAGCTGGTTGTGGGAGTGCGTTGGCGCACGGCTGATGGAGCTATGACACTACTAAGTGTCAATGAAGTCAGTAGGAGGCGCCTACTGGAACTGGCGATGGCAGCTGCGATGTGGGAGTGCGTTGGCGCACGGCTGATGGAGCTATGACATAACTAAATGTCAATGAAGTCAGTAGGAGACGCCCACTGGAATTGGCGATGGCAGCTGGGGTGTGGGAATGAGTTGGCGCACGGCTGATGGAGCTAAGACACAAGTAAATGTCAATGAAGTCAGTAGGAGACGCCCACTGGAACTGGCGACGCCAGTTGGTGTGCGGGAGTGCGTTGGCGCACGGCTGATGGAGCTATGACACGACTAAGTGTCAATGAGGTCAGTAGGAGACGCCCACTGGAACTGGCGATGGCAGCTGGGATGTGGGAGTGCGTTGGGGCACGGCTGATGGAGCTATGACTCGACTAAGTGTCAATGAAGTCAGTAGGAGGCGCCTACTGGAGCTGGCGATGGCAGCTGTGGTGTGGGAGTGCGTTGGCGCACGGCTGATGGAGCTATGACCCGACTAAGTGTCAATGAGGTCAGTAGGAGACGCCCACTGGAACTGGAGATGGCAGCTGGTTGTGGGAGTGCGTTGGCGCACGGCTGATGGAGCTACAACACTACTAAGTTTCAATGAAGTCAGTAAGAGGCGCCTACTGGAGCTGGCGATGGCAGCTGGGGTGTGGGAGTGCGTTGGCGTACGGCTGATGGAGCTATGACACGACTATGTGTCAATGAAGTCAGTAGGAGGCGCCTACTGGAACTGGCGATGGCAGCTGGGATGTGGGAGTCCGTTGGCGCACGGCTGATGGAGCTATGACACCACTAAGTGTCAATGAAGTCAGCAGGAGACGCCCACTGGAACTGGCGATGGCAGCTGTGGTGTGAGAATGAGTTGGCGCACGGCTGATGGAGCTATGACACGACTAAGTGTCAATGAAGTCAGTAGGAGGCGTCTACTGGAGCTGGCGATGGCAGCTAGGGTGCGGGAGTGCGTTGGCGCACGGCTGATGGAGCTATGACATTACTAAGTGTCAATGAAATCAGTAGGAGGCGCCTACTGGAGCTGGCGATGTCAGCTGGGGTGTGGGAGTGCGTTGGCGCACGGCTGATGGAGCTATGACACGACTAGGAGTCAATGAAGTCAGAAGGAGACGCCCACTGGAACTGGCGATGGCAGCTGGAGTGTGGGAGTGCGTTGGCGCACGACTGATGGAGCTCTGACACGACTAAGTATCATTGAAGCCAGTAGGAGATGCCTACTCGAACTGGCGATGGCAGCTGGGGTGTGGGAGTGCGTTGGCTCAAGGCTGATGGAGCTATGACACGACTAAGTGTCAGGGAAGTCAGTAGGAGACGCCCACTGGAACTGGCGATGGCAGCTGGGGTGTGGGAATGAGTTGGCGCACTGCTGATGGAGCTATGACACGACTAAGTGTCAATAAAGTCAGTAGGAGGCACCTACTGGAGCTGGCGATGGCAGCTGGGGTGCGGGAGTGGGTTGGCGCACGGCTGATGGAGCTATGACACGACTAAGTGTCAATGAAGTCAGTAGGAGACACCTACTGGAACTGGCGATGGCAGCTGTGGTGTGGGAGTTTGTTGGCGCACGGCTGATGGAGCTATGACACGACTAGCTGTCAATGAAGTCAGTAGGAGACGCCCACTGGAACTGGTGACGGCAGCTGGTTGTGGGAGTGAGTTGGCGCACGGCTGATGGAGCTATGACACTACTAAGTGTCAATGAAGTCAGTATGAGGCGCCTACTGGAACTGGCGATGGCAGCTGGGATGTGGGAGTGCGTTGGCGCACGGTTGATGGAGCTATGATACCAGTAAGTGTCAATGAAGTCAGCAGAAGACGCTCACTGGAACTGGCGATGGCAGCTGGGGTGTGGGAATGAGTTGGCGCACGGCTGATGGAGCTATGACACGACTAATTGTCAATGAAGTCAGTAGGAGGCGCCTACTGGAGCTGGCGATGGCATCTAGGGTGCGGGAGTGCGTTGGCGCACGGCTGATGGAGCTATGACACGACTAAGTGTCAACGAAATCAGTAGGAGGCGCCTACTGGAGCTGGCGATGGCAGCTGGGGTGTGGGAGTGCGTTGGCGCACGGCTGATGGAGCTATGACACGACTAGGTGTCAATGAAGTCAGAAGGAGACGCCCACTGGAACTGGCCATGGCAGCTGGGGTGTGGGAGTGCGTTGGCGCACGGCTGATGGAGCTATGACACGACTAATTGTCAATGAAGTCAGTAGGAGGCGCCTATTGGAGCTGGCGATGGCAGCTGGGGTGTGGGAGTGCGTTGGCGCACGGCTGATGGAGCTATGGCACGACTAGGTGTCAATGAAGTCAGTAGGAGACGCCCACTGGAACTGGCGATGGCAGCTGGGGTGTGGGAGTGCGTTGGCGCACGGCTGATTGAGCTATGAAACGACTAAGCGTCAATGAAGTCAGTAGGAGACGCCCACTGGAACTGGAGATGGCAGCTGGTTGTGGGAGTGCGTTGGTGCACGGCTGATGGAGCTATGACACGACTAAGTGTCAATGAAGTCAGTAGGAGGCGCCTACTGGAGCTGGCGATGGCAGCTGGGGTGTGGGAGTGCGGTGCCGCACGGCCGATGGAGCTATGACACAACTAGGCGTCAAAGCAGTCAGTAGGAGACGCCCACTGGAACTGGTGATGGCAGCTGGGGTGTGGGAGTGCGTTGGCGCACGGCCGATGGAGCTATGACACGACTAAGTATCAATGAAGTCAGTAGGAGACGCCCAGTGGAACTGGCGATAGCAGCTGGTTGTGGGAGTCCGTTGGTGCACGGCTGATGGAGCTATGACACGACTAACTGTCAATGAAGTCAGTAGGATGCGCCTACTGGAGCTGGCGATGGCAGCTGGGGTGTGGGAGTGCGTTGGCGCACGGCTGATGGAGCTATGACACGACTAAGTGTCAACGAAATCAGTAGGAGGCGCCTACTGGAGCTGGCGATGGCAGTTGGTGTGCGGGAGTGCGTTGGCGCACAGCTGATGGAGCTATGACACGACTAAGTGTCAATGAGGTCAGTAGGAGACGCCCACTGGAACTGGCGATGGCAGCTGGGGTGTGGGAGTGCATTGGTGCACGGCTGATGGAGCTATGACACGACTAAGTGTCAATGAGGTCAGTAGGAGACGCCCACTGGAACTGGAGATGGCAGCTGGTTGTGGGAGTGCGTTGGTGCACGGCTGATGGAGCTATGACACGACTAAGTGTCAATGAAGTCAGTAGGAGGCGCCTACTGGAGCTGGCGATGGCAGCTGGGGTGTGGGAGTGCGGTGCCGCACGGCCGATGGAGCTATGACACAACTAGGTGTCAAAGCAGTCAGTAGGAGACGCCCACTGGAACTGGTGATGGCAGCTGGGGTGTGGGAGTGCGTTGGCGCACGGCCGATGGAGCTATGACACGACTAAGTATCAATGAAGTCAGTAGGAGACGCCCAGTGGAACTGGCGATAGCAGCTGGTTGTGGGAGTCCGTTGGTGCACGGCTGATGGAGCTATGACACGACTAACTGTCAATGAAGTCAGTAGGATGCGCCTACTGGAGCTGGCGATGGCAGCTGGGGTGTGGGAGTGCGTTGGCGCACGGCTGATGGAGCTATGACACGACTAAGTGTCAACGAAATCAGTAGGAGGCGCCTACTGGAGCTGGCGATGGCAGTTGGTGTGCGGGAGTGCGTTGGCGCACAGCTGATGGAGCTATGACACGACTAAGTGTCAATGAGGTCAGTAGGAGACGCCCACTGGAACTGGCGATGGCAGCTGGGGTGTGGGAGTGCATTGGTGCACGGCTGATGGAGCTATGACACGACTAAGTGTCAATGAGGTCAGTAGGAGACGCTCACTGGAACTGGCGATGGCAGCTGGGGTGTGGGAATGAGTTGGCGCACGGCTGATGGAGCTATGACACGACTAATTGTCAATGAAGTCAGTAGGAGGCGCCTACTGGAGCTGGCGATGGCATCTAGGGTGCGGGAGTGCGTTGGCGCACGGCTGATGGAGCTATGACACGACTAAGTGTCAACGAAATCAGTAGGAGGCGCCTACTGGAGCTGGCGATGGCAGCTGGGGTGTGGGAGTGCGTTGGCGCACGGCTGATGGAGCTATGACACGACTAGGTTTCAATGAAGTCAGAAGGAGACGCCCACTGGAACTGGCCATGGCAGCTGGGGTGTGGGAGTGCGTTGGCGCACGGCTGATGGAGCTATGACACGACTAATTGTCAATAAAGTCAGTAGGAGGCGCCTATTGGAGCTGGCGATGGCAGCTGGGGTGTGGGAGTGCGTTGGCGCACGGCTGATGGAGCTATGGCACGACTAGGTGTCAATGAAGTCAGTAGGAGACGCCCACTGGAACTGGCGATGGCAGCTGGGGTGTGGGAGTGCGTTGGCGCACGGCTGATTGAGCTATGAAACGACTAAGCGTCAATGAAGTCAGTAGGAGACGCCCACTGGAACTGGAGATGGCAGCTGGTTGTGGGAGTGCGTTGGTGCACGGCTGATGGAGCTATGACACGACTAAGTGTCAATGAAGTCAGTAGGAGGCGCCTACTGGAGCTGGCGATGGCAGCTGGGGTGTGGGAGTGCGGTGCCGCACGGCTGATGGAGCTATGACACAACTAGGTGTCAAAGCAGTCAGTAGGAGACGCCCACTGGAACTGGTGATGGCAGCTGGGGTGTGGGAGTGCGTTGGCGCACGGCCGATGGAGCTATGACACGACTAAGTATCAATGAAGTCAGTAGGAGACGCCCACTGGAACTGGCGATAGCAGCTGGTTGTGGGAGTCCGTTGGTGCACGGCTGATGGAGCTATGACACGACTAACTGTCAATGAAGTCAGTAGGATGCGCCTACTGGAGCTGGCGATGGCAGCTGGGGTGTGGGAGTGCGGTGGCGCACGGCTGATGGAGCTATGACACGACTAAGTGTCAATGAGGTCAGTAGGAGACGCTCACTGGAACTGGCGATGGCAGCTGGGGTGTGGGAATGAGTTGGCGCACGGCTGATGGAGCTATGACACGACTAATTGTCAATGAAGTCAGTAGGAGGCGCCTACTGGAGCTGGCGATGGCATCTAGGGTGCGGGAGTGCGTTGGCGCACGGCTGATGGAGCTATGACACGACTAAGTGTCAACGAAATCAGTAGGAGGCGCCTACTGGAGCTGGCGATGGCAGCTGGGGTGTGGGAGTGCGTTGGCGCACGGCTGATGGAGCTATGACACGACTAGGTTTCAATGAAGTCAGAAGGAGACGCCCACTGGAACTGGCCATGGCAGCTGGGGTGTGGGAGTGCGTTGGCGCACGGCTGATGGAGCTATGACACGACTAATTGTCAATAAAGTCAGTAGGAGGCGCCTATTGGAGCTGGCGATGGCAGCTGGGGTGTGGGAGTGCGTTGGCGCACGGCTGATGGAGCTATGACACGACTAGGTGTCAATGAAGTCAGTAGGAGACGCCCACTGGAACTGGCGATGGCAGCTGGGGTGTGGGAGTGCGTTGGCGCACGGCTGATTGAGCTATGAAACGACTAAGCGTCAATGAAGTCAGTAGGAGACGCCCACTGGAACTGGAGATGGCAGCTGGTTGTGGGAGTGCGTTGGTGCACGGCTGATGGAGCTATGACACGACTAAGTGTCAATGAAGTCAGTAGGAGGCGCCTACTGGAGCTGGCGATGGCAGCTGGGGTGTGGGAGTGCGGTGCCGCACGGCTGATGGAGCTATGACACAACTAGGTGTCAAAGCAGTCAGTAGGAGACGCCCACTGGAACTGGTGATGGCAGCTGGGGTGTGGGAGTGCGTTGGCGCACGGCCGATGGAGCTATGACACGACTAAGTATCAATGAAGTCAGTAGGAGACGCCCACTGGAACTGGCGATAGCAGCTGGTTGTGGGAGTCCGTTGGTGCACGGCTGATGGAGCTATGACACGACTAACTGTCAATGAAGTCAGTAGGATGCGCCTACTGGAGCTGGCGATGGCAGCTGGGGTGTGGGAGTGCGGTGGCGCACGGCTGATGGAGGTATGACACGACTAAGTGTCAATGAAGTCAAAACGAGACGCCCACTGGAACTGGCGATGGCAGCTGGTGTGTGGGAGTGCGTGGGAGCACGGCTGATGGAGCTATGACACTACTAAGTGTCAATGAAGTCAGTAGGAGGCGCCTACTGGAACTGGCGACGGCGGCTGGGATGTGGGAGTGCGTTGGCGCACGGCTGATGGAGCTATGACACCACTAAGTGTCAATGAAGTCAGCAGGAGACGCCCACTGGAACTGGCGATGGCAACTGGGTTGTTGGAATAAGTTGGCGCACGGCTGATGGAGCTATGACACGACTAAGCGTCAATGAAGTCATTAGGAGGCGCCTACTGGGGCTGGCGATGGCAGCTGGGGTGCGGGAGTGCGTTGACGCACGGCTGATGGAGCTATGACACGACTAAGTGTCAATGAAATCAGTAGGAGGCGCCTACTGAGGCTGGCGATGGCAGCTGGGGTGTGGGAGTTTGTTGGCGCACGGCTGATGGAGCTATGACACGACTAATTGTCAATGAAGTCAGTAGTAGGTGCCTACTGGAGCTGGCGATGGCAGCTGGGGTGTGGGAGTGCGTTGGCGCACGGCTGATGGAGCTATGGCACGACTAGGTGTCAATGAAGTCAGTAGGAGACGCCAACTGGAACTGGCGATGGCAGCTGGGGTGTGGGAGTGCGTTGGCGCACGGCTGATGGAGCTATGACACGACTAGGTGTCAATGAAGTCAGAAGGAGACGCCCACTGGAACTGGCCATGGCAGCTGGGGTGTGGGAGTGCGTTGGCGCACGGCTGATGGAGCTATGACACGACTAAGTGTCAATGAAGTCATTAGGAGGCGCCTACTGGGGCTGGCGATGGCAGCTGGGGTGCGGGAGTGCGTTGGCGCACGGCTGATTGAGCTATGACACGACTAAGTGTCAATGAAGTCAGTAGGAGACGCCCACTGGAACTGGCGATGGCAGCTGGTTGTGGGAGTGCGTTGGTGCACTGCTGATGGAGCTATGACACGACTAAGTGTCAATGAAGTTAGTAGGAGGCGCCTACTGGAGCTGGCGATTGCAGCTGGGGTGTGGGAAAGCGGTGGCGCACGGCTGATGGAGCTATGACACAACTAGGTGTCAATGCAGTCAGTAGGAGACGCCCACTGGAACTGGTGATGGCAGCTGGGTTGTGGGAGTGCGTTGGCGCACGGCTGATGGAGCTATTACACGACTAAGTGTCAATGAAGTCAGTAGGAGACGCCCACTGGAACTAGCGATAGCAGCTGATTGTGGGAGTCCGTTGGTGCACGTCTGATGGAGCTATGACACGACTAAGTGTCAAGGAAGTCAGTAGGATGCGCCTACTGGAGCTGGCGATGGCAGCTGGGGTGTGGGAGTACAGTGGCGCACGGCTGATGGAGGTATGACACGACTAAGTGTCAATGAAGTCAAAACGAGACGCCCACTGGAACTGGCGATGGCAGCTGGTGTGTGGGAGTGCGTGGGAGCACGGCTGATGGAGCTATGACACAACTAAGTGTCAATGAAGTCAGTAGGAGGCGCCTACAACGCTGGCGATGGCAGCTGGTGTGCGGGAGTGCGATGGCGCACGGCTGATGGAGCTAAGACACGACTAAGTGTCAATGAAGTCAGTAGGAGGCGCCTACTGGAGCTGGCGATGGCAGCTGAGGTGTGGGAGTGCGTTGGCGCACGGCTGATGGAGCTATGACACGACTAGGTGTCAATGAAGTCAGTAGGAAACGCCCACTGGAACTGGCGATGGCAGCTGGGGTGTGGGAGTGCGTTGGCGCACGGCTGATGGAGCTCTGACACGGCTAAGTATCAATAAAGTCAGTAGGAGGAGCCTACTGGAACTGGCGATGGCAGCTGGGGCCTGGGAGTGCGTTGGCAAACGGCTGATGGAGCTATGACACAACTAAGTGTCAATGAAGTCAGTAGGAGGAGCCTACTGGAGCTGGCGATGGCAGCTGGGGTGCGAGAGTGCGTTGGCGCACGGCTGATACAGCTCTGACACGACTAAGTGTCAATTAAATCAGTAGGAAGCGCCTACTGGAGCTGGCGATGGCAGTGGGGTTGATGGAGTGCGTTTGCGCACGGCTGATGGAGCTATGATACGACTAAGTCTCAATGAAGTCACTAGGAGGCGCCTACTGGAACTGGCGATGGCAGCTGCGGTCTGGGAGTGCGCTTGCGCACCGCTGGTGGAGCTATGACACGACTAAGTGTCAATTAAGTCAGTAGGAGGTGCCTACTGGAGCTGGCGATGGAAGCTGGGGTGTGGGAGTGCGTTGACGCACGGCTGATGGAGCCATGACACGACTAAGTGTCAATGAAATCAGTAGGAGGCGCCTACTGGGGCTGGCGATGGCGGCTGGGGTGTGGGAGTGCGTTGGCGCACGGCTGATGGAGCTATGACACGACTAAGTGTCAATGAAATCAGTAGGAGGCGCCTACTGGGGCTGGCGATGGCAGCTGGGGTGTGGGAGTGCGTTGGCGCACGGCTGATGGAGCTATGACACGACTAGGTGTCAATGAAGTCAGAAGGAGACGCCCACTGGAACTGGCGATGGCAGCTGGGGTGTGGGAGTGCGTTGGCGCACGGCTGATGGAGCTATGAAACGACTAATTGTCAATGAAGTCAGTAGTAGGCGCCTACTGGAGCTGGCGATGGCAGCTGGGGTGTGGGAATGCGTTGGCGCACGGCTGATGGAGCTATGGCACGACTAGGTGTCAATGAAGTCAGTAGGAGACGCTCACTGGAACTGGCGATGGCAGCTGGGGTGTGGGAGTGAGTTGGCGCACGGCTGATTGAGCTATGACACGACTAAGTGTCAATGAAGTCAGTAGGAGACGCCCACTGGAACTGGCGATGGCAGCTGGTTGTGGGAGAGCGTTGGTGCACGGCTGATGGAGCTATGACACGACTAAGTGTCAATGAAGTCAGTAGGAGGCGCCTACTGGAGCTGGCGATGGCAGCTGGGGTGTGGGAGTGCGTTGGCGCACGGCTGATGGAGCTATGACACGACTAAGTGTCAATGAAGTCAGTAGGAGACGCCCACTGGAACTAGCGATAGCAGCTGGTTGTGGGAGTCCGTTGGTGCACGGCTGATGGAGCTATGACACGACTAAGTGTCAATGAAGTCAGTAGGATGCGCCTACTGGAGCTGGCGATGGCAGCTGGGGTGTGGGAGTGCGGTGGCGAACGGCTGATGGAGGTATGACACGACAAAGTGTCAATGAAGTCAAAACGAGACGCCCACTGGAACTGGCGATGGCAGCTGGTGTGTGGGAGTGCGTGGGAGCACGGCTGATGGAGCTATGACACGACTAAGTGTCAATGAAGTCAGTAGGAGGCGCCTACAAAGCTGGCGATGGCAGCTGGTGTGCGGGAGTGCGATGGCGCACGGCTGATGGAGCTAAGGCACGACTAAGTGTCAATGAAGTCAGTAGGAGGCGCCTACTGGAGCTGGCGATGGCAGCTGAGGTGTGGGAGTGCGTTGGCGCACGGCTGATGGAGCATTGACACGACTAGGTTCCAATGAAGTCAGTAGGAAACGCCCACTGGAACTGGCGATGGCAGCTGGGGTGTGGGAGTGCGTTGGCAAACGGCTGATGGAGCTATGACACAACTAAGTGTCAATGAAGTCAGTAGGAGGATCCTACTGGAGCTGGCGATGGCAGCTGGGGTGCGGGAGTGCGTTGGCGCACGGCTGATACAGCTATGACACGACTAAGTGTCAATTAAATCAGTAGGAAGCGCCTACTGGAGCTGGCGATGGCAGTGGGGTTGATGGAGTGCGTTTGCGCACTGCTGATGGAGCTATGATACGACTAAGTCTCAATGAAGTCAGTAGGAGGAGCCTACTGGAACTGGCGATGGCAGCTGGGGTCTGGGAGTGCGTTGGCAAACGGCTGATGGAGCTATGACACAACTAAGTGTCAATGAAGTCAGTAGGAGATCCTACTGGAGCTGGCGATGGCAGCTGGGGTGCGGGAGTGCGTTGGCGCACGGCTGATACAGCTATGACACGACTAAGTGTCAATTAAATCAGTAGGAAGCGCCTACTGGAGCTGGCGATGGCAGTGGGGTTGATGGAGTGCGTTTGCGCACTGCTGATGGAGCTATGATACGACTAAGTCTCAATGAAGTCACTAGGAGGCGCCTAATGGACCTGGCGATGGCAGCTGCGGTCTGGGAGTGCGCTTGCGCACCGCTGGTGGAGCTATGACACGACTAAGTGTCAATTAAGTCAGTAGGAGGTGCCTACTGGAGCTGGCGATGGAAGCTGGGGTGTGGGAATGCGTTGGAAAACGGTTGATGGAGCTATGACACGACTAAGTGTCAATGAAGTCAGTAGGAGGCAACTACTGGAGCTGGCGATGGCAGCTGGGGTGTGGGAGTGCGTTGGCGCACGGCTGATGGAGCTATGACACGACTAAGTGTCAATGAAGTCAGTTGGAGGAGCCTACTGGAGCTGGCGATGGCAGCAGGGTCGAGGGGGTGCGTTGCATGGCTGGTTGCAAAGAAACGTCATGCTGGTCTTGGTAATGTAGTCTTTGAGAAATTTTCACAGGACCCGAATAAATCAAAACTTTTTTTTTAAATGACAACTACAAAATTATTTCTTCAATAAGACCTTTTTGTACCCTCACTTTTTCTCAAAAATTTTCTCGACTAAAAAACGGTCTTAACTTTGGCATAGTTCCTCAACCCAATATTCGAATTGTCTATCAGTCAATTCGTTTTTTTAACCCACTACCAACTTACAATATGCCCCGAAGCTTAAATTATAGTTCACCGTAAAAAACGGCTCATACACTTCCAACTCTCAAATGATGCTTCCTCCTGACCTTGAATATGAACAAACCATTTGACTACTTCCCGACTTTTATTTTCAATGTTTTGTACTCACAGAGTTGACGTTGACCAAAAAAATTTGGCCGTTATCAACAGTTGTAGCACTCCCATTACATTGATGAAGGACCACTTCCTTGTTGTGTCATCTGAAGGTAAATTTGCTTCATTTGTTGGTGGAATTCATTGAAGCGCCAATATGATCAGGACGTTGTCTACCCTTCCTTCTTTGTCGTATCATGTCTCTTTTATTCCCATTTTTGAAAATTTCAGTTGTTTGGTTTACTTGTTTGGTTTCGTGACATCAAAAATTACAACTCATTTTTCTTTTACTTACCTTTCAAAACCTTATAACATTACAAATTGATTCAGAATCAACAAAACAGGGCAGGCACTTTGTACAAATTAATGGAGAAGTTAATACTGGGCATTAACAACGCACGCACGCACACGTGGACGCGCACACGTACAAACACACTCTCTCCCTCTCTCACACACACATACACACACACGAACACAAACACACACTCACACACATACCCAAACGAACACAAACGCACATGCACACAAGCACTCACACACAAAAACACCCACACTAACACACACACACGCACACATGCACACACGCACATGCACATACACGCAAACACACGCACAAGCACGCAAAAACACACTCTCGGGCACGCACACACACAGACACAGACGGCAACAGACACAAACACACAATCACATACACACAGGCAGGCTGGAAGGCAGGCAGGCAGGCAGGCAGGCAGGCAGGCAGGCAGGCAGGCAGGCAGGCAGGCAGGCAGGCAGGCAGGCAGGCAGGCAGGCAGGCGGGCAGGCAGGCAGGCAGGCAGGCACGCAGGCAGGCACGCAGGCAGGCACGCAGGCAGGCAGGCAGGCAGGCAGGCGGGCAGGCAGGCAGGCAGGCAGGCAGGCAGGCACGCAGGCAGGCACGCAGGCAGGCAGGCACGCTCTCTCGCACGGACGCACACACACACACACACACACACACACACACACACACACACACACACTCGCACACACTCACACGCGCACAAACACGCACACACATAGTCCAGATACAGACACAAACATAGAGAGAGACACAAACACCGACACGGACACAGACAGACGCAGACACAGACACAGACACAGGCATGTAAAATTTTTCTAATGCAGTTACCATAACTGCTCGATTGTTTGTTCAAATCTGTAACTTGAGCAGTTCTTATCCACCTTTTTAGTCAGTTATTGTCCGAGGTTATTAGGGATCAACTTGCAAGAATTGCAGTGGTCCTGATCATAAGAATAGTTTGGAAAATACAAAAAAACCTTTACAGTACCGAGTTGTCCGACTGTTGCGAAAACCATACTACGATAATGTAGATTGAAAAGTAATTGCGGGTGCAAATTAATTGCCGCTGATTCTACGGTTATTCTAAGTGTGAAACTGCCCAGGAAGTGAATTTTACTGTATTTTTAGGTAAATTTACCTGCACCTTAGTAGGAGTGTATAAGCAGAACCAATACTTCTCAATGAAAAAGAGATCCGAAGATTTGATAGGGAGACGTGAATATTTGTGATCAAGTATTACAGTGAAACCCATCCGAGCATTTCAAGTTCCTCAAATAAATAAATAAAAGTTTAATAAACAATCAATTATAAAATTTTCTTACTTTCTAATCACTTCTTCATAACTAGCCAGGTCAAATGTTCCTTCACAAATTGCCCACTCTGATGTGATCAAAGCGAATGGTTTTCCCGATTTTTCAAGCTGTTCGAATCCTTTCCCTTTTTTGTCACTCATGTCCACATATGACACTTGTTTGCATTTCTTTCTAAATGATTCTACTAAATCTGAGTTTCCGTATGCCCACTGGCACCATTTCTTCCAGTCAAACACATTGCCTGTTGCTTGGGTTCCTTGGGAAGTTATTTTTTCCACATACCTCCTGTTAGTTTCCAGAAAATCACTGCACAATATTTCGGACACATTGTCAAAACCAGAAGTATACATCATGTTGCCTGAACAAATAAGCTATAAGTTTGTGTATATTATAAGAGTGTAGCACCTATTTTATGCAGTAAGCAATTTAAACTATTCACTTTATTTGCAATTTTAAAAAAAAAACTTTGCGGGAACCATATGTGGACGATTTCTACAAAACAGCTTTGCCATATGTTTCGACGGAAAACATTTGACGGCTGAATTTCTATAATTTCTTGCCGTTATTTTTTTTTTGAAAATCGGATAATTGATCTAAGACTCCCTAATCACATTAGTTTTCTAATTCCATGGCCACTGATTAGATTTACGAGCTTAATCAATTTCGGCGTTTACGAAGATGCTTCAACATCACTCTATGATAAAGATTATCCAACTTGAACAGAAAACTAAAAATTGTACCCTCATTATAATTTTTAAACGTGAATGAGAAAATACCGACCAGTTCTTAAGTTTGAGCAACTGTTTAAATCTTCAGCAAAGACAGATAAGATGTATTGGGTGTAAAGATTTCAAATGCATCGGACTGCATTTAATTTAATTTGATTCCTCAGACTAATTTTGATTTTGAAAATTGATTTTATCATAGCATTGAGAAATTCACTTCACAATAGTATATCAGTCATCATTAAAAATAGATCACAGTGATAAGAAAAGGCAGTTTTTGATACGTAATACCAAGAAATATTCAAGATCAAATTTCAATCGTGACATTGCGCTGCAAGATTGGTCGCCTATGTACCAGATAAATGAGCCGAACGAAATGTTTTTAAAATTTATCGAAATTTTTGAAAATATACTGAGTTGTCATGCACCCTTGAAGTTGGTAGAAAGTAACACCAAAAAACAACAAAAGCAATGGTTGACAAAAAAAATACGTGGTCTCATAAATGAAAAACACCATCTCTTTAATGCGTGGAAGAAAAACCCAAAATCAGAGATTTATAACATTTACAAATCTTTACGCAATTCAGTGAATAGAAAACTGAAAAAAGCTGCAGATGATTACACAAAGAATTTTTTCCAGCAGCTACCAACTTCAAGAGAACAATGGAACTTCATCAAAAACAAGATCAATTCCAACAGCCAAATAGAAAAAATTGACAAATTAAGGGAAGATAGTCATTTTGTTGAGGATGACAGAGAGATTGCCAATGTTCTTAATAATTGTTTTGCGAGACTAGGATTATACAAAGGCAAAGACGTTGCTCCAAATTGTTCTTCCCTAACATTTGATGGACCGGAATTTAGCTTCCGACCAGCCACCAGAAAAGAATTGTATAATGTTATTGATAATCTACCTATGCATAAATCTCCCGGACCGGGCTATATACCAGCATGGGCGCTAAAAGATAGTAAACTGTCTATTGGAACTCATTTACAATTTGTCGTCAATGAATGTATAAACAAAAACACGTTTCTTAATATTTTGAAAACAGCGCATGTTACACCTGTCTATAAGAAGGGAGACCGACTAGAACCAGAAAACTATCGACCCATATCAGTCACACCAACTCTAGCAAAAATTTTTGAGCGATTACTACTTCAACAACTAACTCACCACCTAACTCTTAACGGTCTGATTAACAAGAATCAATTCGGCTTTCAAAAGCAAAAGTCATGTCTCGATACTATCATTTCATTAACTGAAAAGATAAACCAATGCTTCGACGAAAACGAAATTGTTGTCACACTCTTTTTAGACTTAGCAAAGGCTTTCAACTCAATATCTATAGATGTTTTTATGAACAAAATAAAAAGGTATGGAATTGGAGAAAATGCAAGAATCTTATTAACCTCTTTCCTTTGTGATAGAAAACCGTGTGTAAAAAATGGGATAGCAAAATCAGATTGGGTTGTCATAAATCACGGTGTACCTCAGGGAACTGTCTTAGGGCCTCTAATTTTTATACTTTATGTCAACGACTTCAGTGAAGCTGTATCAACGAATTGTGATGTATTACAGTTTGCCGATGATACAGCAATTCTATGTCAGGCAAAGAATGAAGCAAATTTGCAGCTAAAAGCTGAAGATACATTAAACAAGACAGATCAATATATGAAACAAAACAGGTTAACTTTGAATGAGAAAAAACGGAGTTAATGGTGTTCAGGAATGAAAAATTGCCGATCATTGAAAATGTCGATTTCAAGGGACACCGATTGGAAGCATCTGAAAAATATAGATATTTAGGTGTAATAATTGATAGGGAACTGACATACCAAAATCAACTAAATAAGGTTATCAGTAAAATGGCTTCCGCAATCAGATCATTATATCTGGTTCGTTATCAGGTACCGCTAAAAACAAGAATAAATCTTTTTAAATCAATAGTTTTGTCTCATTTAGATTTTAGCGCAATTTTTTTTCAAAATTTACCATCTTACTCTATTGACAGAATTAACAAACAGAGAAACTGGGGAATAAAAGTTTGCTTTATGAAAACCAAATACGATACTGCCATAGATCTACTTCTGGAGACTAAAATACTTCCATCAGAGCTCCAAATAACACGGGTGTCTTTAAATAGGTTTTTCAATATTCTCCAACAAACAAGAAATCGCTCTAATAAACATTTCAGATTTTTAGAAAACGTGCCTATTATTGTAAACAAACGAACCCATAACCTTTTCTTAGAACAAAAATGTAAGTCAAAATGGAGTAATGGTTCAATTGTTCGTAACTTTATTCGAAAATGGAACACACTTCCAATTACAATTAGAAAAGAAACGTCGAAGACCAAATTTAAACAAAAAGTTACAGCGGAAATGCTTAAACGACACGAAAGAGTTCCAATAGACAGAAGGGTTGCAGGATTTAAACATATTTTTTATTAAATTATTTTACGAAAACCGAACCTTAGTTTGTTATAAATTAGAAAAAAAATAATGTTTGATTAATAAATTTCTAACATGTAACATTAACCAAGTGGTTAGTTTAATTTACATGTTTGCAGATTTAAAAAAAAAACAATTAGAACAGTTAATTCTCTTTTGTCGAGAACAAGACCATTTTTTACCAAGCGCTAAATTATAGGGGGGCAAAATTAACTATAATTACACGGTCCAGGAACTAGTAAAAGTCCAGTTAAGGTCTTTATTTGGGTCCAGTTAGAGTCTTCTCATAACCATTTAGAATCCAGCAGCGTCCTTTCATGGGTCCACCATTAGTGTTTTCTTAAGTCTGCTTTTGCCCATTGGGAATTTTTAATTTTTTTGCTTCTGTACATAAAGAAGCAGCACCAGAGCAAGACTGAACAGATTTCCCAGAGCGGCTTAAAACAGACTTCACGCCAAATTATGTATTCCTTCAACCGATATTAGACAGCAACCAGGTGCATCAATTTTTGTTTGCAGAACGCTCGTGAATGCAATTACATCAGCTTATATCAACCAATCAGAGAGTTTCATTGAGTGAAAAAGCATATCGTTATAACATCTTGAGAGCTGCAAACTGTTAAATTCTCATAACCAATTCTAGCTCTTTCGGACCGCCAGCCACGGGAAACGATTCTTTCAACACTAACTTCAGTATCTTTTCCCTCGCTGAACGCTACGTTTCCCAAAGCTACGTTTCCATCAGCTTCCATTTGTGTTTATGTAGTCACCGCATTCATAAGGTTAGGAAAAGCAACAGGAATGCCTCCTGTTTAACTGAAAAAAACCGGTTTAAGTAAAAAAAAATGACATACTTTTTTGGCATAAGTTGGCATAAGTGTTAATCTCTCCCCGGGTCGAGAAAAAATGCAAAAATATCTAAGATAAGCGTTGAAAAGTTAGTTTTTTCACCGCAAATTTCGTACATAATTTCGCGGTGAAATGCGGTGAATGCGGTGAAATTATGTAAGTTCACAGCTAGACTAAGCGGTGATCTTCCAAAAATTCACCACAATTCACCGCTAAAATATGTAATTTCATCGCCCATACAAGGGTCCGAACCTCTCACCTCCTGAATGTCATCCACTTCTTCTTCCACTGCGGCATCTCTCACTAACTTCTATTAATTTTTGTTTGAATTTAAATCGAATTCACTCTACTCTCTGCAAAACATGCGCGGCGAATTTTTGTAAGATTTGCAATTTTTAGCGGTGAAATTACATATTTTAGCGGTGAAATGTGGTGAATTTTTGTAAGTTCACCGCTTACTCTAGTAGTGAAATTACATAAGTTCACCGCTTAGAAAAAAGTGTCAAAAAGATGTAAGATTAAGGGGTAGTTTTAGTGGGAAGGCAAATCTAACAATTCCTCCCACACTCACCATTAATTTCACCGCATTCTTTGCTGATCTCAAACATTTTTAACAATTTTTTCTAAGTGGTGAATTGATGTAAGTTCACTTCTAAGTTGAGCGGTGAATTTGTGTAATTTCAGCGCATTCACCGCTTATCTTACATAATTTGGACACTTTTTTCGAAGCGGTGAATTTATGTAGTTTCACCGCTAAATTCAAGGGTTAAATTATGTAATTTCAGCGCTACCAAGCGATAAAGTTTTTTTTCATCGCTCTCACCGCCTGATTTATGTAATTTCACCGCATTCACCGCATATCTTACAAAAATTTTCGCATTAACCCTTTATCTTAGATAATTTGGCGTTGAATGGCGGTGACACCTCGACCCGGGTTAGCTTGTGAAAGTTTATGCGACACGGGTCGAGGTGTCACCACCATTCAACGCAAAATTTTTTAAGAAAAGCGGTGAATCCGGAAAATTTTGTAAGATAAGCGATGAATACGGTGAAATTACACAAATCAGGCAGTGATTGCGGTGAAAAAAACTTTTATCCCCGGTAGCGGAGAAATTACATAATTTCACCTCTTCGACAAAAAGTGTCCAATTTATGAAAAATAAGCGGAGAATGCGGTGAAATTACATAAACTCACCGCTTAAATTATTGGTGAAATAACATAAATTCACCGCTTAGAAAACGCTTCGAATTGTCTTATGTTCAAAGAAGTTAAGATACATTTATTAAAAGTCGCACGGAAAATTTGTTACGTCGTAAAAGGACGAATTTTAGCCAGTCAGAATCGAGCATTTCTAAATAACAAATAGGCATATAAATCGTTCCAAATAAGATTTAAATATGTTCTAAAATACGTAGAAATTTCCGAAAATTTTCATTTAACCTAATTTTATTTAAATATAACCACGATATGCATCGATTAAGCTGGTTATCGGCTTAATATTTGTAGGTTATCTATACAAATGTTGGATGCATACGAACTGGTTATACGTCAATAACATCAGACAGAAAACCAGTAAAAGAGCATTGGAAAAACCTTGCCGTCTAAGTTTCACTTGTTGTCTTGATCGATGGCTTACACGTTGCTTTCTGAATAACAAGTTGTTACTTTATATACGGATTGAATTGAAGCTACGGACTACTGATCGTTTTGGATATCATCAGAGTTTACATGGTGCCGCTCACTTAAAAGAGCCACCTTTATTTAACAAACCACTAATTCGGCTAATAGATCCAGCCTGTGTGAAGGCCCGACGTGTTGCGTGTAGCCAGTAGCAGTCAAAAGTGGTGCTCGAACATCATAGAGGAACTCAAATGGAAAGGCAACAAAACTTTAAGACGGAGCCGAAATTTTACAACTAATTTTTGCAGTAAATTGATTAAAAAACTAAACTAGACGGCAAGGACTCAACCCTAACAAAATTCTCAACGGTCTTTGTTACATTCATCATCAATTGCTTCAACACTAGACAGGCTTTACGGCGGGTAATTTATAGATAACCGGTCACCATTAACCGCACAAAGCATAATTTTTGAGATGAAAAACATCGATTTTGAAAATTTTCGGTAGATTTACCAAAAAAATAAAAAAATTGATACAGTCGGTTCGTATATCACAAAATAACTTCTGATATAGAAACAATTGTTAGAATATTATGCTAAATTGTTCGATTTTGCAAATATTTGGCCAATTTTGATGCAGCTCAAAAAACATAGAATATCAAAATCGAATATTGAAAAACCGTGCCTTCGCCCATAAAACTGTCCAAGTAGTGGATTACCGTTCCGTATTAATGAAATTGCAATAAAATTCACCAAAATTAGAGAAAAACTGGACAAAAGCATTAAATTTTTGACAAAGTTGTCAAAAAATCAAATTCATCAACAAAAATGTTCGTTAATGGAGTGAAACTCAAAACACAGATAAAGTTGTGAAAATTTTCACAACCTACCGCCTACAGAAAAAAATTATCAAATCACTATAAATTTTCCTCGTCGCCCGTTTTTGTACCCGTTTTTTCAAGAACGTCGGTCTCCCAAATTTTCGCTTTTCGTTTTTATCCGCTACGTTTCCAGATTTTGATGTAGTATGTCATTTGTGATGAAGTATGTTGTTGTTTTTGCTGTAGTATGTTGAGTATGCTAGTATGCTGGTTTGTTGTTTAGGTCTTATAGCTTTCTAGGGTGTGACTTAAGTTTCTTCTCGAGTTACGGCTGGATTGTTTCTTGACTTTTCCAACTGTCTTTGTCTACAAATACACTATTGTAGTTTATTCAATTTTGCTGTAGTTTGTTTAATACCGCTAGTATGCTGATTGTTTGATGTGATTTGGGTTTCGCTAGAACGTGACTTAAGTTATTCTGGAGTTACGGCTGGTAAATTTCTCGACCTTTTCATCCTTTAGTGTACTACTGCATTGCCGTAAATTACTTTGTTGTTCTATTAAGCCCCATGATGAACTTTGCTAGATTGTCTTGCAGTAGCTTCTCTACTTCTTCCTAGTGTGTGTCTTAAGTTTGTTCTGGAGTTACGGCTAGGTCGTTTGGTTCAGTTTTTGCTGTGGTCTGCTAACATTGTTCTTTCCTACCTCATTTCCCGCCCGTTCTTTCCCCCACCGTCCCGTTTCGTTGCGTTGCTCATTTTTCACTTGACTTCCCGTTCATTCCGTTTCCGTTCCGTCGCGCACTGCTCGCTCGACTTCTCGTCTGTCCCGTTTCTTTTGCGTCGAGCGTTGCTCGCTCGAATTTCCGTGTGTCCTTTGTCTCCCTCCGCGTTGAGCGCATAACGTTGATCGCATAGCGTTCAGCGCTACACTTTTGCACTTCTGTTTTTGTCGGGCAGTGTGTGCTCGACGACATTTTCTGCTCTTTGTTTTACAGACTGTCTACATTGTGCAGTTTTTGGTTTCTTTTGCGTTGAGTTTGTTTTGAGTGGATTTGGTTTGTTTGGAGTGTGTATTTAATAGATAAACGTGTGCGGTGGTAGTTTTAATTGTTTTTGGGAAACAATAACATCGTGATGTCTAATAGTCTTGATCAAAAAGTCAAAAAGTTGTACGCTGCCAGGTCAAAGCGTGAAGCTGAATTGCTTGCTATCCATGAAGATATTCTTCATTGTATAAATAGTCAAAGTAGGCGAGTGAAAGTTGAACGCCTAGTAACAAAGTGCAACGAAGCATTTATGACTGTTGTGACTTGATTGCTTTTGCTGGAAAAACGGAGGATCCAAGTGCACTTGTTCCTTCATTAGATTCTTATTTGGAGGCAATGACAACTAGGAACGACAAGATACTCACTTATATCAACTCTGCTGGTGATAAAGTGAGCGATTTTCAGGAACCGAAGGCTTCCATTCGTTCTAGAGTTCCCTCACTGATGGCCTCGTCAAAAACATCTAGTCAGCGTAAACATGATTACATAATTGCTAAAATGAAGCGCGAAGAAATTGAAAAACAGAATGAGGTAGCAATTCGCCTTGCTAAACGGAAAAAGCAAATGAAAATAGATTTGAGAAAAGCAAATGAAAATAGAACTGGAGGAAAACAACAGGAAACGATTGGCAGAGGCAACTCTGCAAGAATTTGAATTGATGGACACCGTTTCTAAAGGTAGCCAATCTGAAACAACTGCAAGTGCTAGGAGCTCAATGAGAAGTGAAAAGGCTGTCCAAGACTGGATCAACACCTCACTTGCTTTAGGTTTTAACAATGAGGAGAAAACTAGTGAACCAGAGGTTACGAAAGATCCTCCAGAATGCCCTAGACACAACAACGGCGACACAGTGGAAGGTCACAACACTGAAATTTTGAGGCCCTCTTTTCCAAAAAAAAGAGGCAATTATGTTTTAAGCAATGAGACCTTGCAGCAAATCGACCCTTATTATACTCCACCTGAAAGTTTTTTGACCGCTGCTAACACACAGGCATTATACCAGGCACACCTACGGGCGCAAATGAATCAAAGAGGTCAACAAGGCACGGCGCTTCCGATCATAACTACCCAGGAACCGCAGATAGTCAACCGCTCTCTGTACACGCCCCAGGGGCTTCTTCACCACACATTCAATAGCCCGTTCGACCACAAAAAAATCAAATTAATTCGTCCGATTTTTTTTTAAACGTACAACTTCAAAATTCCGAATCCAGGGGACCTGAAACATCAAATCTACCCAAGTTTAATTCGGCCCAGCGTATATGCTCCCGACAACAAATTAATTTTGTTGCCCGAGCACCAAACGCTAATCTTCCTCCTTTTCCGGCAACAAATAATCCAGCCCCCGCAATAAATGTTCCCCTGCACCCAAGCGCCCCATATAGTCCAAACACTCAACAGCACAAGTCCGAAACCACTCTTTCTAATGACCTTACCATTCCGAACCCAGTCTTTGCACCTAACCTCACTGCTTTAAATCTACACAATCCCCCTTGATCAATCAGCCTCCCGTCCAAAACACTTTTCAAAACAATACTAACCAAGTATACAAAGTCGTACTTTCCGTTGCTCCTCCTGTCCCAAATATTCCCAATATCCCTCTAGGTCAACACTTTGTGCCAAATATGAGTCATTGGTGTTTTCCTCAGCACAGACCGTCATTAGTTAACCAAGACGTTACTACCGTAAGTAATGTTGCTCCAAATGTACAGCCACTTATCGCATCATCAGGTACGAATTTTTCCTAACAAATATGTTCGAATTAACCCCTTTTGATTGATATGCAATCATCATTCGGCACACAACAGGAAAACCCGATCGCAACTACAAGTAATATTGTACCTGGTCTAGTCACTCCAGTTTTTCAGCCAACAAATCCTTATGTTGGGCCCACACCGTTGAGTTGTAGTGGTCCGCAGAAGTCTGCGCCCGCGCTTTCAAAAACAGACAAAGCGTCATTTATTAGGGAGTTGGCTGATTCAAGAAGCAGCAAGAAAAATGACCCCTTGCCAGAAGGGAAACTTGCTCAGTAAAATGGCGATCCATTACAATCGCACGAGTGATATGGTCAATTCAAAAGCGCGATGACTCGCAATCGCTAACTGATGACGTTAAATTGACGTACCTTAAGACACTCGTCACCAGTAAAGCAAAGATTGCAATCGCCGAGTTTGCTTACTGTGGTTTAATGTACAAGGATGCGCTAAGGAATTTAGAACGTAAATTTGGCCAGCCACAGGCAGTCGTAAGTGCACACTTGGATAAACTAAGCAATTTTCCGCCTCTTAAAATGCACAATAGCGACAACATCGGGGTTTTCAAGTCACTATCATATGATGCTGACTTGAAGAGTGCTTCCCTACTTAACCAAGTGGTACAGAAGTTACCACCAAACATGGAAGAGTCATGGTCACTCTTTGCGGTTATAAAACACTGGGTTAAGCCTACCCTCCTTGACTTTAACGATTGGCTTAAAGAAAAGGCTGAGGCCCATGATATTATGAAACAAAGCGCAACCAAGGCAAAACCTGAAGAGCAGCACTTTAGTAACCAAGACCAAAACAGCCTCAAATGTGTTTGCATCAAATTCACAACAAAGGGAAACAAAGAAGCAAATGCCATCTTCCTCTCAAACTCTTACTCTCACTTCATTGTATGCAAAGGTAACCACCGGCTATGGGAGTGTCGAGTATTCAAGGAAAAGACTCCAACCCAGAGAGCTAAGTTGGTGGCGGATAATAAACTTTGCTTTTTGTGCTTACGCAATGAGGACACATTCTGCCAGTGCCCTCAACCGAGAAAGTGCCGAGCAGAGGGGTGCAATAGTTCGCATAACACACTATTGCATGGAGCAGATGGGGTTTTCCCAACAAAACAGGCAACAAATCCTAATACCATTCCGCCTTCTGGCAACACAGGTCAAAGTAAAGCAACTACTAGTCAACAACCGTCTAATAAGACCACAACGATGTCATCTGCTACTGATGTTAAGGGGCTCCTTCAGGTAGCGGAATTGCATTTGGTCATTTCATCCGGTTTAGATATCAAGGCTTTAATTTTGTGTGATACCGCCTGCAGTAACTCAATTCTTGAGTGGCCGGTAGTCTCGCAGATAGACTCGATTTGCACGGTAAAGCACTAAAGCTAACCGCAAAGGGTATTAATACCGAAAAAGTAGTTGAAACCGGAAATGTTGAAGTTACTGTGAAACCAAGAGAACATCAAGATTTCGAACCATTTACCATCAACCCTTTCGCTAAGGAGAATCTGAACGTCAGCTCAGATATAATTAATGTACAGGCTCTTCAAGAGACTTACCAACACTTAGCAGTCCTTGATCCGTGACATATTCCTACAGAGACATTGGAGATGACACTCGGACAAGATGTCTATCATGCCATCCGCCCATTAGAAAACTTCTCCAATGAGAAGCGTTCACCAGTTGCCGTAGGCTTACCCATAGGTTGGGTCTTATGCGGTACTTTACCATCAAGTTCCTGTTCTTCCTCAACGTGCATTAAAGTGCATATCGAACATGACAATGAGTTAGCAAGTCAAATTAAGTCATGGTACGACATTGAATCATTTCGGACATGCAAGCAGGTCGACACACGATCTGCAGCATACGCAAGGGCTCACGAAATCCTTGAGAGTACTACCATACATAATGGCCTGAGATACGATGTCGGAATGCTCTGGGCAGCATATAACACCAAGCTCCCAAATAATTACTTTTCCTCCTTTGTGCAAATAAAGTCTCTCGAAAAACGATTGGCCAAGGATGAAGACCTTAGAGAGAAGTATACTAGTACCATCAAAGAAGGTCTGAACAAAGGGAATGTAATTGAGGTTCCGAACGCTCAAAAGGTTGCGAACCGGTCCGACAAAGAGTGGTACCTACCCCACCAACCGGTTATAGACCCGAACAAACCGGGTAAGGTGCGTAGGGTGCTCAATGGAGCAGCAAAATTTCATGGTGCCTCACTAAATAAATCTTTGCTCTCTGGCCCTGATCTACTCCAAAATTTAATTACCTGCTTCTTCGCTTCCGACAACATCTATATGTTGTCTCTGCCGACATCCAGGAAATGTTTCTACGGGTTGGTGTATTACCATCAGAACAACCATCACTTCGCTTTATGTGGCGAGAGGAACCCACAACTAACGTTGTAGTGTATCAATATACGCGCCCTATATTCGGGGCTACAGACATACCCACATGCGCCAACTATTCATTACAACACACTGCGAGAGACAATGCCAAGTTTTACCCCGAAGCTGCAAAAGCCGTCCTATAAAACTTATACATGGGCAATTACATTGACTCATATAGATCGAAGGAATTGGTACATCTTCTCCATCTCTGTGGGTTCAAGCTTACAAAATTCCTAAGCAATGTGCCGAATCTGACTGACCGAAATGATGGTTCTCCTAAATCTAATGAGCCCAAGGTTATTGTGTTATGTCAAGAGGATTCATCGCATGTGCTAGGGCTAAAGTGGTAGGAGTACAAGCCGCGCTATCACCAAGTCCCTCACGCAACGCTTGGTCCTAAGTCTTGTCTCGGAAATCTTTGACCCCATTGATCTTGTCACGCCGTTTACTGTCGGTGCTCGACTGCTCTGAAAGGACATCTGGCGTACCACAGGACAACATGGGGATGACGAGCTCCCACAGGACATGGTTCAAAGATTTTTGGTTTGGAGTGCGGTCTTACCAAAGTCTGAAAACATCAAATTCCTCGAAGTTACTTTAGCTGACAGTTTGATAATATAGAGTTGCATATGTTCGGTGACAGTTCGCAGGATATTTTCAGTGCGGTCGCATTCTTGTGAGCCCGATTAAAAATTCCTAAGGGCGAAGAAAAAACAGAGCTTGCGTTTAGTTTGGGGAAAGCGCGCGTGGCGCCAATGAAAGTAATGACTGTCCCAAAACTCGAATTACAAGCAGCTCTACCTGCCGCTTGACTGAAAAGGGAAATTACACAAGCGCTTACTGTAACTGTTAACACAGTATTCATGTGGACAGACAGCACGACCGTTCTGCAGTGGATTAACTCTAATGAAAAGCAACCAGTCTTTGTTGCAAACCGTGTTTGCGAAATTTTGGAGTATACCAGCGTCGTCCAATGGAACCACATCTCAACTCAGGAAAATCCAGCTGGCACGCGTGGAATGTCCGCTGAGATTTTGCAACCAAGCAGTTGGGTCAAATGTCCACATTTCCTAACTAATTCACGTTTCCCGTTTGTACCGAACAAAGACGTCATTAAAAACATCAAACTTGGCATCAACAAGCATTCACTATAGAGAACACTATCTTTGACTACATCTGTCAAAAAACAGATAACTCGTATTCCTTCAATATTTCCGTTTGATAAGTTTAGTTCTTATCAAAAATACTTGCGCATTGCCGCATACGTTTTCCGGCTTTTGCCGAAACATGCCAGCTACTTTAACTTCGATAGTAGCATCACTGACCCTACTGAGCTTGACGAAGCCGAGCTTCAACTCCAGTCCTTGTTGCAAGGAAAATCTTTTGAAACCGAAAGAAAAGATCTTCTTGACAATAAATCTATAAACGGAGTAGCCGAATTGCTCCACATTCACCTTTTATTTGTCCAAATGGGCTAATCCGGTTCTCAGGCCGCATCAAGTGGTTAATGGAAGTTGGGTTTAACTTAAAGTACCCAATCACCTTAGACGCAGGTCGTCCGTTTGTAAAACTGTTCCTTGAACACACTCACGTAAAGCATTATCATCAAGGCGTTGAACACCTAAGATCAATTGTGCAGAAACACTATACAGTACTGATACTAAAATCATCTTTGCGTTCCATCAAAGCACACTGCTTGAGGTGCCGAGAATTCCAAGCTGTAACTATGCAACCAATCATGTCGGACTTACCTAAGTAGAGAATTGCTTACCAGTCTCCTCTCTTCAGGAACACCGGCGTTGACTACTTTGGGTTGTTCTATGATACTGTACGCCGTACTACTGAGAAGAGGTGGGGCTTTCTCTTCACTTGTCTCACTACTCGCGCTGTCCATGTCGAGATAGTTACATCCATGGACACCAGTCCTTGTGTTATGGGAGTTGATTGGTTTGTGTCACTTAGGGGTACACCTGCCATGATTTGGTCCGACAACGGCACTAACTTTATTGGAGCGGAGAAAGAACTCCGAAAAAGTATTGAAAAGTGGAAAGTTGTCAACATTGCAGCTGAGCTCGCTCACAAAGGTATAAAATGGAGGTTCAATCCACCCAGCGCACCACACCAAGGTGGTATTTGGGAGAGGTTGGTACGCAGTTTCAAGCGCGTGTTGTATACTATTCTTGGCACGCGTCGCCTCACAGATGAGGTACTGCATACTACCTATTGTCTCGTGGAGAATGCTCTCAGTTCGCATCATTTAACACCCGTAAGCGCTGATCCGTGCAATTTGAACGCTAAAACGCCTAACCACTTTCTTTTAGGAGAATACTCTACCGGCATTCCGTCTACTGTCGGCAATAAAGAATTTGACCATCGTAAACATTACGCCCGTGCTCAGTCCTACGCTAAATTGATCTGGTCCCGTTGGATCAGAGGGTATGTACCGACGCTGAACTTACGCTCTAAGTGGCAGATGCCTGCAGAGCAACATCTTAAGACCGGTGATTTGGTTTTGATAGTTGAGGAAACCAACCCTAGGGGTTACTACCCAACCGCTTGGATTGTGGAACTCCGTTACGGCTCCGATAGCGTCGCGTGCTCCGTCGTTTTACGTACGTCGACCGGTTCACTCGTCCGCCCGCTTGTAAAAATTGTACCAGTTTTCCCAACATCTTCTTCAGGGCCGGAGGATGTTACGTAGTACATGGACAAATTTTAGACAATCAGAATCGAGTATTTCTAAATAGCAAATAGGCCTTTAAATCGTTCCAAATAAGATTTAAATACTTTCTAATATACGTAGAAAGTTCCGAAAAGGTTCATTTAACCTAATTTTAAGCAAATATAACCGCGATATGTATCGATTAAGCTGGTTTTCGGCTTCATATTTTTAGGTTATCTAGTTAATTGTAGGATGGATACGAACTGATTTTACGTCAACATCAGACAAAAAACCAGTAAAAGAGCATCGAAAAAACCTTGCCGTCTAAGTTTCACTTGTTGTCTTGATCGATGGCTTACACGTTGCTTTCTGAATAACACGTTGTTACTTTTTATACTGAATGAATTGAATCCTCGGACTACTGATTGTTTTGGATATCATCAGAGTTTACAAAATTTACCCACAAATAATCATACATCTTTTTGAAATTCTTTTTAAGCGTTGAAATTATGTAATTTCACCGCTAAAGTAAGCATTGAACTTACAAAAAATCAATACAGTTCACCGCTAAACTTTGTAATTCCACCGCTAACATTACAAAAATTAAACGCGTATATTTTACAAAGAGTAGAATGAATTTGATTTAAATTCAAAACAAATATACTAGATTTTAGTGAGAAGTGGACCAGTGGAAGAAGAAGTGGCTGATATGCAGGACGTGAGAGATTCGTGTCCGTGCAAGGACGGTAACTTGTAGTAAGCGGTGAACTGTGGTTAATTTTTGTAAGATCACAGCCTACTCTAGCAGTGAACCTACATAATTTCAACGCATTCATCGCATTTCACCGCAAAATTATGTACAAAAATTGCGGTGAAAAATTATTTTATCACCGCTTATCTTACCTATTTTATCGATTTTTTTCTCGACACGGGGACGGAATATAATCAGAAAAATTTTTACTATGCAGTTTGTTATGAAAGCTTAAAATCTGACATGTTCAGAATTCTAGTCAGAGTTAAGTTGCAGAATAGAAAAATTATTATTCATGATTCAACTCTGCGATGCTCTGGGAATCTCATCTGGGTTACTAATGGAGGCTGCTTTTGTCGCATGTTCTGTGTCAACTCTTATGAGCGTTAGAAGACAATTTACGCTGAATGCGCTGCCTCTACTATATGTGAAATGAATTGTTCTCAGTTATTCTAACGCGATGGTCAGGATTTTTTTACCATCGGCGTTTACTCTTAGAGAGGAAGCAATAAGATTACAATAATTGATGGAAAGTGTGTTCCGTTCCAAAACTTTGAGAGAAGGAACTAAAGTCCGCAAAAAGACAATGTTAACTTTACACATAGGGTCTATTTTATCAGGTGAAATACTATATGTATAATAAGTGCACTGAAACGAGCCTCAGGAGTAGCAGCTATTATCTACAGTAGCTCAAAAATCAAATACCATTACGGTATTTGAGATGAGATGTGTGTACCAATGTCAGACGGAAATTTTCCCTACATTTTAGACATTAGTGAGGGTCGAATCAGTTTACTCCTGGCAATTTCAAAGTGATATTCTATCGTTACAGAAATCAAAAAGTTCACTAACGAGCAGACCAAAGAAACCTGGCATCATTAGAGAATTTATTCTCAAACTGCAGCGTGAACAAAATAAGGTACAAAAACAAAAGAAGAACCCAAATTTCGAAAAAATTGATTCCCTGTCAGAAGAAACATTTTCCCTTCATCACCAGTTAAAAGGAGTATTTAAAATTAACTGCAACTTTTGCAAGTAAAACCGATAGCAGGTTACAAAAAGAGCAAATTTTCCGCCACGTTTTTTTAAATGATAGCTATCAATAATTTTTTTATTGCTTACTCTACCTTTCTTAACTATTTGGTTAGCAGAAAACTGCTAAATTAAAGAGATAACAATTTGTTTTTTCATATTTTTGCTATTCTCTTAGCTTGTTATATGCGACGGACTATGGTCAAGACATGCCTCAGACTACAGCTAGTTTTATGCAATAGACTAATCCGAGAAATTTTTACTATGAATTTTGCTACAAAAAGTGTAAAAGATGACATGATCAGAGTACTAGTCAGAGAAAACTGTAGAATTTTTAAATTCATGGTTCAGCTCTGCGGTCCTCAGATAATCAGGTCAGGTTAACCGATCCTCAAAAGTATTAACTAACATTGTGATAGGGCAAGTATCGAATACCAATACGGTATTTGAGATGAAGTGCGAGTACCACAATATGGCATACAACAAATTGTCCTATATTCTAGACAGTAATGCTAGTGGTATCAGTTTACTTCGAGGCAATTTCAAACAGCTATGCTATCGTCACAGGTGACTGGTAGATAATTGACTAATTTCAAAATCAAGAGCAGCCGACAAATTAGCAGATCAAAGAAAACTTACATCATTAAAAGATTTGCTCTCATACCGCACAGTGACCAAGATAAGCCATAAATAACAAAAAGGGAGTTGCAGCTTCAGAGAATTAGGTCCCCTACTAGAAGAAACGTTTTCGCCAAATAACTCATTAATAAGAAAGGTTAAGTAAAATCACTGGAAACATTGGCAGCTGAACACAATTGCAATTTACAAAAACACCAAATAAAAACACCAAAACACCAAAAAGACCAGACACAAAATACCTTTAAGAAATTTTTTTTTCAAAATATTAGCTATCACTCAATTTTTATTGCTACCTGTATTTTCCTTACTGGTCAGCAGAAAAATGCTGAAGTAAAAAATAACAAGATTTTGGCATATTTGGTCTTCTCTTAGCATATGACATGCGAAAGACTGTAATCAAGACATGCGACAGACAATAGCTAAGTTTATGCAACAGCCTATAATCGTAGAATTTTTTACCATGAATTTTGATATGAAAAACCTAAAACACAACAGGACCAGTGCACTAGTCAAAATAATTTGCATATTACCAAATTAAAGATTTAACGATGTGATCCTCTGAGAAACATGTCAAGATTACTATTGAACGCTGTTTTGTTGCATGTGTTGTTCTTTGCAATTTTTTAAGGATCAGAAATCCTTTAACGCTGCATTCTACTATCTGTGTCATCAATTTTTCTTTATTCATCTAATGTGATGGGCAGGTTTTCTTACCTGCCATTTCTACCTGTAGGGAGGAAACAATAAGATCTCAAAACTTTTTTGTAATTGAGTTCTAAAAACTTTCAGAGGATGAACTAAGGTAAACAACCGGACAATATTAATTTAACCTATGGGGGCCACACTCTCACCAGTTCAAATTTTGATTCTATAATAAATGAACTGTATACGGTTTATAGATGATGAGCGTGTACCTCAATATGAATGACGACCAATTTTTCTACACTTTAGACAGTTGTGAAAGTCGAATCAGTTTTTTTCAAAGCAATTTCAAATGAACATGCTAACTTCACACAGGCCATATAGATTATTAGTTAAATACAAAAAGCATGAGCAGCCCCCAAATTAACATTCCAGAGAAACCTTACATTATTAGACAATTTGCTATAATTCCGCCCGGTGACCAAAATAATGTACAAAAGCAGAAAAAAATGTCCCATTTTCCGCAAAGTTTGAACACTATTAGAAGAATTGTTGTCCCTAGATAACTCGTTGAAAGTCCGGATTCAAAATTACCTGCAAAATTTGCTGGTAAACACGATTGCAGGCTACAAAAAATGCAATTTTACTCTTCAGAAAACTTTTCAAAAATAAAAACTAAAATTTTATATTGCTAAAAATTAATTTATATTGTAACCTTATTTTTCTGAAATAATTGGTTAGTTTTTTTCAGTTTAGTTTTTAGTTTAGTTTTTATTTGGTTGTTCTATTTTTCATAATTAATTATTCTCAGATTATCGAACGCGATGTTCAGGATTTTTTACGAACGGCTTTAACTCTTAGAGAGGAAACACCAAGAATACAATGCTTGATGGTATGAGTGTTCCGATCCAAAACTTTTAGAGAAGGAACTAAAGTCAACAAAAATATCGTGCTAGCGTTACCCACATGGGCCATTATATCACCAGATGAAATACTAATTGTATATTAAGTGAACTGAACAAGTAAAACGAGCCTCAGGAGTAGTAGCTACCATCTACTGTAGTTCAAGTATCAAACACCATTGCGATATTTGAGATCAAGTGTGTGTACCACTTCATGTCAGACGGCATTTTTCCTATATTCTAGACTTTAATAAAGGTCGGATCAGTTTACTCCACGGCGATTTCAAAACGCTCTGCGGTTGTTGCAGAATCCTGGTAACTCTTTATTCAATTTCAAAAAACTGTGAGCAGCACACTAACTAGCTGACCAAACAATTCTTACATCAAAGTATTCTTACATCATTAGAAAAATTGCTCTTATGCCGCACAGTGAAAAAAAAACAATGAACAAAAACAAAAGGGGAGACGTGTTTTTGAAAAAATTGAGTCCCTGTCAGAAAACAAAATTTCCTCGCATCACCCCCTTGTTTTAGAGAAAACCTTGGAAGTGTACACTCTTGACTCAGCGCTGCGGTCCTCTGAAAATCAGGCCAGGAATACTATTGAGTGCTGCTTTTACCCCATGTGTTTTGCTTTGTCATTTTTTGAGCGGCAGACAGAATTTCAGCTGAATGCGCGACCTCTGTTTTATGTGTTTTGAGTTATCTTTAATTCTTGCACTGCAATTGTCAGGTTTTGTTTACTGGCTGCTTGCACTTGCAAGGAGGAAACAGTAAAATTACAATGCTTGATTGTAAATATGTTCCGATCCAAAACTTTTAGAGAATGAACTAAGGTCAACAGACAGACCATTTTATCTTTAACCGTAGGGGGAATTTCTTCACCGGGTCAATTTTTAAATGTACAATAAGTGAAATGAATATGCTTGCCAATACTCAGAAGTAATAACTATCATCTATGATAGGGCAAGTATCGAATACCAATACGCTATTTGAGATGAATTGCGAGTACCACAATATGGCAGACAATAAATTGTCCTATATTCTAGACGCTAACAACTTTGGGATCAATTTACTTCGAGGCAATTGTAAAGCGCTCTGTTATCATCACAGACGCCATGTTGGTCTTTAAAAACTTTCATATGTAAGAGCAGCCAACTATTTAGCATACCAAAGAAATTTTACATCTTTAGAAAATTTGCTTTTCTAACACACAGTGACCGAAATAAAGTACAAAAACAAAAGAAGAGTCGCAGCTTCGGAAAAGTTGGTCCCCTACTAGAAGAAACTTTTTCTCAAAATCCATTATTAAAAAGAAAGGTTAAGTAAAATTACGGGCCACATTTGCAGCTGAATACAGGTGCAGAATACAAAAACAGCTAATTTACCTTTAAAAAACTTTTTTTTTCGAAAAATTAGCGAACAACCAATTTTTTTTCCTAACTGTATTTTCCTTAATGGTCACTAAAAATATGCTAAAATAAAGAAATAACAAGATTTTAGCATATTTGGTCTTTTTTTAGCATGTGACATGCGAAGGACTGTAATCAAGACATGCGACAGGCTATAGCTAAGTTTATGCAACAGACTATAATCGGACAATTTTTTACCATGAATTTTGTTATGAAAAACCTAAAACACAATATGACAAGTGTACTAGTCAAAACAAAATGCAGAATAACAAATTCAAGATTTAACGATTTGATCCTCCGAGAAACAGGTCAGGATTACTATTGAATGCTTTTTTTGTCGAATGTGTTGTTCTGTGACAACTTTTTCAAGGATTAGAATACATTTCATGCTGTATTCTCGGCATCTACTATATGTGTCATGAGATATTCTTAATTCATCTAACTTGATGGTCAGGTTCTTTTACCAGCGAAATTCAACTCGTAGGGAGGAAACAATATGATCTCAAAACTTTTTTGCAATTGCGTTCCAAAAACTTTTAGAGATTGAACTAAGGTAAAAAAACGGACAATACTAATTTAACCACAAGGGGCCCCCTTCTCACTAGTTCAAATTTTGATTATAAAATAATTGCACCTTATTTGGTATATAAGATGATGAGCGTGTACTTCAATATGAGTGACGACCAATTTTTCTATACCTTAGACATTTGTGAAAGTCGAATAAGTTTATTTCAAGCCAATTCCAAACCAACAAGCTAATTTAACAATGACCACATACATTATTAGTTAAATACAAAAAAGCATGAGCAGCCCCAAATTATCATTCCTGAGAGACCTTACATTATTAGAAAATTTTCTCTAATTCCACCCAGTGTCCAAAATAATCTAGAAAAGCAAAAAAGATGTCGCATTTTTCGAAAAATTTATCCACTTTTAGAAGATTGATTGTCTCCAGATCACTCGTTGAAATTTTACACTGGTCACATAGATTATTAATTAAATTCAAAAAAGCATGAGCAGTCCCCAAATTATAATTCCAGAGAAACCATACATTATTAGAAAATTTTCTCTAATTCCACCCAGTGTCCAAAATAATGTACAAAAACAACAAAGATGTGCAGATTTCGCAAAGTTTATCGACTTTTAGAAGAATTATTGTCCCCAGATCACTCGATGAAATTGCGGATTTAAATATACCTGCAAAATTTGCAGGTAAACACGATTGCAGTCTGCAAAAAACGCAGTTTTACCCTTTAAAACACTTTTTTTAAAAATAACAACTATCCTTTAATTTATCTTGCTAACCATTTTTTCCTGAACTAATTGGTTAGATTATTATTCAGTTTAGTTTTTTCTTAGTTTTCAGTTCGCTATTCTATTTTTTATAACTAATTTTTCTCAGTTTATCTAACGCGATGTTCAGGATTTTTTACGAACGGCTTTAACTCTTAGAGAGGAAACACCAAGAATACAATACTTGATGGTATGTGTGTTCCGATCCAAAACTTTTAGGGAAGGAACTAAAGTCACCAAAAATATCATGCTAACTTTACCCACAGGGGCCATTTTATCACCAGATGAAATACTAACTGTATATTAAGTGAACTGAACAAGTAAAACGAGCCTCAGGAGTAATAGCTACCATCTACTGTAGTTCAAGTATCAAACACCATTGCGATATTTGAGATCAAATGTGTGTACCACTTCATGTCAGACTGCATGTTTTCCTACATTCTTGACTTTAATAAAGGTCGGATCAGTTTAATCCAGGGGAGTTTCAAAATGCTATGTTGTTGTTACAGAAGCCAGGTAGCTTTCTATTCAAATTCAAAATAGTTTGAGCAGCCCACTAATTAGCAAACTAACGAATTCTTTTATCATTAGAAAATTTGCTCTTATGCCGCACAGTGAACAAAAAAATGAACAAAAACAAAAGGGGAGACGTATGTTCGAAAAAGTGCATTCCCTGTCAGAAAAAAAACATTTTCCCCGCATCACTCCTTGAAAAAATGTGTATTTAATAACGTCATAACATGCAACAGACTACAACTAATTCGATGCAAAAGACTATTCCGAGAATATTTTACTAGGAATTTTGTTATGAAAATTCTAAAAGATGACATGACCAAAATACTAGCCAGAGAAAACTGTAGAAATGTAATTTCTTGACTCAGCGCTGCAATACTCTGGAATTAGGTCAGGAATACTATTGAGTTCTGCTTTTATCCCATGTGTTTTGCTTTGTCATTTTTTGAGCGGCAGAGAGAATTTCAGCTGAATGCTCGACCTCTGTTTTATGTGTTTTGAGTTATTTTTAACTCTTGCACTGCGATTGTCAGGTTTTGTTTACTGGCTGCTTGCACTTGCAAGGAGGAAACAGTATAATTACAATGCTTGATTTTAAATGTGTTCCTATCCAAACTTTTTAGAGAATGAACTAAGGTCAACAGGCAGACCATTTTATCTTCACCCGTAGGGGGAATTTCTTCACCAGGCCAATTTCTAAGTGAAGAATAAGTGAAATGAATATGTTTGCGAATACTCAGTAGTATTAACTATCATCTATGATAAGGCAAGTATCGATTACCAATACGCTATTTGAGATGAATTGCGAGTACCACACTATGGCAGACAATAAATTGTCCTATATTCTAGACGCTAATAACTTTGGGATCAATTTACTTCGAGGCAATTGTAAAGCGCTCTGTTATCATCGCAGAAGCCATGTTGATCTTTATTAACTTTAATATGTAGGAACAGCCAACTAATTAGCATACCAAAGAAATTTTACATCATTAGAAAATTTGCTCTCCTAACCCACGGTGACCAAAAAAAACTACAAAAACAAAAGAAGAGTCGCAGCTTCGGAAAAGTTGGTCCCTTACTAGAAGAAACTTTTTCGCAAAATCACTTATTTAAAAGAAAGGTTAAGTAAAAAAGAAAGGTTAAGTAAAATTACAGACCACATTTGCAGCTGAATACAAGTGCAGGATACAAAAACAGCTAATTTACCTTATGCAACAGACTATTATCGGGCAATTTATTACCATGAATTTTATTATGAAAAACCTAATACACAATATGACCAGTGTGAAAGTCAAAACAAATTGCAGAATAACAAATTCAAGATTTAACGATTTGATCCTCCGAGAAACAGGTCAGGATTACTATTGAATGCTTTTTTGTCGAATATGTTGTTCTGTGACAACTTCTTCCAGGATGAAAATACATTTCAAGCTGTATTTGCGGCATCTACTATAAGTGTCATGAGATATTCTTAATTCATCTAACGTGATGGTCAGGTTCTTTTACCAGCGATATTCTACTCTTACATAGGAAACAATAAGATCTCAATACTTTTTTTGTAACTGCGATCCGATCCAAACTTTTGAGAGAATGTACAAAGGTAAACAAACGAACCATATTTACTTAACACATGTTGTCCACAATATCATCAGTTCAAGTACTGAACGTGTATTAAATGTAATGTATTATGGTATTTAGGACGATGTGCGTGTACCCCAATATGAGTGACGCCAAATTTTTCTTGTGAAAGTCGGATCAGTTTACTTCAAGGCAATTTCAAACCAACATGCTAACGTGACAGACGCCATATAGATTATTAATTAAATACAAAAAATTTGAGCAGCCCCCAAATTACCATTGCCGAGAAACCTTACAATATTAGAAGATTGGCTCTTATTCCGCCCGGTGACCACAATAATGAACAAAAGCAAAAAAGAAGTAGCATTTTCAGCAGTGTTTATTCACTATTAGAAGAAACATTTTGCCCACTTCACTCGTTGAAAGTGCGGATTTAAAATTAGCTGCAAAATTTGCAGGTAAACACGATTGCTGCATACAGAAAAAGCAAATTTACACTTTTTAAAAATAAAAGCTATCACTCAATTTTTTTATTGCTCACTGTACATTTCTTAGCTAATTGGTAAGCTCAAAAATGCCAAAGAAAAAAATAACATTTTTGGCTTATTCAAATTTTTTTAGCATGTGACATACAACACACTATAACCAAGACATGCGAAAAACTATAGCCAAGTTTATGCAACAAACTATAATCATAGAATATTTCACTTTTAGTTTTTTTAACAAAAAGTCTACTTTAAGATATGATCCAAGAACCAGAAAGAGTAGATTTTATTACTGGAAATTCCTGATTCAGCACTGCGGTCCTTTGAGAACCAGCTCAGTATTAACATTTGCTCTATGTCATTTTTTGCATAAGATTACAATTTACGCTGAATGCATGGCCTCTACTATATTTGTGATGAATTATTCATTATTTTTTTAACGCGAAGGTCAAGTTCATTTACCAGCATATTGTTGTTGTAGGGAAGAAACAATAAGATTACAATACCTAATTGTAACCCAAAGATCAACAAACAGACCACGTAAACTTTACCATGGGGGCCACTTTATCGCCAGGTCAAATACTAAATGTATAATAAGCGAAGTGAATAAGTTAACAGATCCTCAGAAGTAGTAGCTATCGTCTACGGTAGCTCAAGTATCAAATACCATTGCGATAATTAAGATGAGGTGCGTGTACCACTTTATGTCCGACGGGCAAGTTTCCTATACTCTTGACATTAATGAAGGTCGGATCTTTTTACTTCAGGGCAATTTCAAGGTGCTATTCTATCGTTACAGACGCCAGGTAGATCTTTAAATAAATCCCAAAAGTTCACTAACTAGCAGACCAAAGAAACCTTACATCTTTAGAAAACTTGCTCTCATACCGCACAGTGAACAAAATAAGGTACATAAACGGAAGAGGAGCCGTAGTTTCAAAAAAGTTGATTCCCAATGAGAAGAAACATTTTCCCTGCATCACTCGTTAAAAATGTGTAGGCAAAACTACTGCAAAATTCTGAAGGTAAACATGATTGCAGATTACAAAAACAGCAAATTTGCTGTCAATAAACTTTTTTTATTTCTAAATAATAGCTGACACCAGTTCTTATTGCTAATTCTACTTTTTTAAGTATCGGGTTAGCAAACAACCGAATCATTATAATAACGATGAGATTTTTAACTCGCTCGCTGAAGCATGCAGATATTGCATTATAAAGATTAGAAAGTATGGGCTCTGTTACAAAGTATATGAATACGTCAAATCTATCTTACAATTTGACAATGGAATCCGAGTTTACCAAATATTGTTTTGGATTATCGGAAGAATGCCAATTTGATGTAGGTTTCCTGAGATCATTCAAAACCGTTACGTAAAATGGTCCTTAGTTTGGTTAAATTTTACATTCAGAATTCTGAAGGGGCAACCTTTTTCCCAAGATTAAGAATTCAATACCCTTTTCATCTATATGTAAACCGTCCAAATGGTTCTATTTTTTTGTCGAGAATAAATCAAGGTCAGTATAAACTCTAGAACAGCTGTGATGGTCGAAACTTTTCCATTTGCGCAAGGACTATTGAAAATTGTTTTAGATCTAGGAAAAATGTTTCCCGCCATTTTGGAAAAAAGATTTTAATAGTTGTAAAATAAAATTTTTTTGGAATGCTTTTTTTCATGTGGGAAAGAATAGTTCCAAAACAAAATTTGTGCTACTTAGATTTTATCTTGAACCAATACCGAACAAATTTGAACCAATGTTGAGCACTCTTTTCAAAATACTGATATGGAATCTATTACAAAGTCTTACAAAGTGTTTACAAAGTGCTCGAATTGATTCTTTTCGGGTCTGCAAATGTTGCGGACTCACTTTGGTGCGAGTTCTATCAAAATAAATACCAAAAATTTATTTTAGCCCGGGTCGAGGTTTGGTGGTGAATTTTGGTAAGAAATGCGGTGAAATGGGGTGAAAAAAAATTTTCACCGCGTATTTCTTACATCTTTTTGCTGTGAATGCGGTGAATCGCGGTGAATTATTTTTTTTCACCGCGTTCTCGGTGGCGGTGAAATATTCTTTTTCACCGCTTGATGCGATTAATTATTTTTTTTCACCGCATCTAGCGGTGAAAAAAAAATAATTCACCGCTTGAGAGAAAGCGGTGAAAAAAAAAATAATTCATCGCATTAAGCGGTGAAAAAAATAATTAACAGCCACCGAAAACGCTGTGAAAAAAAATAATTCACCGCGATTCACCGCATTCACTGCAAAAAGATGTAAGAAATACGCGGTGAAATTTGTTTTTTTTCTCCGCATTTCACCACATTTCTTACGAAAATTCACCGTGTCTTCTATGAGTTCCTCTATGAGAACATTTCTTACCTGAATCAGCGCTTCAGCTGATTTTATTGTCAAACCAGGCATCATCAGACAGCTCACTGCAGACAATCTCCATCAGCAACAATTTTTTACTGTTCAGCAACTTTTATTCATTTTTTTCGATTATTCAAGAGTTTCAAACAAAACCGCTAGTTTTGATTAATTTCCCATTTGAGCCTCTACGCAACAACGCTATCGCTGTTTTCCTCTTTTCAAAAAACCGAAAGAATCAGTCAATCAATCAATTATCAAATCAAACAAAATTCAAAGTCGGCAATATAAATAAGTACAATTCGTTCGTAAAACAAACTTCAAAATGCGAAAATCAAAAAGAGACAACGTAAAGCTAAACGGCAAACATCAAATGAAAATGCAAAAAATTAACGCAGTAAAGAATTGGAATGTCTCAAACAACTTTGGAATTTCTGCAGTTCAGTGTCCAATGTTTGTGTTTCGATTTTTTGCTCCATCATATAGAAAAAATGGTTTAAAAGTAAAATTTTTAGATATTTTTACTACTTTTGTTTGCTTTCAACACTTTCCAGTTTCACTTGCATGCAGCTGATTTTTTTTGAAAAATTGCAAAAATAATTTGAAAGTAGGTTACAGCAAGAGTTCAAAAACTCAGGGTAGGGGCCGATAATTTGCTACATCATATAGAAAAAATGTTTCAGAAATAAAATTTTTTGATATTTCCACTACTTTTGTTTGCTTTCAACACTTTCCATTTTTTCACTTGCATGCAACTGATTTTTTTGAAAATTTGCAAAAAAAATTTGAAAGTAGATTACAGTAAGAGTTCAAAAACTTAGGTTGGGGGTCGATAATTTGCTCCACCATATAGAAAAATGGTTTAAAAATAATATTTTGATATTCTCACTACTTTTGTCTGCTTTCAACACTTTCCAGTTTCATCTGCATCCAACTGATTTCATTGAAAACAATATCGATACTTCAGCCCACAACAAAATCTCACATAATTGAACGCTTTTTAGCGTTGACACCTAGGCCTGGGGTCGTATAGCGGTGAATTGTTTTTTTCACCGCATTCACCGCATTCACCGCATTTCTTATATTAATTTGCCATAATAGATTATGCGGTGAATTTTTGTAAGAAATGCGGTGAATTTGGTGGTGAATTTTTGTAAGAAATGCGGTGAAAAGCGGTGAATTATTTTTTTTCACCGCATTCACCGCAATCACCGCATTTCTTACGAAAATTTACCCAAAAAGCTCGACCCGGGAGGGGAAAAACTATGAGATCTTGATTATCATGCTAGAGCCAAATAATGAAAGAACATAATTTCTTGGTAATCATACAATGATGATACTTGATTTCTTGATTCTGTAGAGGAGTTGTACTGCGAACTAGGATATGTACAACAGCATAAGTTATCACTGAGTGACTTCAAAGCACATTCATCGCAGGGAATCTGAAACTGTTGTATCTAAGATGACGTCCAATCAAACCGTGTGCGTGAAACAAACCTTCACCACTCAGGATCAGATTTTCATCAGCTATGTAACGCGACAAACCCCACCCCTGCCTGGAGCTCGAGTTGTGAACAGACTGTCCTCGACTATGTTATTGTTCCAACATTTGATCAATATAGAGAACAAAGATGCCAGGCCGGTTTTTTTTCTTCAGTCAAAAGTTCACTTTGTGGCTAGTTTTGAATTTTATGAAAAAACTAATAAATTTGTGGCAGGCTGGAAAAAGGGAGCTGAGTGCAGGAAAAACGTGCTTAAAATCTAATTTTGAAAAACCAAATCATAATGTTGATTTTACAAATGTAATTCAATTGTTAGGAAATAGAACATTTTTTCTCGGTAGATGACTTTTTCTGTACCAAGTAGCATCAGTAGGTCAGGGGTACCCAGGAATATCTTGCCAAAAAAACTTTATTGCTAGGACCCTTTGTGAATAGCCACCAACACTGGCGTCAGTTAAGCAAGCTGATTAGACTGGTTCTTTGACGCCTTGCCATAGCACCACCAACAAAGCACACTCAATATTATCTGCTGGTGGATCACCGCACAGTTTTTTTTCTGGTGACCACACAACCTCTAACCAAGCTCGAACGCGCAACCTCAATGCAATGACAATGGCAACGCCAAAAAAAACACAAAGCAGAATACAAACAGCCTGAATGTAATGCCGAACAAAATGATGCAACAATCTGTTTTGAAAGCAAAAAACACGGTGATTTGGAAAAACTATCGAAGAGCCTGCAAACCATGAACGACTCGACTGACAGTGGAATTATAAAAGCGGCAAAAAATGTTCATGAAAAAGCAGCAGAAACATTTCCTGTGCTTGAGAACACAAGTTACGAGTTGACTGCACAGCTTGACGAAGATCAACAAGAAAAAGTTCATCAGCAAAATTTCTAAACGTGGAACACCATCGACGACATGAAATTGGAATTTCAGAATCACACTTCGCAAGAAAACGCCCCAGAAACAAAAATCAGAAACAAACCGCAACAAAAATCACAACAGAGATACAGAACTAGCAGCCAATTGGACAGCGGAGAATTCAGCTACCAACAACAACATCAGCAACATCCGAGCAATAGGACAACAGCAAACATTGAACAACAGATTTTTACACAACGAGCAACCGGACACTAACAATTTTGTTCAACGTGACAGCATGTGCAGCTTTGGATACGATAAACTAGCTGAAACAATCTAAAGGACAAAGTGACAACCTGGTTTGGGAGACTCACAATTTTTCACTAAGGCAACCGTACAGCCACAGCAATTGTCAAGAACGTTTTCACAACCAGCTCCATTTTACACACCCTGTGTTGACTTGCTCCCAAATACAGATTTACCCACATTTGTATACCTCAACCAATGGCTTAAAGAAATAGCAGACGTACATGGCCGCTCGACACTCCAATGACAGAACGGCACATCGAAAGAAACACAACAAAAAAACTCAAATCAATTAGCACCCGACAAGTTATCAACAAAAAACAATCTAACAGCGAAAAAAGACAACAGCCAAAGCAGAACAACAACAACAAGAACAGTCATTACAACTGATTGAGCAGAACACAACATGGAGAATAAACATCGGATATACGCCTTCATCGAAGCAAAGAGCGGCTTGGCGATATTCTCACCCTATGAACTGCTACTTGAAAAAAACACGTCAACAATATTTCTTGGAACGACCCAACGGTACAGACACAACGTTAAATTAAACAAATTAACAGAAATTTCAATTCTGATTGATGACAAACGCTACAACCTCAAGAAGAAATGTGTTGTGGAAAACATTAGATTGAAAATGTTGAAGGAGCACTCAGCAGAAACCGACAGAGAACATGAGAATCTCAGACACGTCAATAAGCATACATTTCAGGGCACTCTTCAGCACCAACTTTAATTATTTGCGAGCTTGTTTGGACTGTTGTTGGACTTCATAGTGTTGGGTGAGAGCAAAACGCAACATTCGATGAATCATACTGTTTTGTCTTGCAGCAATTGCCTCGAGCAAGACAGCGATCCCAACGAGGTGGAATGCAAAGACATTAAAGAAGAAGTTGAAAAAGTCATTGGATTAATCGAGATGTTTTATTTGCCAAACAAATACTCAATAGAACATGCTTGAGACAGAAAGATTGATTATATGAAATAGGATTTCTTGAAAAAAAGACAACAGTTTCCCAGACGCACTATCATATGCCTTCACTCGTCTTCATCATTTTGTCAGCAGACTGCAGATAAACCTGATAAGTATAACAAATACACTAATGTGATACAAGCAGACCTACAAAATTTTAAATTGCAGGAGTACCTTTCCATTAACTGAAAGATATATAATGGTACATACAACACTTTGGTTTTGTCAGTCCAAACAAACTTATTATCGGACTTGATACGAGGCGATACAAATCCGAAGGAGCCTTAATGACAAACTCCTTGCTGCACCTGACCTCCTGAAAAACAAGCTCGGAAATAGGTTTCGATTTGGACAGGGGGCAAATGGCAATCGGGGAGACATCGAAGCAATTTATATGAAAATTTGAGGAAAGCGAAAAGACAGACATTTTCTCCGATTCGTCTGGAAACAACCCAATATCTAGCAATAGTGGTGTACGAGTACCAGCTGCCCTTCTTCGGAGCGGGGGAATTACCAGCCTTATCAAAATTTGTTTTGCAGCAGAGAGCAAAAAATAACCTAGAACATCACCCGTATGCACTGGAGACCATCAGTGGACATTTATTATGGACGACATGGTTGCAGGGTGTCATTCATAAAGAAAGATAAATTCAACACAACAAAATGGTGCACCGGCATCCTTGAATTTTGTCGGCAGATGCAAAAAGGCTTGCACAAAACAAACCTTGACCACTTCAATGAAATTGGTTTGAAACGAGTTCTTGGAGATCGCTGCAGCTCGAATGAGGCTAACTTATTACCTTTAATTTACCTTTTTACTTTTATTCAAAGGACATTCAACCCAGGGAGTCTGAAACTGCTCTATCTAAGATGACGTCCAAACAAACAAAATAAACTTGCACTACTGAAGGTAAGATCTTCATCAGCTTTGTAACGCGACAAAGCCGACCCCAGCCTGGAGCTCGAGTTGTGAACAGACTCTCCTTGACTATGTTATTATTCCAACTTTTGATCAATATGGACAACAAAGATGCCGGGCCAGCTTTTTTCTTCAGTCAAAATTTCACGTGGTGGCTGGTTTTGATTTCTATGAAAAATCTAATAAATTTGTTGCAGGCTGGAAAAAAGGAGCTGAATGCCAGGAGTAAACAGACTAATTAAACGTACTAATAAATGAATAAACAGATTCGTAGGTGATACAATGTCTGGTAACACCCATTTTTTTCCTATTTTCAGCAACGTACTTTTATGACCAACAGCAACAGTAGAATATATCATTCGGGAAGCAAAAGTTCGTTCTATGATCGGAAAAACAAAAGCAGCACCGTTGCGTCTAACAAAAAGTCCATATTGTAACTGCAAGCAGTACCTTATGCACCACAGCACCATCAAAATTGAATCTGTATTCAATATCAACTGAAGGCAATTCGCACAAAGTGTTTAAACTTGAACGGAGAAGAGGAAAAAATTTGGGAATGAGGAGTAGTGCTGGGTAATCCTTCCTTATTTTTTTGCTTCTTTTTGCGTCCTAGAGTCATTTTCATGCTAACAATTTTTGAGTTTTAAATGATATTTAACTTAATCTAAACATAATAAAACTAAAGAAATAAATCTTTCGAAGAAAGCAATTTCCTTTTTCTTTGCAGCCACAAATGAAATTTGAAATCAATTATTTCTTGAAAATCCTTCAAAGATCCTCCAAGAAAAGGAAAAAGTTTGGGGTTGAGGAGTAGGGCTGGGTGATCCTTCTTTAGTTTTTGCTATTTTTTTGCTTCTTAGAGTAAATTTCATGCTAATAATTTTCTTAAACTTAAATCATAAAACATTCCTTTGTTTGTTTTTTGGACTCCATACACAAAAAAGAGCTGTGATACTCCTTGTAAAAAAGAACACTACCAACAATTATCTTTTTGGAGAAGAAAATAATTTGGAAAGACTTTTATCTTTTTGGATGATTTCTCTGGCACCTCGATGAAACTATTTTGCATGAAAATTAAAACATCTATTACAGGATCTGTTTGATACAACTTCCAAGGTATTGGAACATTACTATAACTTCTTCGAGATACCATCAAGAAGTGTTGAAAGAAATTTTTTTGAAAAATAAGATATTTTTGTAACTTCTGTCGCTGCCTGCGTTTAATCCCAAACCCACATTACAAGTTTCTTTAAATTTCACATCATAGACCAAATATAGGATAAAACAAAGCGGTTGAGAAGATTAAAAGTCTGCTCTTTTTTTCAATCTTGTACACGGTCGATTGATCTTTATGCTACAACAATCTAAAAACTTAGTAATCCGCTGGCTCTTAGTTGACCCCTCAGTTGAGTCAACAACATGAACATCAGAAGAAAAGTGTAAAGATATTGCCGCCACATTTTGGAGAAAACTTGAACAAGTCTGCTCAAAGATTCAGATAATATTTTTCTGAATGTGTATTACAAATCGTACCATGATTTTTGTCGGCAGATGCAAAATGACTTGCACAAAAAAAATGATGACTACTTCATTAAAAATTTTTGGCGACAAGTTCTTGGAGTTCACTGCAACTCGTATGAGATTAACTTATTAACTTTATTTTCAAAGCATAACACATACCTGGATAGGAACTTCTCAACTCAGATTTTTGTCTTCTGGGTCAAGTTTCTGCAATCAGTTGGGAATCATGTCTCATTTCATCATTCAAGCCAAGATCCTTCTACAAAAATTGTGAAAGCATGGACGCTAATGGAACGACGCCTTCAATTTGGACAATGAAAATCCTTCAAGGATTGAGTACTTGAAAAAAATTTTTAGGTAAAAAATGAGTAAACAGATTCGTAGGTGATAAAACGTCTGGGAACACATATTTTTTTTCTTATTTTCAGCAACGTACTTTTGGGTCCAACAGCAACAGTAGAATATATCAATCGGGAAGCGAGAGTTCGATCTGTGATTGGAAAAACAAAAGCAGCACCGTTGCGTCAAACAAAAATTCCATATTGTAACTGCAAGCAGTACCTTATGCATAACAGCACCATCAATATTGAATGTGTATTCATTATCAACTGAAGGCAATTTACCGCACAAAGTGTTTAAACTTGAACAGAGAAGAGGAAAAAATTTGGGAATGAGGAGTAGTGCTGGGTAATCCTTCTTTATTTTTTTGCTTCTTTTTGCGTCTTAGAGTCAATTTCATGCTAACAATTTTTGAGTTTTAAATGATATTTAATTTAATCTAAACATAATAAAACTAAAGAAATAAATCTTTCTAAAAAAGCAATTTCCTTTTTCTTTGCAGCCACAAATAAAATTTGAAATCAATTATTTCTTGAAAATCCTTCAAGGATCCTTCAAGAAAAGGAAAAAGTTTGGGGTTGAGGAGTAGGGCTGTGTGATCCTTCTTTAGTTTTTGCTATTTTTTTTTTGCTTCTTAAGGTCAATTTCATGCTAATAATTTTTTAATTTTAAATCATAAATCTTTTCCTTGTTTGTTTTTTGGACTCCATACACAAAAAAGAGCTGTGATACTCCCTGTGTAAAGCAACACTACCAAAAACTATGTTTTTGAAGATGAAAAATAATTTGGAAAGACTTTTATCTTTTTGGATGATTTCTCTGGCATCTCGATGAAACTATTTTGCTTGAAAATTAAAACATCTATAACAGGATCTGTTTGAGACAACTTTCAAGGTATTGGAACATTACTATAACTTCTTCGAGATACCAACAAGAAGTGTTGAAAGAAAATTTTTTTTGAAAAATAAGATATTTTTGTAACTTCTGTGGTTGCCTGCGTTTAATCCCAAAGCCACATTACAAATTTCTTTAAATGTCACATCATAGACCAAATATAGGATAAAACAAAGCTGTTGAGAATATGAAAAGTGTGCTCTTTTTTTCAATCCTGTATACTGTCGATTTATCCTGATGCTAAAATTTTTTTTAAAAAATAAGCAATCCGCTGGCTCCTAGCTGACCACTCAATTGAGTCAACAAACAGAACATTTGAAGAAAACCGTGAAGAGATTGCCGCCACATTTTGGAGAAAACGTGACGAAAACTACTCAAACATTCAGATAATATTTTTCTGAATGTGTTCTACAAATCGTACCGTGCTCCGAATCTCTTCTGCTTTGAAACGCTCCATGATTTTATCGATACTATATCGTAAAGCAACAGAATTCGTCATTTTTAGGGAATTTCAAAAACGAAAAGAAAAAGCAAGATGTTTGGAGAAAGCAATAATGAGAATGTTTCTCCCTCTCAACATCCTTACTTCAGACTAAATTTGACTTTGATGTTTGTGCTAATCAAATGGTTTCTTACATCATAGCTTTGCGAGTTGACGCGATTTATACAGGAAGCTTTTAAATGTTTTCACTCAAAAATATTGAAAACAAAAAAATATCTCACTGAAGTATAATAAGTTTTTATCTTAACTGCGGCAACCCTCAGTTAAATGAAGATTCTATGCAACTACAATTATTCGAACTGATTGCCCATGCACAACTTTTAGCGTCAGAAACAGAAAAATAGTAGCCTTTTGAGAAAAACAAAAAAATATTATATTCACCAACATTGGAAACAACTTATGCATTGTTGACTGTAGAAATTAGTTTCTCCATTGAACTCCAAATTCGTCGAGTAACCAAAAGAACCTACAGTCTAGTAATTATAGGTCAATTACATGAGTACCAAATATATAAATAACACTTTTTTTTATTTTTTATTGATATTAGTTATATTTGTTCGAGTAAAAAAGTTAATTTGAGTTCTGCCCATATCAAAATTGGTCCTCACATAGGACAAAAGAATCGAAGAGAACTTGAAACCGGAATTTTATGTGAAAGAAGAAAAAAAATTGTTATTATCAACTCTAACTTCTGTTGATTTCTTTATTATTTTCAGTGACAATTTTGAGGAGGGTTTTACGTATTCAAACTGGATCTCTTCTAACTATTAGTTAAATTTTTATCAGTGGCGTATATTTTTAAGGAGATAGTTAAATAAATGGAAAAAAGTTTCTGTTATTTATTGGTAAACCGATGGCTTCACATTTATTTTGGGTATTACTGTCTGTGTTTGTTTAAGATAAAAAAATTTTCGCGACTGATTGCTCTTGCTGAACTTTAATTTTCTAAGGAACTGCCTTGTGATGCAGAATAATTGATAATTCATGTGATCTAATATCTGCTAAAACCATGTGGAACTAACTAATTTTTTCAGTTATTATGGTGGCTCGAAAAAATTGCTGTAATAAAATTTTTGCAAAACGGTTTGTAAGAAAATATTTACCTCAGAACGAAAAAAAGATCACAAACTTGAGATGCATGTTGGAACATTCTGTACTAAACACAGCCTTGCACGATCTGTCTTGTTTGTATGAAGAGGCTGTGCTTGGTACATTTATTTTTTATGAAAAATGGATCGGCATCGAAAATAAAGGTTGTCCCGGAACTAACTAGTGTCCACTTATGCTTGCCTTTTTTTAATCACTTCGAATTATTAACTTCTTTCGTAAAGTTGATATGCAGATTTGAGCTCAAAAATGATGATCACAAAATCGTCTCTTCATAATCCATTTTGATCTTTAAGGTTAGACCGAGTAGTTGCGCCTTTACGGCTCGAAATTTAGAGAACTGCCAGAGTGATCAAAAGTTTGAAACACTTGCAATCATTTTGAAAGCAATCTTGCAAGTAAAGATATATGAATACAAAGGTACTCGAAAGATTCTTGTAAGTTTTTCGATACACTTGCAAGATAACTTGCAAAATTTAATGAAACTTGCAAGATTATTAAGACATTTGAATTTTCTCATCGCTACATTAGTTGCATTCAAAGGCGTTTTCCAGACGTTTTCAGTAGAATATTTACCACAAACCGGTCCAGTGGCGAGGTCCAGAACTCTCACAGGCGATTGCATCCCAGTCAGAGCACTATGAATGCAGAACTTCATGCCTCTGATCTTGAATCTGATTGCTCTCGCCAACTCACTGTTGAGCTCTCTGTCTCCAATTGACCACGAGGGAAATGGACCTTCCTGATAATGAAAACACAAATTTTTTTCTCTATGTATTAAACAATTTTCCAAGAGTGATTGCAAGAGTCTTGATGCCCTTTTAGCACTTCTTGTGTACAGCTTTATAATCTCAAAACTTCGTTATTGACAATCGACTATTGCTTTGCGCCTTTTGAGCTCACCACAAAAATAGACTTTTTGCCGAAAGAAAAAAATAGTTTTTTGACAAACAGTAATTAAGATTTACTCTGCCCGGAAAATTCGCAAATGGTTTTAAAGAATCATAGCAATGATACAAGATCAAAAGTAACATCTTAGCAATGAAACAAAAAGAGAATACAGGCATAAGAAGCAAATCTCAAAACATTTTTCGGCACCCGAGACTGAATTTAGAACCTCATTTGCGTTACTAAGGTTACAAATATTCATCCCGTGTGATCACTCGATTTTCCATTTCCTTCTATCGATCAAACTTTAATTTAAACTTCAATATCTCAAAACTTGACAAACAGAAAATGTTGAAATAGGTCCAAATCAGAAGATGCAGAGCTCCGTTGATGAGAAAATTTTAACAAATTTTTTAGGGCAATAAAACAATTCAAACCCCAGAAAAACTTCCAAAGTTTCCGAAATTTTATCAAAGTTTCTCACTGTAACGACTGTGTCCTGCCTCTGAAAACAAAAACGCCGCCGACAACTATCACTTTAAAATATGTAAAAATAGGCTACAATAAAGCTCGTTTGAGCTGCAAAAAGACAGCTAGCTACTGCATTTCACATCTTCTGAATTGTAGGAAGCCCGCGCCTGAGAAAGAAGCATTTAGTTGAAACTTAGTCGTGTTTTAAGGTAATGCTGTTTCAAAAATTTGATAATATGAAGAGTGATGACGTTCATCTTGGCTCTCAAAAGTTAAAAGCGAGAAGTAAGAAAGCAAAGCATGAACTTCGTTTATCCAGATCAAGATCTGGCGAGTAATTGACACTATTTATATCAGCTGATTTAAATCGTGTTTTTGTTACCCATGATGAAATGAAACTGAATTGAGTCCTCAAGTGCTGCCTAATGTTGCCTGACAATACGAATCACCAAGAAAAACACAAAGGTCGATAACAAAGATTGTGTGTGTATGTATGTGTGTGTGTGTGTGTGTGTGTGTGTGTGTGTGTGTGTGTGTGTGTGAGTGTGTGTGTGTGTGTGTGCAAGCTGGCGGAGCACTGTTTCAAGAAAAAAAGTTTTAAATAATGCACAGTATATTTGTCCTAAGTGAAGACCTATTCGGTGGTCTTGAGTTTTCCGCCTTTGATAAATTTTTTAAAGCTATAATGGTTTGTGTGATTTCAGCTTCTAAGTTACGTTAGGTTTTCCTTTTAAACATAAGCTGTCTGGTTTAAAAAAGCTATATTCAGGTTCTACCTTTTATTTTAATTTTTGGTTTAGGGTCTTAATTTTTACCTAAAATTTTTTGAAATACTCAAAAAAATTCGAAACTTCGCAGATTTGAATACCAAAATGAATGATAAAATGTTTTTTAGTGTTAAAGAACAAGGTTCTGTCTCTTTGACTAAGTTCTGTCTCTATGAAGTTGTTAAGTTTCTCGACAAAAAGTGATCTCATTTTTTGGACCCTAGATGAAAAGGGTCTAAGGCTGGAGACACGTTGTATAAGATTTCCATAGAATTTTTGAGCGTTTTTCAAAAATTTTCTATGAGCGTGTTCCTTTTTCAACAAAAACTGTCAATTCAACCACCTGCCCATTACCAATTGCTCGATACAAAACAGAATACTGTTTGATGTAAAAAGACTATTTCCAGAACTCAAATCTAACAATTTTTTGCAATCTTCTGAAATCTGAAACAGGTTTAGAGCATATGCAGTCTAATTTGTTCATAATCATTGCTTCTTACACTAGAAATTATGGTCCGATATACAATGAAATCTCAAAAAGAAATTACTGAGGTCGGTAAGTTTTTCTGTCATCATGTGCTAGCAGATTTGTAAAAGTTGCTCCAAGCCATAAGTTGGTCGCAGAATCTATGGTCTGGTCATCTACTGACAGATGGTTCTCTTGGACGAAACCGTTTTAAGTTTTCGTACGGTTTCTAAAAATTTTCATTCGGAGTTCAATTTGCTGATTTTGAGATTGGTCCAAACATTAATTCACAAAAACTGACAGTTGATGCTACATGACATTAGTTTTCGACGAAAAGAAAAATTTATAATTTTTTGCTAAATGAGAATTAAGTTTTTATCAATTTTTTTTTGCAATTTTTTAATGAATTTATCAATTGCTTCGCTGTGAAACTACTTTTAAAAAAAATTTTGTTAAAAACACTAATTTCTCAAAATTTCTACCGTTAATTTTAACCTTGGTCTTTGAATTGTTTCATTCGTAGCTGACAATCAGTGGGTAAATCAGTTCCGTGGTTCCAATTTCGAAACAAAAATTCTTAATTCCAGGGCCGAGGTGTCAACGCTAAAAAACGCAAAATTATGTAAGATTGGCGTTGAATGCGTTGAATTTATGTAAGATCAACGCTTGAGCGTTGCTCTTCCATAAATTCAACGAATTCAACGCCAATCTTACATATTTTCCGTTGAATTTAGCGTAAATCATACATATTTTGCGTTGAATTTAGCGTAGAACTTACATAATTTCAACGAATTTAACGACAATCAAACAAATTTTGCGTTGATATTAGCGTAGATATTACATATTTTGCGTCGTAATTAGCGTATAACTTACATATTTTGCGTTGAATTTAGCGTAGATCTTACATAATTTGTGTTGACTTTAGCGTAGATCTTACATAATTTCAACGAATTCAAAGCCAATCCTACATAATTTGCGTTGAATTTAGCGTTGATCTTAAAAATTTTGCGTTGAATTCTGCATAGATCTTATATAAATTCAACGCATTCATCGCCAATCTGTTATATTTTAGGTTGAAACTAGCGTAGATCTTACATGTTTTGCGTTGAATTTAGCGCAGATCTTACATATTTTGCGTTGATTTAGGCGCAGATCTCACATATTTTCAACACATTTAACACCAATCTTACATATTTTGCGTTGAATTTAGCGTAAATCTTTCATATTTACGTTGAATTTAGCGTAGATCTTACACAATTTCAACGAAATCAACACCAATCTTACATATTTTGCGTTGAATTTAGCGTAGATCTTACATACTTTGCGTTGTATTTAGGGTAGATCTTACATATTTTACGTTGAATTTAGCGTAGAACTTACAAAATTTCAACGAATTCAACGCCAATCTTACATAATTTGCGTTGAACTAAGCGTAGGTCTTACATATTTTGCGTTGAATTTAGCGTGGATCTTACATAATTTCAACGAATTCAAAGCCAATCTTACATAATTTGCGTTATATTTAGCGTAGATCTTAAATGCTTTGCGTTGAATTTAGCGTAGATCATGAAAATTTTGCGTTGAATTCAGCGTAGATCTTATATGATTTCAACGCATTCAAAGCCAATCTTACATAATTTGCGTTGAATCTAGCGTAGACCATAAATGATTTGCGTTGAATTTAGCGTAGATCTTAAAAATTTTGCGTTGATTTCAGCGCAGATCTTATGTAAATTCAACGCATTCATCGCCAATCTGACATTTTTTAGGTTGAATTTAGCGTAGATCTTACATGTTTTGCGTTGAATTTAGCGCAGATCTTATATATTTTGCGTTGAATTAGGCGTAGATCTCACATAATTTCAGCGCATTTAACAACAATCTTACGATTTTGAATTTAGCGTATATCTTACATATTTTGCGTTAATTTTAGCGTAGATCATACTTATTTTGCGTTGAAATTAGCGTAAATCTTACATATTTTACGTTGAAATTAGCGTGGATCTTACATAATTTCGAAGAATTCAACGCCAATCTTAAACATTTTACGTTGAATTTAGCGCAGATCTTACATATTCTGCAATGTAATTAGCGTAGATTTTATATAAACTCAACGCATTAAACGCCAACCTTTCATAATTTTTGTTGAAATTAGCGTATATCTTACATAAATTCAACGAATTCAAAGCCAATCTTACATAATTTGCGTTGAATTTAGTGTAGATCTTAAATACTTTGCGTTGAATTTAGCGTAGATCTTAAAAATTTTGCGTTGAATTCAGCGTAGATCTTATATAATTTCAACGCATTCATCGCCAATCTGACATATTTTGGGTTAAATTTAGCGTAGATCTTACTTGTTTTGCGTTGAATTTAGCGCAGATCTTACATATTTTGCGTTGAATTAGGCGTAGATTTCACATATTTTCAGCGCATTTAACGCCAATCTTACGTATTTGAATTTAGCGTTTATCTTACATATTTTGCGTTGATTTTTGCGTAGACCATACTTTTTTTGCGTTCAAAATAGCGTAAATTTTACATATTTTACGTTGAATTTAGCGTGGATCTTACATAATTTCAACGAATTCAACCCCAATCTTAAATATTTTACGTTGAACTTAGCGTAGATCTTACATATTTTGCATTGTAATTAGCGTAGATTTTTCAAGTTTAGCGTTAAAATTAGCGTAGATCTTATATAAACTCAACGCATTCAACGCCAACCTTTCATACTTTACGTTGAATTTAGCGGATATCTTATATATTTTGCGTTGATTTTAGCGTAGATCTTACATATTTTGCGTTGAATTTAGCGTAGATCTTAAATAATTTCAACGAATTCAAATCCAATCTTACATAATTTGCGTTGAATTTAGCATAGATCTTACATAATTTGCGTTGTATTTAGCTTAGATCTTAAAAATTTTTCGTTGAATTCAGCGTAGATCCTATATAAATTCAACGCATTCATCGCCAATCTGACATATTTTACGTTGAATTTAGCGTAGATATTACATGTTTTGCGTTGAATTTAGCGTAGATCTTACATATTTTGCGTTGATTTAGGCGTAGATCTCACATAGTTTCAACGCATTTAACGCCAATTTTACATATTTTGCTTTGAATTTAGCGTAGATCTTAAATATTTTGCGTTGAATTTAACGTGTATCTTACATATTTTGCGTTGTATTTAGTGTAGATCTTACATATTTTACGTTGAATTTAGCGTAGATCTTACAGAATTTCAACGAATTCAATGCCAATCTTACATATTTTCCGTTGAATTTAGCGTAGATCTTACATACTTTGCGTTGTAATTAGCGTAGATCTTACATATTTTGCGTTGAATTTAGCGTAGATCTTACATTTTTTGCATTGAATTTAGCGTAGATCTTTCATATTTTGCGTAGAACTTAGCGTTGACACTACATAATTTTGGGGTCTTTCCCATTATAGCCCCCACGAAAATTTAGAGCCATCATTATGGTATTTTTACCATGATTGGGGGGGGGGCTATAGGTTATCTGACCATTAAGCTGGGGGGGGGGGGTTATAATGGGAAAGACCCTAATTTTGTTTTTTGATTTTTTGTGGGGGGGGGGGCGTACGTGGGCGAGGGGAGAGAAGAGGGGAGAGAAGTAAAAAAGACAGAAAATTAGAGCACGTCAGAAAAATCAGAAACCGTTGCGTGCAAGTTAAACTGGAATGAGTTGAAAAGACAGAAAATTAGAGATAAACTGGAATGAGTTGAAAAGACAGAAAATTAGAGCACGTCAGAAGAATCAGAAACCCTTGCGTGCAATATAAACTGGAATGAGTTGAAAAGACAGAAAATTAGAGCACGTCTAAAGGCGGGGGGCAGTCTAGGGGAGTACGTGCGAGAGGGGGTACGAGGGGGGTGAGGTAGGGGGTACGAGGCGGGGGGGGGGGGTTGTCTGGCGGGAGGTGCGTCTTGGGGGAGGAGTTTGAGTTGGGTGGTGTATATGGGGGGGGGGTAGGTTGGGGTACGTGTGGGGGGTACATGAGGGCGGTTGGGTGTACGTGGGGGGGGGGAAAGGGGGTGGTTGTGGTGGGGGGGGGGGGGGTTCGAAGAGGGGTTGGGGGTACAATTGGGGGGGGGGGGGTGAGTTGGGTGGTGTATATGGTGGGGGTTGGTTGGGGTACGTGTGGGGGTTACGTGTGGTGAGGTCTGGTACGTGGGGTGGGGGGAGGGATTTTTTCGCGATTTTTTTTTCTCAAAAAATCAGAAATCGTTGCGTGCAAGATAAACTAGAATGAGTTGAAAAGACAGAAAATTAGAGCAAAAATTGAACAAAAATCGAATAAGATCTAAGCTGAAATCAACGCAAAATTATGTAAGGTCTACGCTTGGAAACGCCATAGTTAGGTTAACCGTGATGTTACAGTCCGATTTGAAAAGAGTGCGGATCCTAAGGAAAGTAAGGTTTTTTGGCACAGTGGTAGAAGATGCGACGAGTAAGCAGGAGGTCAGTGATTCGAATCCCATATAGAGAGCTTTTCGCGCTGATTTTTTTTTGCAAAGTCAGCTCTAAACTAAACACAAAATATGTAAGATCTACACTAAATTCAACGCAAAATATGTAACATCTACGTTAAATTCAACGCAAAATTTTTAAGATCTACGCTAAATTCAACGCAAAATTTGTAAGATCTACGCTAAATTCAACGCAAAATTTGTACGATCTACGCTAAATTCAACGCAAAATATGTAAGATCTACGCTAAATTCAACGCAAAATATGTTAGGTCTACGCTAAATTCAACGCAAAATATGTAAGATCTACGCGAAATTCATTACAAATTATGTAAGATCTACGCTAAAATCAACTCAAAATATGTAAGATCTACGCTAAATTCAACGCATTCAACGCAAAATTATGTAAGTAAATTGGGGTGAATTTTCCGACTTGTCTTCACTAGTTAGCGCTCATCCTACATAAATTTGGCAAAATTTCTCGACCCGGGTTGACTGAATACTCCTTGAATACAAGTTTCATAGATGTATCTGTATTTGCTAACATTCCAGGTTGAGGTCCTCGTTCAAAAGTCCTTATGAAAATACCCATCCAGACTATTTTTGCTTATGAAAATACCCAGGCAGACCAAAAATGCCTATGATCCAGACTTTGCCTCGTTCAAAATTTTGGTGCGTTTATGTGCTCGTTCATGAACTCTTATGAAAAGACCCGTACAGACCAAAATGCGATATGATCCAGACTTTGGCTCGTTCGATTTATGAAAAGACTCAGAAAGACCGAAAAAGTTTATGATCCAGACTTTGGCTCGTTCAATTTATGAAAAGACAGGAGCTAAGACATACCGACAAAAATGGCATACGAAACGTCGCTATTTGTTGGTTTCATCGGTTTTGCTTGTATGAAGCGTGGGTTTTTTCGGTTTCGTAGAAGTAATCCGTATTGGTTGTGAGAAGCGTCGGATAATCGAAATTGCCAGTTTTAAATTGCCAGTTGTAATAAAGTAATCGTCCTATCATCGTAGTAGTAGTAGTAGTAGTAGTAGTAGTAGTAGTAGTAGTAGTAGTAGTAGTAGTAGTAGTAGTAGTAGTAGTAGTAGTAGTAGTAGTAGTAGTAGTAGTAGTAGTAGTAGTAGTAGTAGTAGTAGTAGTAGTAGTAGTAGTAGTAGTAGTAGTAGTAGTAGTAGTAGTAGTAGTAGTAGTAGTAGTAGTAGTAGTAGTAGTAGTAGTAGTAGTAGTAGTAGTAGTAGTAGTAGTAGTAGTAGTAGCAGTAGTAGTAGTAGTAGTAGTAGTAGTAGTAGTAGTAGTAGTAGTGGTAGTAGTAGTAGTAGTAGTAGTAGTAGTAGTAGTAGTAGTAGTAGTAGTAGTAGTAGTAGTAGTAGTAGTAGTAGTAGTAGTAGTAGTAGTAGTAGTAGTAGTAGTAGTAGTAGTAGTAGTAGTAGTAGTAGTAGTAGTAGTAGTAGTAGTAGTAGTAGTAGTAGTAGTAGTAGTAGTAGTAGTAGTAGTAGTAGTAGTAGTAGTAGTAGTAGTAGTAGTAGTAGTAGTAGTAGTAGTAGTAGTAGTAGTAGTAGTAGTAGTAGTAGTAGTAGTAGTAGTAGTAGTAGTAGTAGTAGTAGTAGTAGTAGTAGTAGTAGTAGTAGTAGTAGTAGTAGTAGTAGTAGTAGTAGTAGTAGTAGTAGTAGTAGTAGTAGTAGTAGTAGTAGTAGTAGTAGAGTAGTAGTAGTAGTAGTAGTAGTAGTAGTAGTAGTAGTAGTAGTAGTAGTAGTAGTAGTAGTAGTAGTAGTAGTAGTAGTAGTAGTAGTAGTAGTAGTAGTAGTAGTGGGGGACAAAATCCAACCTCACCTCCACGTGGTGTCCCCTGGGGGTAGGTCATGTGCTGCGGCCCTCCGCTCACATGGTCGAGCTAACGAGGCACTGGTCTTCTAGTTTGTGGCGCAACTAGTCGTATCTCAGCCTTCAAACATCAAAGCAATGAGTACATTCAACCAGGGCCCCGAGTGCCGGGTAAGGGGTGCTAAGAATCTCCCGAGGAACCAACTCAGAATTGCAACTTTAAACGTCAGAACACTGACCCAAGCCGGATCTTTAGAGGCTTTGAAAATGGATCTGGCGCAATACAAGTTGGATATTCTGGGAGTGCAGGAGACGAGATTGCAGGAGCAAGGAATTGATCTCGGACACCACAAGCTCTACCTGTCTGACTCGTGGTTGTCTGGTGTAAAGTCGAGACAAGGAGGAGTGGGCGTTGCTGTAAAGAAGTCATTGATAAACAGCATCGTAGAACAAGTGGCTCTAAATGAACGTATTTGCTACGTCAAGTTCGCGGCTCAGAGGAGAGCCAATCTAGCTGTTGTTGTCTGCTACGCACCTACGAATGAAGCTAGTCTCCAAGAGAAGGATTTGTTTTGGAGTCAACTTTCAGACCTAGTTTCCAGCTTCAAACATAGGGAGCGTATTTGTGTCATCGGTGACCTCAATGCAGAGCCTGGACACCAGTTGAATGACACCATGAGCTGCAGAGGCCCGTTTGGAATGGGTGAAGAAACACAGCAGCGCGGTGGCGTTGTTAGAGTTCACAAACTGCTGTAAGGAAGTCAGTAAAGCTCTACGTGCAGACAAACGGGCACGGCTTGAACGCAAAGGCCAAGAAGTGCAGAGCTTTGCGGACATAGGCAACTTGAAGGAGGTTTTTGGGGCATCACAGCAGATTTGCCGAAACTGGAGTCCCCAGTTGACCAAATTAGTTTCAAGCACTGGCGTCAACTTACGGACGAAAGAGGAACGACTTGAACGCTGGACGGAACATTTCAGTCAACTCCTGAATCCCTCAACATCCAGTTGCAGTACGAGATTGGATCCCGAAGAATCAGCTGAAAGCTTGTCGATTGACCTGAGCCCAATTCGATTTGAAGAAGTGCTTGAAGCTGTCCGCAGGTAGAAGAATGGCAAGGCAAGTGGACCCGATAACATTTCCTGTGAGATGTTGAAAGCACACAAGGGTATTGTCGAGTGGCTCTGGGACATCATAGATAAGTGTTGGTCGACGGAAGTTCTGCCCGATGACTGGAAGGTAGCAGAAATTGTCCCATTATACAAGAGTAAAGGAAAGAGGTCAGAGTGTTCGAACCACCGAGGGATCTCTCTATTGTCAGTACCAGGCAAAGTGTTCGCTTCCGTTATTCTCAATCGATGCAAAGATTCAGTGGATCGCGTCTTAAGGGAAGAGCAGTGCGGCTTCAGAAAAAGCAGAGGATGCGCCGATCAACTCTTTGCCCTGCGTCAAATAATAGAAAAATCAATGGCGTTTCAATTGGATATTAGCTTTTGTTTCATAGACTTTCGAGCGGCATTCGATTCTGTCGATCGTGAGCAGATGTACCAGATAATGAAACACTATGGTCTTCCGCAAAAAGTGATAAACATCATAAGAAACAGCTATGATGGATTCAAATGTCGAGTCCAAGCCGAAGGTGAGAAAGGACGCTTATTTGATGTCAGAACGCGCGTTAGGCAGGGTGATGTGCGGTCCCCAATCCTATTCGGCCTTGTCATCAACTACTTTTTGGCTAACTCGGTGCATGGAGGATTAGACATTGGGAGATTGGTGGCTGACTTAGATTTTGCTGATGATGTTGCTCTCGTGGGGGTCTCAGACGACAGTGAGGTGCAAGAAAACCTACATCGAATCGAGGCCCTTGCGGAAGCTCGTTTTATCAGCCGTGCTGTACAGCTCAGAGACTTGGACTTTTTCGAAATTAATGGAGAGAAAACTTGAGAGTTTCCACTGTGGTTGTCTTCGGAGAATTCTACGTGTGTCATATCTGGAGAAAGCAACGAACGAAGAAATTATGTCAAGATCACGAATGCCCCAACTATCCACGATGATCATGCTCAAACGGATAAAATGGTACGGACACATCCAGAGAATGGAACCAGGAAGATTTGCCCGCAGTGCCTTCGATTGAGACCCGCCCGATCAATACGTCCATGCTAGACGCGCTCCTGGGGGGCAACGGAAAACGTGGATGAGTCAAATCGAAGGAGACTGTGTACGAAACAAAGTATCGTTCACCAGATTGCAGGAGAAAGCAGCAACCGGGTCAAAGAATACCTTCAACAATTTCGTCGTACAGCACTTCACAGAATAACCAAACAAATAACTCTTCTTGTTTTGTTTGTATTTGTTGCCAACCGTGCCTTTATTTCATATTTGGAATTAAAGTGTTGAAACAGTAGTAGTAGTAGTAGTAGTAGTAGTAGTAGTAGTAGTAGTAGTAGTAGTAGTAGTAGTAGTAGTAGTAGTAGTAGTAGTAGTAGTAGTAGTAGTAGTAGTAGTAGTAGTTGTAGTAGTAGTAGTAGTAGTAGTAGTAGTAGTAGTAGTAGTAGTAGTAGTAGTAGTAGTAGTAGTAGTAGAAGTAGTAGTAGTAGTAGTAGTAGTAGTAGTAGTAGTAGTAGTAGTAGTTGTAGTAGTAGTAGTAGTAGTAGTAGTAGTAGTAGTAGTAGTAGTAGTAGTAGTAGTAGTAGTAGAAGTAGTAGTAGTAGTAGTAGTAGTAGTAGTAGTAGTAGTAGTAGTAGTAGTAGTAGTAGTAATAGTAGTAGTTGTAGCCGTAGCGGTGGTTGAAATTGGAACGATTTCACCCCAATTTTAACCATGGCCTCGGGCGATCTTATGCACAATTTCGATTTGCCCATTTCGGAATTAAAAACACTATGCACTGTTTCGACCCAAATGTCTCTTTTCGACTTCAATTTTGTTGTACAATTTCCACTTCGCAGACATTCCCTATTTAGTCAAAAAAGAGCAATACGGCCAACTGATTTCAAATCAGTTGATCTCTACTAAACGGTTTATATATATATATATATATATATATATATATATATATATATATATATATACCCAGGTTGACCACCTTAGGCGAAACTTTGAAAACTTACTGA
>NC_134473.1:29353756-29471256 GCF_964194025.1 Convolutriloba macropyga
GTTGAAAAAGTCTTCAATCAACCATCGTTCGAGGAAAATGACTCATCAACCGTTTGTTATAAACTAGAGATAAAAAGTCATATTAAGGGTTTCAATTTATTTGAGTTCTGGTACATGAAACAGTTGCCCAGTGAATAATTCAAAGAATTAACATTTTATATCATCCTTGTTTCAATTCACTTTTCACTTAATTATTTTTCTCCAATGAATCAAAGAGACGAGGCTGACGCCGGTATCAGTAATTTAGTCTTCGATGTAAACAACAAGGAGAGACCCCCATGGCGTTGTTGTTCAAATTCAACAGTGCCAAGGTCCGAAGTAATATTTTTTGTTCAAGTGAGTATCATTGTCTTAATGATCATTCTTTGCTTCTCTATGCTCTTTCTATTATCAGAAAGCTGTGAAGAGAAATCAATTTGGATTGCTCTCTTATCGAGTTTAGTTGGTTACGTTTTACCTAATCCTAAACTATGAACAAAGTTATTCTTACACATGACAGGGTATTCATGTCAATTGTAGGACCAAGTGGTTGTGGTAAAACAGAACTCTTGTTTCGAATGCTAAAAGGTTCGACCTTTTATCCACGTTTTGAAAAAATTTATTATTTTTACAAAGAGTTCCAACCACTTTTCAAAGATATGCAACGAGTTATACCAGGGATTGAGTTTCTGAAATACTCAGGCTTTGATATAACAAAAAAACTATCGCATTGTCTGCTTATCTATGACAATTCATGTGAAGAAATCTTCAACGATAAAGAATTTGTAAAAATAGCTACCTCAGGACGTCATCGCAAATTACATGTTATATACGTCAAGCATAATTTGTTCCATCAAAGCAAATGGTCCAGAACCATTGATCTGAATACAACACACATAATATTATTCAAGTCGCTTCGTGACATTCAACAAATTGAATATCTTGGAAAACAGTTGAATTGTCTCCAACTGATAAAAGAAGCATACAAACTAGCAACTGCGGAGCCCTTTGGACATTTGATGATTGATCTCGACCCAAAAACTAGCCAGGGTTTACGTTTTTCATCGCAACTAATTGGACCGGATCCTTCTATTTTTTACATTTCGTCCCCTGAAGCAGTCATTACAACAATTACAAATGAAAAAGAAACATTTGCTTATGCTCAAGCAATGGGTAAATAAGAGGAATGAGAACACAGCTCAAATAGGAATATTACATCAGGGCGATTTCATTTGGTTCTTGAGTGACTGTGTGATGAACGTACTCTCTGGAGTTGTACCGATCAATAAAGTTGAATTAAAAAAATTCGAGAAACCACTACGTAAACTTGCAGACAGGAGAGTTGAAAAAAGTGAGAGAATCAAAATTTTTCGATCAGATTCTGGAATCCGTCTAATTAAACTGATTGCGTTACCTTGTATTGCTTTTCTGGAGCAAAATGCACACTGAAGAGTTTGTGCTAATTCCTCGTCAAATGTATGCGAATGAACAACCTCAAATTGCTCAACTTCTCAACAATAAAAATGTCCGAGAGAAAGCAAAACAAATATCACTGTTGCAAAGAAGCAAGTCTCCACCAGCACCTTCTACCACGCAACAAGACACGCAACAGCAGACCGATAATATTTTGGAGAATGTCAAAGATGAGTTGAGTGAGACTAGAGATGACAAAACTGATACAAAATTTTCCAGGGAGCGTGTTTTGAGAGATATTAAACACCTTGACAGAAAAAAGTTTGAAAAAGCGAGCATAATATTGGAAAAAATATTAGAGTCAGAATCTCTATCGCTGGATCAGACATCAAGACTAGTGGTTAATAAGTCAAGCACTGGAATTCTTGTCGCAGATTTTCTTTACGATCTACAACAAACAACCTCTAAACTTTCACTTGAACATTACAACGTCCTGACCTTTCTAGATATCAGTTCACAATTAACTTGTAATACTTACGCAAAAAAATTTCTTGCCTTATCACTAAACGAAAAGATACAGTTGTTTGAGGATGAACCAGAAAACGAAGAATCAGGAGTCTCGAGAACAGAAGACTCAAAAGCTTCTGGCGACGATGAAGGAAGCTTTGAAGATGCAAAAGACGAAATCCAACCGTCTAGCTCGTGGACAAATTACTTCCTCTCACGTTAAACAATTGAACAAATTATACACAAAAGGTAGTGCAGCTTTTGGTAGCATTGCTAACTTGAAGAAAGCCAGTGGTTTACCAAGATCCAAAGTGCTTCAATACCTTCAGTCGAAAGCTCCATACACAAAATACAGACAATTCAGAAAAACTTTTCCGAGACTAAAAGCTGTTGCATACAGAATAAACGAAATCTGGTCTTTCGATGTGGCGTATATGGATAAAATTGCCCAACACAACAATGGAGTCAAATATTTACTGGTGGCTGTTGATGTTTTATCGCGATACCTTAGAGTGCAACCAATGAAGGCTTTATATGCAAAAGACGTTGTTGAAGCGTTCAAAAAAATGATCGAACAGAAAAAACCAGAAAGGGTTTGGACAGACAAGGGATACGAGTTTAAAGGTGAATTCAAAAAATTTTGTGAAAAGAAGGAGATTCATTTATATACAACCGAAAACGAAACCAAGTCGGCATTTGCTGAGAGGAATATTCGATCACTCAAAAACATTATTCACAAATACCTGGAGGAAAATTGGACTTGGACTTATATTAAGCAATTGCCCCAGTTTGTAAATACTATAAACACTCGTGTTAATCGTGTTACCCAACTTGCACCTAATAAAACTTTCAAAAAACATGAACCGTTTCTAATATCCCTAGCAATTAGCACAAAAAAGTACAAGCCAAAATACGAAGAAGGAGACCTGGTTCGGATTGCAAAGCCAGACGAAATATTTAGGAAAGGTTATAAACAAAATTACACAGACGAAGTCTTCACAGTATTCAAGGTTGCTACCCTTAGTCCACCAACATACAACCTTATAGACGCAAACAACGTTATAATTGAAGGTAAATTTTATGAACCAGAATTAGTCCAAGTGAACGTTCTTCCTGTCAAAGATTAAACATGAGTATTCATAGAGAATTTACTATTGATTTGATATCAAATGCATCAATGGGAATTTTTACCAGTAATACTATGGCCAAGTTTCGAAATCAACTCGCTCAACCATTACAGTTAGACGGAGATTGGCAAGTTGCCCTTGCTTCAATATCATTTCCCTCAAACATCAATAATGTAAACTCAGCCGAAATAGTTGCGTATGTCAGTTCTGGCGCTGAACTTGATGCTTCACATAACCGAACCGGACAACTTCGAAGAATTCGCAAAGGTATATACAACAGTTCAGAAGAGCTTCTGAAAGAAATTTTTCGAATCGCTCAATTGAAAAACTTTGACTATGATTTTGACACTGTAACGCAAAAGTTAGTTTTGAAATTTGGACCTAACGAAGGTTTGTCATTTGAAGATGAAGAAGTACCCAGTATTCTTGGTTTTAAAGGAATAAGAGATATTTCGAATCATGGTTTTATTCACATTGGTTACAAGTCAGAAAAAGCAGGCAACTCTTTGAACAGACATGTGGGAGAATTTCCAGTTGATATCACTTGCGGATCACAGTTAATATTTGTATACATTGATATAATTGAACATCAGAACGTTGGTGATGTGAGAGCTCCAGTAATAAAAATCATTGAGTCTGAAAGACGTTTGAGAAACGGTAGCATAAACACAGTGACACCCATACACCACAAGTCCTACACAAATTTGGATTACAAGCCAATATTATCAAACAACATTCAGAACATACAGGTAGAGTTGAGAAACGAAACTGGAAAACTAATTCCTTTTACTGGAACCGGAAAAGTTATAGTCAGTTTAAAATTTCAAAAAATTGTTTAATATGGAGGCATACTACAGCAATCAAGCATCTCAATCAATGCCGCATTTTTCCGGACACTACAGACAAAGAGGCAGTGGTTTTGGAGCGCTTGCTGCAGGTATTGGAAGAGTTGCTCTGCCATTAGCACGCAAATTTCTCTGGCCCGCAGCAAAAAAGATTGGTCGTGATTTATTGGTTCAAGGAGCACCGGAGTTAGTAGAAGTTGCAACCAAAAGAAAGTCAGCAAAACAAGCACTGAAAAGTACAGTAGCCAAAACAGCTCGCAAACAAATAGGTGGATCTCTTCAATCACGTATTGCATCAGGTCGTAAAATAATTAGACGAAAAAGACGACAATACACGAGACCTCGTTCAAACCAAAAACGAAAAATCTCAACCAGAAGAATCATTTCTCGAAAACCCCGTCCAAAAAGGAGTCGTCTGGATTTTTTCTCGCGAGTGAAAAATGCGAACTAATATTGTGATACCATCTGAAGCTACGCACAGTTCTCTAGACTTATTTGAAAAACCACCTTTGCTGGTAACATTTGATCAATCATTCGAGCAAAAAACAGGACCGCTTTATTCGCCGTCAGGATCATCATTGGAATTTGAAGTTGTTGGTGATCGCAACAATTTTATTGACTTACAAAAAATTTACCTGGAGATCAAGTGTCGAATACTTCAAACAGATGGAACGGATTTGCGCTTCACAGCTGGTGACGCTAATGCCAGTGATCTTCCATATTTTGCTAATAATATCCTTCATTCACTTTTCGCCGACTGTACTGTTTCTGCAAATGGTATCAAAATTTCAACAGCTAATGGACACTATGCACACAAAAGTTTCATAGAAACTGAATTCTCTCATGGGACAGACGCAAAGAAAACCTGGCTGAAATGTCAGGGTTACGAGTATGAAGAAAACCCCGGCACTATTCCAGCAGCAATATCAGATATAAGAAAAAGAACAGTGCGACAATCCGCACGCATAACATTATATGGAAAGTTGGCGGTTGATTTCTTTTCATGTGAGAAACATTTGGTTAGTGGAGTTACGTTACGCATTTCAATGAGAAGATCCCAAGATGACTTTGCCGTCATCAGCGAAGACGCAGCGAAACACTACAAGGTTAAAATAGATGAGGCTAATTTATTTGTCAGGAAGATGACGGTGTCAGATAATGTTGTAGGTGCAATTGAGAAGACATTGTTGAAAACTCCGGCAATTTACCGATACAATGAAGTAATTACCAAAACATTCTTGGCTACAACAGGCCAACAAAGCTGGAAACATGAGGATATTTTCACTAAAGAGCCAATCAGAAGAGTCATTGTTGCATTATGCGTTGGTACAGCATTCATCGGTACCAACACCGCTAATCCATTCCATTATCAAAAATTTGGTTTAAGAGAGATAACCATTTATCGAAATGGTTTTGCAACGGCTGGAACTCCAATGTCAACAACTGACAACAAGAGGTTGTACTACAATTCAATGAGTGCATTAGCTTATGTAGAAAATGGCCATGGAATACCTCTGAGTGAGTTCGCAAACCATTATATAATGGTATTTGATCTGACCAGCACTCAAGAGGCAACTCATGACTTTATTCATCCAGAGCTCACAAATTCATCATTGTCTGTCGAACTCAAGTTCGATGCAGCGTTAGCTCATAACGTTGAAATATTTTTTCTTGGGGAAAAAGCATCTACGATCTACATTGACTCTGCAAGAAACGCATCTAAAAACGCTCTTCCCATGATCACATACTAATGGACGAAGATCAAATTCATCTTCAAGTGAAAAAGTGTAAACACCTCAAATTCAAATTCAGAGGGGTTTATGCCGCTGATAATTATCCTCTGAACTTGCAAACCAACACATTTATTATTGTTAATGCATCACGATCCAACTCTATTGGAACCCACTGGGTAGTGCTAGCTAAACGATATGCATACCCAATAATATATTTTGCGGATCCACTGGCTCTACCCTTGACTACCTACAAGGATATTTTCAACCGTTTACAACAGTGTAAAGACTTGGAGATAATGATGGATATCATGGAACATAGAAGAGACATTCAGTCTCCACTGCAATCCTCAGACTCCCAGCTTTGTGGTTTATTTTGCATATATATTGTTCATTATTTTTATAGTGAGAAATTTCCATTTATACCTGATGTAAATGAATTAGAGTTGCTAGCTTTTGTAAAACATATGAAGTAAAAGTTAATTTAATTTTGAAACAACAACACCATTTTTTGAATATCAATTTTTACAAAATTGAAAGGTTATGAAAGAGTTTGAGGTTTCTCTCACAAAACTTCCGTGGCCACTAAGCAGAATATCCATTATCTGATAAAGAGCTGACGAGTGTTCACCTAGCATAAGCTGGCAAAATCGTTTCATAGTTACATCAGGGACTGTAGAAGAACGTTTGTTGGCCGTCAAAGTACTAATAGATTTTGCTGTTGCCTCACTCAAGGGTGCTGGAAGTTGTTTCTGGTTCTTGGTAACTGCAGAAGAAGTTGATTTTGAAAGGTATTCAACAGCAACATGTAGTCGTGAAATTATTGCACCACGTTTAACAAAGTCTTTTTGCGTAGGCTGAATAAGTAATTTGAAACAGTTAACCAGACACGGTATCACCGCAGGTACATAAAGAGAATCGAATATGTTATCATCTTGCGAACCAAATTCATACATAACATGATAATGATTGGAGCCAAATGTGCAACCTTCGATAACTGTTGCAGATGAATGATAACCATATGCATAATTTTCAATTGTTGTGTTTTCAAATTTTGGTTCCGTCTCACAAATATTGTACTTGAAACGTTTTTGAAATTTCTTGAAATATTCAGGACTGTTCTCATACATTGCCTCAACCATAACGAACAAAAAAGAAAAAGCTAATGAACTAAATATGAAAGCATAAACAATGACAGGAAGCAAAAGGTATAATAGAAATTATTCCGATTCCTCGTTGACTGTTACAGATGTTTTTGGTATCTTCTTCTGGCGCTGAGTTGGTGTTTTGCCGGCCCGTTTTGCTGGACGCTTCGAGTCATCAGTTGAATCCGGTTTTAGAAGAGAGTCGATCAACCCAACTGGTTGATCAAGCATTTGTTCTAGTTTTTCTATGTTCTGACATAGCAACCGAAACTCTCGCGCCGAAAGTGTAATTTTTTGATTGAAATCCCAATCGACCTGTTCACTATCACGTTTGAACAATTTCAAGGATAAATAGGTGCCAGTGGTATGATAAGTCTTAACAGCAGCCCTAACAAGCCGTTTTTGAGTGAGTGAGAGATCCAAATGAAAGTCGCTGTACTCAGCATCCTTAGACAAAACATTACCCATAATGATGCATATATTGAGAAAAACTGTATCAAAGTAATCTGAAATGATAAATGACTAATACATTACTGTTTGTCGGAATGTAAACAATTTCAAACCCCACGGCAACATGTCTAGACAAGATAACAGCTGAACAAACAAATCCCCCCCCCCTCCCTACGCGTGTAAACAAATTTATACTCCTTTATATTAGCTATGACATTTATACGAAATATGAAATTCAAAAGATCGGAAAAAATATACCCTGCTGAATCAAGACCCATTCAATGTCACAATTGTCCAAGGCAATTTAAAAATTTCCATTCACTAATGCAACATCGCCGGGCCAAGCATTATAAAGGCCATAGCAGAAAACAGTTTTACAAGTCCCGACCTTTAAATCTAAAAACTGACAAGTTTTCATTAGCAATGGATAAATTAGCTCGCCTCCTCGAGTCTATTTATATTTCTAGAGAGCAACCCAATTCAACTTAGGTCATTATGACATAAGTCTATTTATAGACATGACGGCATAATGATGAAATGATTAAGTCAAATAAACAAATCAGTCTGCAACAATTTTTTCAATCTTTCCGCCATTGTTCTTTCTTGTTGTTCAATATAAGTTTTGTGAAAATTCTTTAGTTCTTTGACACATTATTACATTACTGCAAGTCTTTTGTTGCTTAACTTTCTTCTTGAATTTGCTTTCATCCTGCTTTTCCTTTCCATTCCATAACATATAAAAGCAAGTTTTCATTTCTCTTGTTACTAGAATTGGTTCTAGACTCGGTGCTGTTCTAGGTCTTTATAAAATTTTCCTTACAAAGAAAACTGTGTGCTTTGTTTCCGTTTGAATCCGTAAAATCAGAACAAAAACATCTCAATTGTTTATCCATCACCTGCAATATGGCTGCTGAATATTTAGAAATTGCAAAGACAAGTGAGCGAGGCACTCGAACCCTTGTGCGAATGTGTCACAACTTCAAAAATATTGTCCTTGTAAAGGAAAGCTTTGATGATAAGACAGAATTATGGCACACAAAAAACAGCTTTATTGTTCCAGTTAATTACATTGAACCAATACTTGAATACACAAAACAAAACGATTTATTTCATCTTACAAAAACGCCAGAAAAATCACCAAGACAAGAAGAGTCTCCATATGCTCATCGATATTATGGATGTATTACTCCCATTCAAACAAAAAAGCAGGATGTGAAAAAGTTGGCAAAGCGAACAAGAAAACTTTTTGCAGACTACGATCATGACTGCATTGAAATTTGGGAGAATCAATTGGGGCAGCTAGAAGAAGTTGAGCAAATATCTGGTTTTTGGAATTTTGATCAGTCGCCAAGTGAAGAAAGAAAAACCCCGGAAAGCCTCCCGTTGCTTGCCAACAATTTTTCTGATGATGTCAGCATCGATGAAACACCTCCATTGAGCCAATGTTATGCCCCCGTCAAGAAAGTCATCAAGTTATCTCGACTCTAAAATACAACAAAACTCTTTAAACTCATTGTACATATTGTATTTGTTGCTTTTCACAATGTTAAAGCATGATAATTTTGTTAACATCTCGAAACCAGTTCTTAATTAAACTTTAACTAAAGATTCATCTTAGCACTAGACAAATATTGTGAGACAGAATTAAGCGATGCTGAAAATTTCAGACATTGGACAAACAAGTGTGCGAAACAATGTTTTAAACAAATAAGCGAAAGTGGACTGGGTTGAAATAAACCCAGCTAAAGCTTGGATTGTAGTGAAATCACAGTAAACAATCAATAAACACTTTTTTTATCAGATAGTCGTACACCGTACCAAAATTAGGGTAAACAAATAAGAAGTAAAACTGTGAACTCAATATCACCTGTTTTAAACAAACAAAAAGTAGAAAAACCGTTGAGCATACAAATCTATGTGTTGTTTACACAACAGTCTGCGCGGTGTGTCCCCCTCTACTGCTGTTTGCGGAGCAGTAGCTTTCTGTTGCAAAAGTAAACAAAAAAGACGCGCACTCTGATTGGATGAAACAAGTTTAAATTACAGCTTGCCCGACAATAAAATTCTTACATTTGCTTTTTGCCTTAACCTGAAATTCACTTGATTGAAAAACTTCAACTCTTTCATTTCCTTATCATAATTTTATAACTCTTTTTTTTGCGTTCCTATTCTTTCTGCCTTTCTCCTGTTCATAATGAACGCTGAAACGTGTACAATTTGTCAGAAAAAACTCGTAGATAAGCGCAGCCTCAGACGACATATGCAAACAGTTCATAAACAATACGTCCAAACCAACCGATTCGTCTGCGATGAATGTGCGTTTGCTCACGAAAAAGTTATAGAACTCGAAACGCATATGATACAGCAACACAACACAAAACATCCCCGCTACTGTCTCTACTGCAACAAGTTCTATGTAGACAACCTCAAGTACATGGAGCATATGAACAAAAACCATGGACTTCCAGTATGGAACGCTGATCTGGAAAACAACCCAAGTTCTGGAATTCTTCCGTCCGAGCAAGCTTTCGGTGGTGTTTTGAAAACCTACGACATACCAGTGGGGGAACAGGAAATAGATCTGCTCAGTTTTTTGCGGAGCAAACAGGACGAGATTGAAAATGTTGTTCAACTGAACACGCAAAATAGTGCACAAAAACTTCAATTCAGTGCATTGGTGCAATTAACAAAACCAACAAGTGATGAAACCGTTGATAGTCAACCCGATCGAATTCAGATATATATCAATTCAAAAATGCAGCGCGTTGACTTCACCGGATTGAGTAAATCATGCTTTGCTGGAATGATTGAGCAAATGCTCCTCTCACTGAACAACTTCGCATCTCATGGGAGCGGGTGGACGGTAGATAGAATCGAGAATGTCGAACTACGATTTGTCAAGTCAAAACCAATTAGTGCCTCTACCTATCTAGCTCTCCCAACTGAGTTGGCTAGAAGTCAATACTTGCTCAACATTCGCAACAGACATGATGAAAAATGTTTCCTATACTGCTATACAGCACAATATCACAACAAAATTGGACCCAAATTGATACCGGACAATGCCTCCTGGAGACAAAAAACAAATCCAATAATGTATGGTCCAGAAAATCCGAGAGCAAAGCAACCAGTTGGTGAATTCTTGATGCCAATGGCCTTTCACCAATTGAAAAAATTTGAACAGCTTAACCAGGTACGCGTTAATGTATTTCGGCACTCAAATAAAAAATTGATTCCTTTCCGCATATCAAACAATCAAAATTTCGAATTCAACCTGGACTTACTCTTGCTAAGTGATGGTTCAATGCATCATTATGTGCTGATCACAAATATCAAAGGACTAATTCACCAGTACATTCAGAAAAAACAGCGTCTAGACAACCATTTGTGTCGAAACTGTTTTCATATTAGCACTTCAATCGAACGACATGAGAGACATGAAGAAATATGCCACCAAAACACACGAGCAATTGTTAAAATGCCAAAAGCAGGACAGCAAAAATTTGAATTTAAAAATAATCAAGCACGTTGGTTTGCACCTATAGTCGGATTTTTTGATCTGGAGTCTATAATTGAACCCGTTATTGGCAGCAGCAGCAGCAGCAACACACAAAGCTCGAGCAATACTAGAGCGCTAGAAGAACACAAGCCATGCAGCTATGCTTTGCTTTTTGTGGCCTTGAATGAAACGAAACCATTCTTTTTCGATCTGAAGTGTGGGCCGAATGTCATGATTGAATTTGTCAAGTCGCTGGAGCAAATTGCCAAGAGCATTTATGATGTTAAACAACAATACAAAAATTTTTCCGGTGAACCATCAATACCAAAAAGAGAAGCTACTCTGTGTTGGATTTGCGAAAACGAATTGAATACAAGTCCACAAGATCCCACAGTACTAGATCACTGTCACTTCACAGGAAAATTCTTGGGGTGGGCCCACTCGCAGTGTAACTTAAAACGTAGAAACCTAAACTTTACTCCACTGTTTGCCCACAATTTGACAAACTATGACCTTCATCACGTAGTACTTGCACTACAGAGCCTGAATGAGAAAAACACAATTTCTGTGGTACCAAGCACAAGTGAGAAATTCATCTCGTTGCAAATTGGAGTGCATATAAAAGCAACACAGAACAAAAAGGGCGTTTGGACAAACCAGTATGAATACATAAGACTACTGGACTCCTTCAAGTTCATGAATGCTTCTCTTGACAAACTGGTACAGAACCTGCCCCCGGATCAGTTCAGCTTGCTTGAACAACATTTTCAAGAGTGGCCCACATCGTCGGTAAACCTGTTGAAACAAAAAGGCTCGTTCCCTTATTGCTACGTTGACAGTTTTGAAAAACTTCAAGAGACACAGCTTCCCCCTCGTGACAAATGGACCAACAGTTTACAGCAATATGAAGTCACAGTGAGTGAAGATGAGTACAAGCGAGCGCTCCAGGTATTCAATTTATTTTCATGTCAAACTATTGGTGAATACTACAACTTGTACTTGAAAACTGATGTGTTCCTACTCGCCGCAGTTGTTCTTTGCTTTCGACAAGTTTGCTATGACACCTACGGACTGGATTGCTGTCAGTATTACACTGCATCAAATTTGTCGGGCGACGCAATGCTCAAAATTTGCAATCCCCATTTACATCTTCTAACTGAGAGGGAACACCTTGATATGGTTGAGAACCTTATAAGAGGAGGCGTGAGCTCGGTGTACAGTAAGCGTCTTTGTCGCGCAAATAACAAATTTCTTCCTGATTACAAACCAAAAAACATTTCTTCGTTCATCATTATGATAGACGCTAACAATCTATACGGAGGAATCATGGAAAAATTCCTACTGCCACTATGTGATTTTGAACTGTTCGACAAGAGTGAGTGGACCGACGATAATGCTCAGGAAATTCTTCATCGAATTTTAAATACACCAGATGATGACCCAGTAGGATACATAGTTGAAGTAGACCTAAGCTATCCCGACAGCCTACATGATCTACACTCTGACTTTCCTTTGGCACCCACAAAAGAAGCTATTGATGAATGTTGGCTCAGTGAATACCAAAGCGACTTGTTGGCCGATATGCAAATTAAAAAACCCCCGCAGGTAAAAAAGCTCATCCAGACGCTTTTCGATAAACAAAATTATACACTGCACTACCAAACCTTGAAACTCTATGTTGAACTAGGATTGGTAGTAACCAAGCTTCATCGGGTGTTATCATTCAAACAAGAAAAGTGGCTGGCGCCATACGTGAAACTAAATACCGAAAAAAGAAAGCAGGCAAAGAATAAGTTTGAGGAAGATTTCTACAAATTAATGGTAAACTCGTCATTCGGAAAAACTTGCGAGGGAAAACGAAACAGAATGAAAGTGAAATTGACGCGCACTGAAGAAGAAACACTCAAATGGACAGACAAGCCCGAGTACCAGTCATCAAAAATTATCAGTGAAGATCTGGTCACTGTATGCCTTCAACAATCAGAAATACTGTGGGACAAACCAACCATCGTCGGTGCTTGTATACTGGATTTGGCTAAGAAATTTATGTTTGAGTTTCACTACAAAGTTATGAAGAAGAACTTTGATTGCAATTTGCTTTATTCAGACACAGACTCCTTCGTATATGAAGTGCGCTCAAGAGATTTCTTTGCAGAAATACAGAAGAAAAAACAGGTTGCAGATCAATTTGATTTTTCAAACTTCCCTCCTGAGCACCCGCTATACAGCAGGGACAATGCACGAGTCACTCTTAAATTCAAAGACGAGATGGGAAGCCGGCCAATTGCTGAGTTTTGTGGACTCAAGCCAAAGCTGTATTCAATCAAGCTCGCTGAAGGCAAGTCTTTTTCACTAGCCCCCCCTTTCACTCTACAAACACAAGTAATCAAAACAACAGGCATATGCAAAACATTCTAGCAAACCAAGTTTTTTTGGGGAATGAAAAAACGGGATAAATTTGAAATAAACCAAGCTTTTATTTTTTCAGGTTGCACCAAACAGTCAGCAAAAGGGGTCACAAAAGATGCACGGCGCAGCATGACCCATGAATTATACAAGCAAACTCTTTTGGGCGGCGAGGTTGTGCGTCTTCTCAACACCCGAATAGCCTCTAGCAACCACAGGCTTCACACGATAGTTGTCAACAAGAAATCATTGTCGGGCTATGATGATAAAAGATTCATATTAAGTGACCAAGTATCAACGTTGCCCTATGGACACAACTCATTGAGAGAGGACATGTTTTACAAAACAATACTAGATGAGCCGGATTGGGGTTCACTTGATGCAAGCGAAAACGAGCAGGAAAGCACGCAGCAGGCGCGGGATAGCTCGCAGCAGGCGCAGGATAGCTCGCAGCAGGCGCGGGATAGCTCGCAGCAGGCGCAGGATAGCTCACAGCAGGCGCAGGATAGCTCGCAGCAGGCGCAGGATAGCACGCAGCAGGCGCAGGGTAGCACGCAGCAGGCGCAGGGTAGCTCGCAGCAGGTGCAGGATAGCACGCAGCCGGCGCAGGGTAGCACGCAGCATGCACAGCAAAGGCGCAAACAGAACCAGCAGCAGAAAAATAAGCAGCCAAAGCAACAACCAACAACAACCATTCCACAAACAAGCACCATTCACTACTCAAGTTTCAACTCCCCAGACCCAGGTTTTTATCAACGTGATTATAGTGAAGATTAATTAGAAGAAAACTTGGTAGATTTTGACAAAATGTCAGAGTTATCGGACAGTGGGTCTTCTACAGACCCAGCTTGCGATGGTTTTATTTTGGACCAAGCAATTGAATCCGATAACGCAAGTATTTCAAGTGAGAATCAAGTCACTTTGCCAGCACCGAAAAGCAAAAAGAGAAAGCAGAACGCAAAAAAAGGAGCGGCGAAAAAACCAAGAGCTCGCATTATAGACTATTCATCAACTGATGAAGATTAAACTCAGTGATTTGTGTATGCATGTTCACAGACTTACTAAGTTTTCTACCATTAAAAAGCCCGCGAACAGAACTTTACAAAAGTAAGCACCAATTGATATCAAATTTTTAGAGTTTTTGTTGAAGTGCTGAACGTCCGGTCCCTCTTGTATTCCACAAATTGTAATTCAAACCTGTAGCTAGTAACAACTCTCGCAGTAAAGTTCCTCTCAAGAATCCAGTAGCAGTTATTTCAAGTCTCAATCAAAAATCCTCCACCCCAAAACAAAACTCCCTCAACGTGCGCCGCGAACCACTAGCTCGATTGCTAGAAGCTGCTTGATCTCCACTTCAATATATTGCAAAGCCGATCTCAAAAGTTCGCGACCAGAACTTCTACGGCGAGCTCAACCTCCAGAGTTCACAGTCTTTCATTGGAATTTTGGATTTTTGATTTTGACTCGAAACAAACTGCCAACAGATTACCCAATAGGTACTTTGGCCTTTTCTCAGCTCATTTCAGAAGTTTACATAGAGATTAGTTTCAATTAAATAGAAAGGTTACAATTCAGTACAAACAAGACACATCTAAAATAAAAGATTTGTACATTGTTTAATGAAACGTATAAACCAAAAAAAAAGTTCGCGGGCTTGGCTTAATTGTTTATTTACTGTGTAATTTTTGTCGTTAAGCTTTTTTGAGAAACCAGAAAAAAGTTGTGTATGTGATTTACTGATCCTTTCAACAATGTTTGAGTCAAATAAACTGACTGATTCCGTTGTAATTTCTATTCAAAAGTTGGTTTAAAATTTCGCACGACCCGAATTTTTCTTCAAAAGCTCCTACCCTTTATCCGGTTCATTGATATGATGAGTTAAAAAGCAGAAAAACAACCGGATAGAGCAGATAGTTCCTTCCCGTAATCAGGTCCTGTAAAAAAAATTCTTACTTAGTTGTTGCGAAGGTAGATGAGAAGCTCTCCGTTATTGAATTGAACGACAACCCTGCCCTCTACCTGGAACTTCTCGGGAACTTCACACTTCCCACAGTGACATAGGTTGAGATCAATAAAACCTTTGTTCAAACACTGTTTGATTGGTCGGAGCACAAATTCTAAATAAGTTGTAAAAATTTTTTTTTCAGGTTAAACAGTCATTTTAGACAAGTTTCTTTTTTTCTATGATTTGTATAGCAGGCGCGTAAAAGTCACTCGAAAAGTCAAAAACGGTCAAGCGAAAGATTTGCATAAAAAAGACATACACACATTCACAAAAATTCGACCGGCAACTTAATACAACAGATCCATTCTGTTATTGCCCCCCCCACTAAGCATGATGCGCATCCACCAAGCGGCGGGCACAAACAGCAAAGTTCAAGATTTTCTACTATTCAATGGTTGGGGAAGCATTTTTAACCTTTCTCTAGCAAAGTTATAAATTAAAACATTTTATACAACCAATATGCCCCCCCCCCCAGTTACAGAGCATATTTAGAAAAAATGGATGTACGCTTTTGCTCGTGGAATCAGAAAACAGATGTAAAATCACGTAGATTTGTTGTGAATTAGACAAAACAAAGAAACTTACTTGGCTTGCTAGTTGATTTCACCATTAGAAATTGTTTAAGTGTACTTTCTTCGTCTTATTGCTGAAATAGTTAACCTATAGTGGAAAAAAATTTGTGAGTATACATACTAAAAATTTCTATGTACATCCGACTACGGAAATAGTCCGACCAGAATATACAATTTTTATCAGTCAGACACTTTTGAATTACAATCAAGCAGGTACAGTTTTATTTTAACATTACCCTGTGCTCTAACGCTTCTCGTAATTGTTCCGATATTTTATATCATTCAAAACATTCAATAACTTACCGAAAATTTTTGATTCGCAAGCCAATACCTTCGAAGTTGCTCTGTGTTGTGCTGCAGTTGATTCGGCGAAATCACCCTCGACGAAATTGGCAAGTTTTCAACTATCCAGCAAACGCTTATCATTTTTTTTTTCAAAAATAAAATTCTATTTGAATTGCTTCTCTGGTTTCAGATGATACTTTTTTATTTTTTAAATTCCAATTATTTATCCAGTTTATCGCAACTTTATGATATCAGTTGCAATTAATTTTCCAGAGAGAAACCTGAAGTTGTAGGGAAAACCGTTTTACAGGGGGGGGGGGCACATCTACAATTTAAAACAATGCTAGACAAAACTAATCCCTATTATCTTTGTTCGAAACTTGCCAATTTCAGTGATTTAAAATTTGTTCTTGAGTTGCTGAGTTGAGATTCGAGATGGTAATCGCAAGTAGCATTATAAATTTCCTTTCAAGTAATTGATCAAGCTATTTCAGCAAAAATAAAGTCTAAAATGAAAAGCTGGTTCAAAAATACAAAAACAGAAATGTACCTAGACAAAGTTTTCTTAAGCCCCCTAATTTTGTTTTTTTTAGCCAAAATTGTTTATAAGCTTGTTTTCCTGGTTCCCCCCAAACCCTTTATTAGGTTCCCCTACTTTAAATTTTTTGATCTGTCGGCAAATTTTTCTAAGATCTCGCCGCAAAAATCTTGTGTGGGGATAAAAAACCGAAAATTCGGAACATTTTTGGCTAAAAATTGGGTTATGTTTCATGAAAATCGGATATGTGCACGCTAAGTTTTACATCACTATATAATAAAGCAGTAAAATGAGTGAAATTACTGGGTAAAATGACCTCATTCAAATGCGTCTTTGTCTAGCGATGCACAATATGGCGGGAAATTTGCAAAGTTTGCAAATCAAAATGAACTAATTCAAATAGCCGAAAGAAATTAAGACGAATGAAATAATAAAATAGCACCATAAAATCTTCAAAAAATCTGACTAAAACCTCAAAAATAGGGGGGACATTTTACTGCATTTTAAAAAATTTCAAATTGTCCCACCCCGTTGTAGATGGCCACCTCAAAATGTCCCACCCCGTTGTAGATTGCCACGCTGCAGTAATTGTCCGTCCCCCCCGTTGAGGTTCTAGTCAGAATTTTATACTACTAACGAGGCACTGGTCTTCTAGTTTGTGGCGCAACTAGTCGTATCTCAGCCTTCAAACACCAAAGCAATGAGTACATTCAACCATGGCCCCGAGTCCCGGGTAAGGGGTGCTAAGAATCTCCCGAGGAACCAACTCAGAATTGCAACTTTAAACGTCAGAACACTGACCCAAGCCGGATCTTTAGAGGCTTTGAAAATGGATCTGGCGCAATCTAAGTTGGATATTCTGGGAGTGCAGGAGACGAGATTGCAGGAGCAAGAAATTGATCTCGGAGACCACAAGCTCTAACTGTCTGACTCGTGGTTGTCTGGTGTAAAGTCGAGACAAGGAGGAGTGGGCGTTGCTGTAAAGAAGTCATTGATAAACAGCATCGTAGAACAAGTGGCTCTAAATGAACGTATTTGCTACGTCAAGTTCGCGGCTCAGAGGAGAGCCAATCTAGCTGTTGTTGTCTGCTACGCACCTACGAATGAAGCTAGTCTCCAAGAGAAGGATTTGTTTTGGAGTCAACTTTCAGACCTAGTTTCCAGCTTCAAACATAGGGAGCGTATTTGTGTCATCGGTGACCTCAATGCAGAGCCTGGACACCAGTTGAATGACACCATGAGCTGCAGAGGCCCGTTTGGAATGGGTGAAGAAACACAGCAGCGCGGTGGCGTTGTTAGAGTTCACAAACTGCTGTAAGGAAGTCAGTAAAGCTCTACGTGCAGACAAACGGGCATGGCTTGAACGCAAAGGCCAAGAAGTGCAGAGCTTTGCGGACATAGGCAACTTGAAGGAAGTTTTTGGGGCATCACAGCAGATTTGCCGAAACTGGAGTCCCCAGTTGACCAAATTAGTTTCAAGCACTGGCGTCAACTTACGGACGAAAGAGGAACGACTTGAACGCTGGACGGAACATTTTAGTCAACTCCTGAATCCCTCAACATCCAGTTGCAGTACGAGATTGGATCCCGAAGAAGCAGCTGAAAGCTTGTCGATTGACCTGAGCCCAATTCGATTTGAAGAAGTGCTTGAAGCTGTCCGCAGGTTGAAGAATGGCAAGGCAAGTGGACCCGATAACATTTCCTGTGAGATGTTGAAAGCACACAAGGGTATTGTCGAGTGGCTCTGGGACATCATAGATAAGTGTTGGTCGACGTAAGTTCTGCCCGATGACTGGAAGGTAGCAGAAATTGTCCCATTATACAAGAGTAAAGGAAAGAGGTCAGAGTGTTCGAACCACCGAGGGATCTCTCTATTGTCAGTACCAGGCAAAGTGTTCGCTTCCGTTATTCTCAATCGATGCAAAGATTCAGTGGATCGCGTCTTAAGGGAAGAGCAGTGCGGCTTCAGGAAAAGCAGAGGATGCGCCGATCAACTCTTTGCCCTACGTCAAATAATAGAAAAATCAATGGCGTTTCAATTGGATATTAGCTTTTGTTTCATAGACTTTCGAGCGGCATTCGATTCTGTCGATCGTGAGCAGATGTACCAGATAATGAAACACTATGGTCTTCCGCAAAAAGTGATAAACATCATAAGAAACAGCTATGATGGATTCAAATGTCGAGTCAAAGCCGAAGGTGAGAAAGGACGCTTATTTGATGTCAGAACGCGCGTTAGGCAGGGTGATGTGTGGTCTCCAATCCTATTCGTCCTTGTCATCAACTACTTTTTGGCTAACTCGGTGCATGGAGGATTAGACATTGGGAGATTGGTGGCTGACTTAGATTTTGCTGATGATGTTGCTCTCGTGGGGGTCTCAGACAGTGAGGTGCAAGAAAACCTACATCGAATCGAGGCCCTTGCGGAAGCCGCTGGTCTGAAGATTAATGTGGCCAAAACAAAGAATATGGGCGTAAAATGCGACAGCCCAAATGTTGTTGCAGTGCCTAGTATCCAACAGAACGTGGAGATACTCACTGGAACACATAAAGGCAAACTAGGACTCCTGGCAGAGACATCTAGCCAGTCACAACTAACCATCAGCACGGAGGTGCTGCTGGGAACGAAAAAGAAAGCGGGCTGGTTCGAAACACAAGATGGCCGGAAGCTAATATTGGAAAGCTTAGCGGTGGCTAAGCCAGAGTTGGTAGCTTCACAACAACAATCTGCGGTAGCAGATTCAGAGTCGCTAGAAAATGAGAGTCGGTCAGTGGTGGCTGACCAAGAGTCTTTAAGATGTCAGAATTGTCAGCGGCAATTCAGTACAGTTACCAGACGCAAAGTGCACCAAACAAGATTCTGCAAAGCCGGTTTGTCAAAGAATGTCGTCGACAAGTCAAAGTTCGAGCAACTAGAGGCGAGCCTTACCTGTGACAAGTGTGAAAAAAAGTTCAAAACAGTCAATGGCCGAAAAGTTCACCAATCGAGATACTGTGGCAAACCTAAAGCAGTTGCCACAGGCGTGTTTTCCTGCAAAGTACAAGATGTTCTCGGAAACGAGTTTGAAAACATAGAAGCGTTCAAGTATCTCGGATCATATGTCAGCCTCAAGCATGGAGACCTGCAGGAAGTCAATTGCAAACTTGCAGAAGGTAGACAACGGTTTGCTAACTTCCAAAATCTCTGGAAGAGCAAGCAGCTCAGCGTGCACCTCAAGTGCAATTTGTACAAAGCACTCGTTTTATCAGCCGTGCTTTACAGCTCAGAGACTTGGACTCTTTCGAAATTAATGGAGAGAAAACTTGAGAGTTTCCACTGTGGTTGTCTTCGGAGAATTCTACGTGTGTCATATCTGGAGAAAGCAACGAACGAAGAAATTATGTCAAGATCACGAATGCCCCAACTATCCACGATGATCATGCTCAAACGGATAAAATGGTACGGACACATCCAGAGAATGGAACCAGGAAGATTTGCCCGCAGTGCCTTCGATTGAGACCCGCCCGATCAATACGTCCATGCTAGACGCGCTCCTGGGGGCAACGGAAAACGTGGATGAGTCAAATCGAAGGAGACTGTGTACGAAACAAAGTATCGTTCACCAGATTGCAGGAGAACGCAGCAACCGGGTCAAAGAATACCTTCAACAATTTCGTCGTACAGCACTTCACAGAATAACCAAACAAATAACTCTTCTTGTTTTGTTTGTATTTGTTGCCAACCGTGCCTTTATTTCATATTTGGAATTAAAGTGTTGAAACAGTAGTAGTAGTAGTAGTAGTAGTAGTAGTAGTAGTAGTAGTAGTAGTAGTAGTAGTAGTAGTAGTAGTAGTAGTAGTAGTAGTAGTAGTTGTAGTAGTAGTAGTAGTAGTAATAGTAGTAGTAGTAGTAGTAGTAGTAGTAGTAGTAGTAGCAGTAGTAGTAGTAGTAGTAGTAGTAGTAGTAGAAGTAGTAGTGTTTGAAGGCTGAGATACGACTAGTTGCGCCACAAAGTAGAAGACCAGTGCCTCGTTAGCTCGACCATGTGAGCGGAGAGCCGCAGCACATGACCTACCCCCAGGGGACACCACGTGGAGGTGAGGTTGGATTTTGTCCCCCTTAGATTTTGCTGATGATGTTGCTCTCGTGGGGGTCTCAGACAGTGAGGTACAAGAAAACCTACATCGAATCGAGGCCCTTGCGGAAGCCGCTGGTCTGAAGATTAATGTGGCCAAAACAAAGAATATGGGCGTAAAATGCGACAGCCCAAATGTTGTTGCAGTGCCTAGTATCCGACAGAACGTGGAGATACTCACTGGAACACATAAAGGCAAACTAGGACTCCTGGCAGAGACATCTAGCCAGTCACGACTAACCATCAGCACGGAGGTGCTGCTGGGAACGAAAAAGAAAGCGGGCTGGTTCGAAACACAAGATGGCCGGAAGCTAAGATTGAAAAGCTTAGCGGTGGCTAAGCCAGCGTTGGTAGCTTCACAACAACAATCTGCGGTAGCAGATTCAGAGTCGCTAGAAAATGCGAGTCGGTCAGTGGTGTCTGACCAAGAGTCTTTAAGATGTCAGAATTGTCAGCGGCAATTCAGTACAGTTACCGGACGCAAAGTGCACCAAACAAGATTCTGCAAAGCCGGTTTGTCAAAGAATGTCGTCGACAAGTCAAAGTTCGAGCAACTAGAGGCGAGCCTTACCTGTGACAAGTGTGAAAGAAAGTTCAAAACAGTCAATGGCCGAAAAGTTCACCAATCGAGATACTGTGGCAAACCTAAAGCAGTTGCCACACGCGTGTTTTCCTGCAAAGTACAAGATGTTCTCGGAAACGAGTTTGAAAACATAGAAGCGTTCAAGTATCTCGGATCATATGTCAGCCTCAAGCATGGAGACCTGCAGGAAGTCAATTGCAAACTTGCAGAAGGTAGACAACGGTTTGCTAACTTCCAAAATCTCTGGAAGAGCAAGCAGCTCAGCGTGCACCTCAAGTGCAATTTGTACAAAGCACTCGTTTTATCAGCCGTGCTGTACAGCTCAGAGACTTGGACTTTTTCGAAATTAATGGAGAGAAAACTTGAGAGTTTCCACTGTGGTTGTCTTCGGAGAATTCTACGTGTGTCATATCTGGAGAAAGCAACGAACGAAGAAATTATGTCAAGATCACGAATGCCCCAACTATCCACGATGATCATGCTCAAACGGATAAAATGGTACGGACACATCCAGAGAATGGAACCAGGAAGATTAGCCCGCAGTGCCTTCGATTGGGACCCGCCCGATTAATACGTCCATGCTAGACGCGCTCCTGGGGGGCAACGGAAAATGTGGATGAGTCAAATCGAAGGAGACTGTATACGAAACAAAGTATCGTTTACCAGATTGTAGGAGAAAGCAGCAACCGGGTCAAAGAATGCCTTCAACAATTTCGTCGTACAGCACTTCACAGAATAACCAAACGAATAGCTCTTCTTGTTTTGTTTGTATTTGTTGCCAACCGTGCCTTTATTTCATATTTGGAATTAAAGTGTTGAAACAGAAGTAGTAGTAGTAGTAGTAGTAGTAGTAGTAGTAGTAGTAGTAGTAGTAGTAGTAGTAGTAGTAGTAGTAGTAGTAGTAGTAGTAGTAGTAGTAGTAGTAGTAGTAGTAATAGTAGTAGTTGTAGCCGTAGCGGTGGTTGAAATTGGAACGATTTCACCCCAATTTTAACCATGGCCTCGGGCGATCTTATGCACAATTTCGATTTGCCCATTTCGGAATTAAAAACACTATGCACTGTTTCGACCCAAATGTCTCTTTTCGACTTCAATTTTGTTGTACAATTTCCACTTCGCAGACATCCCCTATTTAGTCAAAAAAGAGCAATACGGCCAACTGATTTCAATTCAGTTGATCTCTACTGAACGGTTTTTATATATATATATATATATATATATATATATATATATATATATATGTATATATATATATATATATATATATATATATACCCAGGTTGACCACCTTAGGCGAAACTTTGAAAACTTACTGAGACCTTCACGGTGCCGTAGAAAACTTACAAAACTTTTGAACCTTATTAAACACACAAGCAAAACAAAACCAACAGGGCACATATAATAACAATTGAGACCTCATTTCGTTCTTTTTTGAATTATAAAACTGGTAAGTTTTCAAGTAACCTTTTTTCATCCTTAATATTCCAAACAAAATTTTGTATTGCAAGTGAACTCAAACACAAAATTTTCATTTCAGAGCAGTCCTCATAAGATCAATCAACGTCATACAACTTGAATTTTTGACGGAACGCAGCACTCGAACTATGCTGCACTTTAAAAACTAAAAAAAAATTAAGTAAAACTTTTTTTTAAAAAATCCCGTTTTGTTTTTTAATTGTTTAATTCTCTTTAGTTTTTTGACGCCTATTGTGAGCGCTATTCTTTGTTTTATCAATTTTCCTTCACTTTTTTCCTGAAAAACTTCTCTCAGCTTTTGGTAATCAAAAACTACAACATTTTTTCTTTAAATGACAATTTATCAAATTTTTTGTCTAAAAAATGGGACTCACATTTGAAATCAATTGTTTCGCACGTTTCTCTAAGTTGTTTTTGATCACCTGCGTCCCTCCAAGCCTAACAACAGGCTATTGTCCGAGTGATTTGAAATATTTACGGTAGACGTTCAGGCAGAGACTGCAAGTGCTGAGGAAAAGAATTTATTTTGTCTCATAAAAAGGCACTCGTTTACGGATTAATTGGATCAAATTAACTCTCTACACAATAAACATTTTTTGAACAGTAAACAGTCTTTACAACTAACTCAGCTGGAGATAAAATTTTTGAATACACACACACACAGTTGATAGGAAAGTAAGGAAAATTTTATGTAACTCATTTGCGGTCATTTCAGTTAATTTTGTTCAAGAAGTCATTTTTGAATTGGATTAAGCTTTCAGCAAGGATTTTTTTCGCATATCCTCTCAATTGAGTTGTTATTTAAAGTGGCATCTGTGATTAGGGTTTTTCAAATTAGTTTCATTTGGTTTTTAATAGAGAAGGAACCACAATTTTTTGAAAGCTCTTTATGTAATTGAATCTCTCAATATTGATATCTTTTTGTTAGTTATTCTTTCTTATGTATTAAGTCAAAATCTATTATTCCTGCGTAAAATAAATCTCTGGAAAACTGGATTGGAGTAACATAGAAGCGGTAACGACATGTGGTCTTCGAGTAGCTTCCATTTTTTAAAGTGTTTCAGGTGTTTCAGATTCAGATTGATATAGGTACAATTAGTTGTTTTGTTGATAAGTAGTCAAGTGCTCAGCACAATTCTACCAACATAGGCTCATTGTGTTGGCATTGTAACCGACTGGCTCATCATATAATTGTACTACCCTAATTCGGCCTGGTAAAAAAGTTATTGATTGCTAAATTTGAAAAAAGTCACCATTTCAGGTGATATTGTTGTTCACCAAATATGCGTACCTCAAAATGCCATAGTATTCCTGCATATATTGATTTGTTGGATTTTTATTGTGGTTGGGAGTAACCCCATACACATTTTGTATCTGGTTTTATGGAGTTGAGTGGGTCATTTTTTGCTCTGTAGGCGCCGAACCTCGACTTTCGGCCAATTTCGGCCAATTCGGCGGTGACATAATGTTGAAATTTTTTGTGTCAAGATTACAAATTATAGTGTTTTAGATTGCTCAGTTGACGGGGAGTATCACTATAAACAGATTGTACCTTTTTTTTACTAGTTTTGAAGGTTTATTTTAGCGAAACTTGAAATTTGGTAGTCAAAATAGGTCATTTGACCAAATGAATGAGTGAAGTGGTGTTGCTTGCAATTGAACAAGTTTTTGGGCTTGCGTTTTGTGTTTTCTAGACACTATTTAGGTTGTTGAAGCTAATTGTACCAAACAATGGGATTAATTCAACAATTTTTCTTTTTTCACGATTTCATCAAATTTCTGTGGATGTTGTTTTATGTCAAAACACACAAAACATCATAACCTTCATGGTGAGGTGGGAAATTTTTCCCACCTCACCATGAAGGTTTGACGTGACCTAGAACGTGGAAGTATACCAGAATTACACCCACAAATGCTCCGGGAACGCTGTTTCAGGTTGTTTTACATCGGTTCCGGAGACCTTGGGATTCGATTTTAGCCCAAAAAATGGAGTATTTTGTTAATATCTGCTAAAGTACTGGACCAATTTTAACGGGAGTGGTCGCATTTTGTTAGCACTGAACCCTTCTTGCTTGCAGTGTTATGTTGGTTTCCCAAATCGGACTAATCAAAAAATTATTAATGTTCAAAGTTGAAATAGGTCGAATTTTCGGGCTATTCTGGGTGACCCAAATTTCAGTACAACAAAACGCGCGATTTACCCAACAAGTGTTAGTGTTTTAGAATCCTCGGTTAGTGGGGAGTATGCCCATATATATTTTCCATAGCGTTTTACGGAATTGTGATAGTCAAATTTGGCTCTGAAGTCAGGTCACCTCGCTTTTAGGGTCATTTGGTACGGTACCTTATAATTGCTATAACTCCTTGAAGAATGTACCGATTGTGCTCATTTTTTAATATGATGCGTATCTCAAGCAGTGCTACAAACAGTACTAAGGGCGTTTATTTTGATTCGGCCGTTTTAGAGAAATTGGCCAGTAAACTTGCCCTCGATTTTAGCCCCAGAAGCGGTTGACACCCCGTTGACACCCCGTTGACACGTACCTTGAAGCTTTGAACTATGTTACAAATCTTAGTGTTTTAGAATCCCCAGTTAGTGGGGATTCTCGCCATATATATTTTGTATGTAGTTTTATGTAGTCCAGATGGTGAATTTTAGCGAAACGTGAGCCGTACTTGGTCAATTTTGACATTTAGTACGGTACCTTTATGTTGGAATATCTCCTCGTAGAGTGAACCGATTTTTGATCTGTTTGTTGATTTGAACTCAGTTTGAGCCGTACTTGAATCCCTGTAAATAGCGTTTTGTTTCTTTCAGCCGTTTTTGAGAAATTGGCCAGGACACTTACCTCCATTTTGTCCAATTCGTGTCCGGTACATTTCGTGTTTGTACATGTTACACCCTCAAAATTTGCTATTTTAGACTCGATAAGTAGTCCGTTAGATTCCTCTGATAATGGGGATTGTCCCCGTGTATGTTTTATAGGGCGTTTTCCGTAGTTTAGGTGGCCAATTTTTGGTCTGCAAGTCACCTCTCCTCGTTTCTGACGATTTTGGTACGGTACCTTAATTATGCAATAACTTCTCGTAGAATGGACCAATTTAGATGATACTTTGACACAAATTGTGTCGCAAGCAGTACGTGTTTTGCTCTAAGTTTGGTTTGGTCTCGTTTAGTCAGTTTGGAAATATTGACCATTGAAGATACCCCAAGTTTTACCATCTGAAACAGGAGAATGGTAATCTGCAGCCTGTTACTGACCGTTGATGTTGCTATCATTCGGGTTGTTTAGGTAGCTGGGTAGACTCAGTGTATCCCAGTGATATTCCCAGCAAAATTTGGTTGTTATAGTTATAATCGTTGATGACGATGTTTGGTCATTTTGGTCATCATGGTCATTTTTTCGGGCATTTGGTGCCAAAGACTCGATCGTTAATAACTCTACATACAGGAATTTTTTTTCCTATTGAGTTGCATATTCAGAAAGCTCGTTAAGCGTGCTTTCTTTTGACCTAATATAACCTGAATAAATACTCCCCAGAAGTTGTACATTTGTGTACAAGCATGGGAAACGTCCCAATTTTCGAGCGGACTTGGTCGATTTTCGCTAATAACTCCTTGTAGAGAGAGAATATTTTCATTTTGTTTAGTGATACTAACAGCGCAGTTCAAGACGGTTACAATGGTATACATGTCATATAGTGTTGTTTTCAAAAAGTTGTGAAATTAGCCTGCGAGTCAACCGTAATTTTGGTCATTTTGAGCGTTTCTGACGCTATTCGTGACCTAACTTCATTCTCGTATCCATTGCAAACTGCATTTCCATGCTCCCTGAGTTCCATGGCATTGTTCCAGAACTCATGCCAAAATTTGGCATTGGTCGTTTGGTGTTTTTTTGGGGGGGGGGTCGTTGGCGGGGGGGGGGTGGCGGTTTGGCGGCGGGGGGGTGTCGCTGGGTGGGGGTGGCCGTGCGTCTTGTGTGTTGTTTCTGATGTTCTTTTATGTATACTAACAAAATATTTTTTCAGAATTTGTTTGCTTGTTTGCCTTTCTTCTCTTCTCTCTGCTGCCGTCTCCTCAGGTGAGTTCTTCCCGCTTCTTTGCTCGCTAGCTTCGCTAGCTGGTGCTTTCTTTCGGTCTGGTTTGCTCTGCACCGCAGAGCTGCGGTTTTCGGACCGGTTTTTTAGTCCGTGTTCCCACGTCGTGGGAATGTGTTCTTGCAAAGCAAGAAGGTTCGTTGAAGCTTTGCGCTCTTCTTGGATTTTCATTTTTGCTCTTTTTTTGTTTGCTTCCGCTTTTTTTGGTCTGGTTTGCTGTGCACGCACGCACAGCTTCGGTTTTCAAACCTCAGGACGTCTTCAAAAGATTTGAGGGTCTCTGTAGGAGTGTCATAGTCCTAGTAGGTTCTACTGGAGGGCTAATTGTTGATCTAGGTGGTCTGAGAAAGAAGTACTTAATAAGTTGTCAAATTTTGAGCTCAAAAGTTATTGTTGTGCGTTTTCAAAAAAAGTGATTTTCAATATAGCCAAGGACTTGTTCAAATGATTTGAGGGTCTATGTAGGTGTGTCATAGTCCTAGTAGGTTCTACTGGATGGCTAATTGTTGATCTAGGTGGTCTGAGAAAAAAGTACTTAATAGGTTGTCAAATTTCGAGCTCAAAAGTTATTCTTTTGCGTTTTCATAAAAAGTGATTTTCAGTATAGCCAAGGACTTGTTCAAATGATTTGAGTGTCTCTGTAGGAGTGTCATAGTCCTAGTGGGTTCTACTGGAGGCCTAATTGTTGATCTAGGTGGTCTGAGAAAAAATTACTTAATAGGTTGTCAAATTTTGAGCTCAAAAGTTATTCTTGTGCGTTTTCATAAAAAGTGATTTTCAATATAGCCGAGGAGTTGTTCAAATGATTTGAGGGTCTATATAGGAGTGTCATAGTCCTAGTAGTTTCTACTGGAGGGCTAATTTTTGATCTAGGTGGTCTGAGAAAAAAGTACTTAATACGTTGTCAAATTTCGAGCTCAAAAGTTATTCTTGTGCGTTTTCATAAAAAGTGATTTTCAGTATAGCCAAGGACTTGTTCAAGTGATTTGAGTTTCTCTGTAGGAGTGTCATAGTCCTAGTGGGTTCTACTGGAGGCCTAATTGTTGATCTAGGTGGTCTGAGAAAAAAGTACTTAATAGGTTGTCAAATTTTGAGCTCAAAAGTTATTCTTGTGCGTTTTCATAAAAAGTGATTTTCAATATAGCCGAGGACTTGTTCAAATGATTTGAGTGTCTATGTAGGAGTGTCATAGTCCTAGTAGTTTCTACTGGAGGGCTAATTGTTGATCTAGTAGGTCTGAGAAAAAAGTACTTAATACGTTGTCAAATTTCGAGCTCAAAAGTTGTTCTTGTGCGTTTTCATAAAAAGTGATTTTTAATCTAGCCAAGGACTTGTTCAAATGATTTTAGGGTCTATGTAGGATTGTCATATTCCTAGTAGGTTCTACTGGAGGGCTAATTGTTGATCTAGGTGGTCTGAGAAAAAAATACTTAATAAGTTGTCAAATTTTGAGCTCAAAAGTTATTCTTGTGCGTTTTCATAAAAAGTGATTTTCAATATAGCCAAGGACTTGTTCAGATGATTTGAGGGTCTATGTAGGAGTGTCATAGTTCTAGTAGGTTCTACAGGATGGCTAATTGTTGATCTAGGTGGTCTGAGAAAAAAATACTTAATAAGTTGTCAAATTTTGAGCTCAAAAGTTATTCTTGTGCGTTTTCATAAAAAGTGATTTTCAATATAGCCAAGGACTTGTTCAAATGATTTGAGTGTCTATGTAGGAGTGTCATAGTCCTAGTGGGTTCTACTGGAGGGCTAATTGTTGATCTAGGTGGTCTGAGAAAAAAGTAATTAATAGGTTGTCAAATTTTGAGCTCAAAAGTTATTCTTGTGCGTTTTCATAAAAAGTGATTTTCAATATATCCGAGGACTTGTTCAAATGATTTGAGTGTCTATGTAGGAGTGTCATAGTCCTAGTAGTTTCTACTGGAGGGCTAATTGTTGATCTAGTAGGTCTGAGAAAAAAGTACTTAATACGTTGTCAAATTTCGAGCTCAAAAGTTATTCTTGTGCGTTTTCATAAAAAGTGATTTTCAATATAGCCAAGGACTTGTTCAGATGATTTGAGGGTCTATGTAGGAGTGTCATAGTTCTAGTAGGTTCTAGTGGATGGCTAATTGTTGATCTAGGTGGTTTGAGAAAAAAGTACTTAATACGTTGTCAAATTTCGAGCTCAAAAGTTATTCTTGTGCGTTTTCATAAAAAGTGATTTTCAATATAGCCAAGGACTTGTTCAGATGATTTGAGGGTCTATGTAGGAGTGTCATAGTTCTAGTAGGTTCTACTGGAGGGCTAAATGTTGATCTAGGTGGTCTGAGAAAAAAGTACCTAATAGGTTGTCAAATTTTGAGCTCAAAATTTATTCTTGTGCGTTTTCATAAAAAGTGATTTTCAATATAGCCAAGGACTTGTTCAAATGATTTGAGTGTCTATGTAGGAGTGTCATAATCCTAGTGGGTTCTACTGGAGGGCTAATTGTTGATCTAGGTGGTCTGAGAAAAAGTACTTAATAGGTTGTCAAATTTTGAGCTCAAAAGTTATTCTTTTGCGTTTTCATAAAAAGTGATTTTCAGTATAGCCAAGGACTTGTTCAAATGATTTGAGTGTCTCTGTAGGAGTGTCATAGTCCTAGTGGGTTCTACTGGAGGCCTAATTGTTGATCTAGGTGGTCTGAGAAAAAAGTACTTAATAGGTTGTCAAATTTTGAGCTCAAAAGTTATTCTTGTGCGTTTTCATTAAAAGTGATTTTCAATATAGCCGAGGACTTGTTCAAATGATTTGAGGGTCTATATAGGAGTGTCATTGTCCTAGTAGTTTCTACTGGAGGGCTAATTTTTGATCTAGGTGGTCTGAGAAAAAAGTACTTAATACGTTGTCAAATTTCGAGCTCAAAAGTTATTCTTGTGCGTTTTCATAAAAAGTGATTTTCAGTATAGCCAAGGACTTGTTCAAGTGATTTGAGTTTCTCTGTAGGAGTGTCATAGTCCTAGTGGGTTCTACTGGAGGCCTAATTGTTGATCTAGGTGGTCTGAGTAAAAAGTACTTAATACGTTGTCAAATTTCGAGCTCAAAAGTTATTCTTGTGCGTTTTCATAAAAAGTGATTTTTAATCTAGCCAAGGACTTGTTCAAATGATTTTAGGGTCTATGTAGGATTGTCATAGTCCTAGTAGGTTCTACTGGAGGGCTAATTATTGATCTAGGTGGTCTGAGAAAAAAATACTTAATAAGTTGTCAAATTTTGAGCTCAAAAGTTATTCTTGTGCGTTTTCATAAAAAGTGATTTTCAATATAGCCAAGGACTTGTTCAGATGATTTGAGGATCTATGTAGGAGTGTCATAGTTCTAGTAGGTTCTACTGGATGGCTAATTGTTGATCTAGGTGGTCTGAGAAAAAAGTACTTAATACGTTGTCAAATTTCGAGCTCAAAAGTTATTCTTGTGCGTTTTCATAAAAAGTGATTTTCAGTATAGCCAAGGACTTGTTCAAATGATTTGAGGGTCTCTGTAGGAGTGTCATAGTCCTAGTGGGTTCTACTGGAGGGCTAAATGTTGATCTAGGTGGACTGAGAAAAAAGTACCTAATAGGTTGTCAAATTTTGAGCTCAAAAGTTATTCTTGTGCGTTTTCATAAAAAGTGATTTTCAATATAGCCAAGGACTTGTTCAAATGATTTGAGTGTCTATGTAGGAGTGTCATAGTCCTAGCGGGTTCTACTGGAGGGCTAATTGTTGATCTAGGTGGTCTGAGAAAAAGTACTTAATAGGTTGTCAAATTTTGAGCTCAAAAGTTATTCTTTTGCGTTTTCATAAAAAGTGATTTTCAGTATAGCCAAGGACTTGTTCAAATGATTTGAGGGTCTCTGTAGGAGTGTCATAGTCCTAGTGGGTTCTACTGGAGGCCTAATTGTTGATCTAGGTGGTCTGAGAAAAAAGTACTTAATACGTTGTCAAATTTCGAGCTCAAAAGTTATTCTTGTGCGTTTTCATAAAAAGTGATTTTTAATCTAGCCAAGGACTTGTTCAAATGATTTTAGGGTCTATGTAGGATTGTCATAGTCCTAGTAGGTTCTACTGGAGGGCTAATTGTTGATCTAGGTGGTCTGAGAAAAAAATACTTAATAAGTTGTCAAATTTTGAGCTCAAAAGTTATTCTTGTGCGTTTTCATAATAAGTGAGTTTCAATATAGCCAAGGACTTGTTCAGATGATTTGAGGGTCTATGTAGGAGTGTCATAGCTCTAGTAGGTTCTACTGGATGGCTAATTGTTGATCTAGGTGGTCTGAGAAAAAAGTACTTAATACGTTGTCAAATTTCGAGCTCAAAAGTTATTCTTGTGCGTTTTCATAAAAAGTGATTTTCAGTATAGCCAAGGACTTGTTCAAATGATTTGAGGGTCTCTGTAGGAGTGTCATAGTCCTAGTGGGTTCTACTGGAGGGCTAAATGTTGATCTAGGTGGACTGAGAAAAAAGTACCTAATAGGTTGTCAAATTTTGAGCTCAAAAGTTATTCTTGTGCGTTTTCATAAAAAGTGATTTTCAATATAGCCAAGGACTTGTTCAAATGATTTGAGTGTCTATGTAGGAGTGTCATAGTCCTAGCGGGTTCTACTGGAGGGCTAATTGTTGATCTAGGTGGTCTGAGAAAAATTACTTAATAGGTTGTCAAATTTTGAGCTCAAAAGTTATTGTTGTGCGTTTTCATAAAAAGTGATTTTCAGTATAGCCAAGGACTTGTTCAAATGATTTGAGGGTCTCTGTAGGAGTGTCATAGTCCTAGTGGGTTCTAGTGGAGGGCTAATTGTTGATCTAGCTGGTCTGAGAAAAAAGTACTTAATAGGTTGTCAAAATTTGAGCTCAAAATTTATTCTTGTGCTTTTCCATAAAAAGTGATTTTCAATATAGCCGAGGACTTGTTCAAATGATTTGAGGGTCTATGTAGGAGTTTCATAGTCCTAGTAGATTCTACTGGAGGGCTAATTGTTGATTTAGGTGGTCTGAGAAAAAGTACTTAATACGTTGTCAAATTTCGAGCTCAAAAGTTATTCTTGTGCGTTTTCATAAAAAGTTATTTTCAGTATAGCCGAGGACTTGTTCAAATGATCTGAGGGTCTATGTAGGAGTGTCATAGTCCTCTTAGGTTCTACTGGAGGGCTAATTGTTGATCTAGTTGGTCTGAGAAAAAAGTACTTAATACGTTGTCAAAATTTGAGCTCAAAAGTTATTCTTGTGCGTTTTCATAAAAAGTGATTTTCAATATAGCCAAGGACTTGTTCAAATGATTTGAGTGTCTATGCAGGAGTGTCATAGTCCTAGTAGATTCTACTGGAGGGCTAATTGTTGATCTATTTGGTCTGAGAAAAAAGTACTTAATAGGTTGTCAAATTTTGAGCTCAAAAGTTATTCTTGTGCGTTTTCATAAAAAGTGATTTTCAAGATAGCCGAGGACTTGTTCAAATGATTTGAGGGTCTATGTAGGAGTGTCATAGTCCTAGTAGATTCTACTGGAGGGCTAATTGTTGATTTAGGTGGTCTGAGAAAAAATTACTTAATACGTTGTCAAATTTCGAGCTCAAAAATTATTCTTGTGCGTTTTCATAAAAAGTGATTTTCAGTATAGCCAAGGACTTGTTCAAATGATTTGAGGGTCTCTGTAGGAGTGTCAAAGTCCTAGTGAGTTCTACTGGAGGGCTAATTGTTGATCTAGGTGGTCTGAGAAAAAAGTACTTAATACGTTGTCAAATTTTGAGCTCAAAAGTTATTCTTGTGCGTTTTCATAAAAAGTGGTTTTCAGTATAGCCAAGGACTTGTTCAAATGATTTGAGGGCTCTGTAGGAGTGTCATAGTCCTAGTGGGTTCTACTGGAGGGCTAATTGTTGATCTAGGTGGTCTGAGAAAAAAGTACTTAATACGTTGTCAAATTTCGAGCTCAAAATTTATTCTTGTGCGTTTTCATAAAAAGTGATTTTCAGTATAGCCGAGGACTTGTTCAAATGATCTGAGGGTCTATGTAGGAGTGTCATAGTCCTAGTGGGTTCTTCTGGAGGGCTAATTGTTGATCTAGCTGGTCTGAGAAAAAAGTACTTAATAGGTTGTCAAATTTTGAGCTCAAAAGTTACTCTTGTGCGTTTTCATAAAAAGTGATTTTCAATATAGCCAAGGACTTGTTCAAATGATTTGAGTGTCTATGTAGGAGTGTCATAGTCCTCGTAGGTTCTACTGGAAGGCTAATTGTTGATCTAGGTGGTCTGAGAAAAAAGTACTTAATACGTTGTCAAATTTCGAGCTCAAAAGTTATTCTTGTGCGTTTTCATAAAAAGTGATTTTCAGTATAGCCGAGGACTTGTTCAAATGATCTGAGGGTCTATGTAGGAGTGTCATAGTCCTTGTGGGTTCTACTGGAGGGCTAATTGTTGATTTAGGTGGTCTGAGAAAAAATTAGTTAATACGTTGTCAAATTTCGAGCTCAAAGTTATTCTTGTGCGTTTTCATAAAAGGTGATTTTCAGTATAGCCAAGGACTTGTTCAAATGATTTGAGGGTCTCTGTAGGAGTGTCATAGTCCTAGTGGGTTCTACTGGAGGGCTAATTGTTGATCTAGGTGGTCTGAGAAAAAAGTACTTAATACGTTGTCAAATTTCGAGCTCAAAAGTTATTCTTGTGCGTTTTCATAAAAAGTTATTTTCAGTATAGCCGAGGACTTGTTCAAATGATCTGAGGGTCTATGTAGGAGTGTCATAGTCCTTGTGGGTTCTACTGGAGGGCTAATTGTTGATTTCGGTGGTCTGAGAAAAAAGTACATAATACGTTGTCAAATTTCGAGCTCAAAAGTTATTCTTGTGCGTTTTCATAAAAAGTGATTTTCAGTATAGCCAAGGACTTGTTCAAATGATTTGAGGGTCTCTGTAGGAGTGTCATAGTCCTAGTGGGTTCTACTGGAGGGCTAATTGTTGATCTAGGTGGTCTGAGAAAAAGTACTTAATACGTTGTCAAATTTCGAGCTCAAAAGTTATTCTTGTGCGTTTTCATAAAAAGTGATTTTCAGTATAGCCGAGGACTTGTTCAAATGATCTGAGGGTCTATGTAGGAGTGTCATAGTCCTTGTGGATTCTACTGGAGGGCTAATTGTTGATTTAGGTGGTCTGAGAAAAAAGTACTTAATACGTTGTCAAATTTCGAGCTCAAAAGTTTTTCTTGTGCGTTTTCATAAAAAGTGATTTTCAGTATAGCCAAGGACTTGTTCAAATGATTTGAGGGTCTCTGTAGGAGTGTCATAGTCCTAGTGGGTTCTACTGGAGGGCTAATTGTTGATCTAGGTGGTCTGAGAAAAAAGTACTTAATACGTTGTCAAACTTTGAGCTCAAAGTTATTCTTTTGCGTTTTCATAAAAAGTGATTTTCAGTATAGCCGAGGACTTGTTCAAATGATCTGAGGGTCTATGTAGGAGTGTCATAGTCCTAGTGGGTTCTTCTGGAGGGCTAATTGTTGATCTAGGTGGTCTGAGAAAAAAGTACTTAATAGGTTGTCAAAATTTGAGCTCAAAAATTATTCTTGTGCGTTTTCATAAAAAGTGATTTTCAATATAGCCAAGGACTTGTTCAAATGATTTGAGTGTCTATGTAGGAGTGTCATAGTCCTAGTGGGTTCTTCTGGAGGGGTAATTGTTGATCTAGGTGGTCTGAGAAAAAAGTACTTAATAGGTTGTCAAAAATTGAGCTCAAAATTTATTCTTGTGCGTTTTCATAAATAGTGATTTTCAATATAGCCAAGGACTTGTTCAAATGATTTGAGTGTCTATGTAGGAGTGTCATAGTCCTAGTAGGTTCTACTGGAGGGCTAATTGTTGATCTAGCTGGTCTGAGAAAAAAGTACTTAATAGGTTGTCAAATTTTGAGCTCAAAAGTTATTCTTGTGCGTTTTCATAAAAAGTGACTTTCAAGATAGCCGAGGACTTGTTCAAATGATTTGAGGGTCTATGTAGGAGTGTCATAGTCCTAGTAGATTCTACTGGAGGGCTAATTGTTGATTTAGGTGGTCTGAGAAAAAGTACTTAATACGTTGTCAAATTTCGAGCTCAAAAGTTATTCTTGTGCGTTTTCAAAAAAAGTGATTTTCAGTATAGCCAAGGACTTGTTCAAATGATTTGAGGGTCTCTGTAGGAGTGTCATTGTCCTAGTGTGTTCTACTGGAGGGCTTATTGTTGATCTAGGTGGTCTGAGTAAAAAGTACTTAATAGGTTGTCAAATTTTGAGCTCAAAAGTTATTCTTGTGCGTTTTCATAAAAAGTGATTTTCAATATAGCCAAGGACTTGTTCAAATGATTTGAGTGTCTATGTAGGAGTGTCATAGTCCTAGTAGGTTCTACTGGAGGGCTAATTGTTGATCTAGGTGGTCTGAGAAAAAATTACTTAATAGGTTGTCAAATTTGAAGTTCAAAAGTTATTCTTTTATAAGACGCCTAATTTTGACTATTTTTACAGGTCCTAGGAAAAAAGAAGATACGTTTCATCGGGCTTGAATGTATGTATGTTTGTTTGTATGTATGTATGTTTGTTTTTATGTGTGTTTGTATATATAAAAAGTGGGTACGAGTGGGCTACGTGTTATAAGACGGCTAATTTATTGACACTTTCAAAGGTCCTACGAAAAAAGTAGATACGTTTTATCGGGCTTGAATGTATGTATGTTTGTTTGTATGAATGTATTTATGTGTGTTTGTATATATAAAAAGTGGTTACGAGTGGGCTACGTGTTATATGACGGCTAATTTTTTGACATTTTCAAAGGTCTAAGAAAAAAGAAGATACGTTTCATCGGGCTTGAATGTATGCATGTTTGTTTGTATGTATGTATGTATGTATTTATGTGTGTTTGTATATATAAAAAGTGGTTATGAGTGGGCAACGTGTTATAAGACCGCTAATTTATTGACATTTTCAAAGGTCTACGAAAAAAGAAGATACGTTTCATCGGGCTGGAATGTATGTATGTTTGTTTGTATGTATGTATGTTTGTATTTATGTGTGTTTGTATATATAAAAAGTGGGTACGAGTGGGCTACGTGTTATAAGACGGCTAATTTATTGACTTTTTCAAAGGTCCTACGAAAAAAGTAGATACGTTTTATCGGGCTTGAATGTATGTATGTTTGTTTGTATGAATGTATTTATGTGTGTTTCTATATATAAAAAGTGGTTACGAGTGGGCTACGTGTTATAAGACGGCTAATTTATTGACATTTTCAAAGGTCTACGAAAAAAGAAGATACGTTTCATCGGGCTTGAATATATGTATGTTTGTTTGTATGTATGTATGTATTTATGAGTGTTTGTATATATAATAAGTGGGTACGAGTGGGCTACGTATTATAGCACGGCTAATTTATTGACTATTTTCACATGTCACCCTAACTGTTCTTTCCTTTATCAGACGTTTCATGTTGATAACCGGTTCATATTAGTTGCAATATTATCAAACCAAATTTTCGAGACTATGTTGAACGCTTTCGGTGCACCCTTCTTGAAACTGTAACGGAACGAGCGTTTGGTACCAATTGAAATATCTTTTCTCTTTTTCAACTAGTGATGGATCCTTCTCGAATTGGAGTTCCCTTCGCATCAGTTAGCAACGCACCACCTAAGAAGAAGATGAAGCCTGCTTTTTCAGAGTCCCAGGAGCTATTTCGCTTGGTTAAAGAAGCAACTGGCGGAAACTTGGAGTTTCTCTGCAATAATTTTTCTAACTTTGAAAAATTACACACCGCTGTTGTGGGCGACAGTATAGTTGATTCCTTGTGCGTTGACAATTGCGCCGTCTTCTCTCTATCTGGTGGACGGGTTGCGCAATTTTATTCCTTACTCGATACGCTGGTTTCATGTCGCAACATTATTCTACTAATCGGAGGCAACAATCTTTCTTTCCACGATGAACCCGGTCAACATCCAGAAGAGGTCTTCAATGAGATTGAGAAATTTTACAAATCTGTTCGAGCTCTCCCGCAGAAGCCGACAGTTGTGATATGCACTGTTCTGAAGCGATTGAAAGCCAAACACTTCAACATTCAGAGATACAATTCCATGCTCACCACTTCTGAACTAAGATTTTTTCCGATGCACAAAGAAGTCTTCAAGTCCAAATGCTTCAAGGAATCGGATGGTATCCATCTTACGCATAAAGGTTTCTGCGAGTTAGCTTGTGGAATCAACAAGGCGATGAGAGATCACAATTTGTACTAGTTTAATTGTTCAATTTACATTTTATGTTGATAATTGTGTTTCTTTTTTGTCACTGGTTTATGTATAATTGTGTTGTACTTTGGATTTGTAACTCGTGTATCACATTGTGTACCGCATTGTCATTGCTTTAACTCATTTTTTGAAATAATTCAATGCTTTTTCCTCTTTTTTCAACTTCGGACAGTTTCAAATAGAATTTCTTGTTTGAGAACAAAAATGTGTTCTTTCTTACTTGATGGCGAAGAAGTAAGAAATCAGTGTCTTCTAACTTTTTTTGCCTACTGCAACTCAAGAAAAAAATATGGGTTATTTCAGCAGGTGCTTTGCCTGCTACGCCTCAGTAAAACAATATTTTTGTTCTTTTCAGCGGGTACTTTGCCTGCTGCGGACAAAATAAGTTTTATGCGTTTCTTTCAGCGGGTGCTTTGCCTGCTGCGGCTCAATAAAATAATAGTTACGTTCTTTTCAGCGGGTATTTTGCCTGCTGCGGACAAAATAAAAGTTTTATGCGTTTCTTTCAGCGGGTGCTTTGACTGCTGCGGCTCAATAAAATAATAGTTCTTTTCAGCGGGTGTTTTGCCTGCTGCGGACAAAATAAAAGTTATATGCGTTTCTTTCAGCGGGTGCTTTGCCTGCTGCGGCTCAATAAAACATTTGGGTTCTTTTCAGCGGGTACTTTGCTTGCTGCGACCGAAAGATTTATATGCGTTTCTTTCAGCGGGTCCTTTGCCTGCTGCGCCTCAGTAAAAAAATATTTGCGTTCTTTTCAGCGGATACTTTGCCTGCTGCGGACAAAATAAGTTTTATGCGTTTCTTTCGGCGGGTGCTTTGCCTGCTGCGGCTCAATAAAATAATAGTTACGTTCTTTTCAGCGGGTATTTTGCCTGCTGCGGACAAAATAAAAGTTTTATGCGTTTCTTTCAGCGGGTGCTTTGACTGCTGCGGCTCAATAAAATAATAGTTCTTTTCAGCGGGTGTTTTGCCTGCTGCGGACAAAATAAAAGTTATATGCGTTTCTTTCAGCGGGTGCTTTGCCTGCTGCGGCTCAATAAAACATTTGGGTTCTTTTCAGCGGGTACTTTGCTTGCTGCGACCGAAAGATTTATATGCGTTTCTTTCAGCGGGTCCTTTGCCTGCTGCGCCTCAGTAAAAAAATATTTGCGTTCTTTTCAGCGGATACTTTGCCTGCTGCGGACAAAATAAGTTTTATGCGTTTCTTTCAGCGGGTGCTTTGCCTGCTGCGGTTAAATAAAATAATAGTTGCGTTCTTTTCAGCGGGTATTTTGCCTGCTGCGGACAAAATAAAAGTTTTATGCGTTTCTTTCAGCGGGTTCTTTGCCTGCTGCGGCTCAATAAAATAATAGAAGTTCTTTTCAGCGGGTGTTTTGCCTGCTGCGGACAAAATAAAAGTTGTATGCGTTTCTTTCAGCGGGTGCTTTGCCTGCTGCGGCTCAATAAAACATTTGCGTTCTTTTCAGCGGGTGCTTTGCTTGCTGCGACCGAAAGATTTATATGCGTTTCTTTCAGCGGTTCCTTTGCCTGCTAAGCCTCAGTAAAAAAATATTTGCGTTCTTTTCAGCGAGTACTTTGCCTGCTGCGGACAAAATAAGTTTTATGCGTTTCTTTGAGCGGGTGCTTTGCCTGCTGCGGCTCAATAAAATAATAGTTGCGTTCTTTTCAGCGGGTATTTTGCCTGCTGCGGACAAAATAAATGTTTTATGCGTTTCTTTCAGCGGGTGCTTTGCCTGCTGCGGCTCAATAAAATAATAGAAGTTCCTTTCAGCGGGTGTTTTGCTTGCTGGGGACAAAATAAAAGTTATATGCGTTTCTTTCAGCGGGTGCTTTGCCTGCTGCGGCTCAATAAAACATTTGCGTTCTTTTCAGCGGGTGCTTTGCTTGCTGCGACCGAAAGATTTATATGCGTTTCTTTCAGCGGGTCCTTTGCCTGCTGCGCCTCAGTAGAAAAAATATTTGCGTTCTTTTCAGCGGGTGCTTTGCCTGCTGCGGACAAAATAATTTTTATGCGTTTCTTTCAGCGGGTGCTTTGCCTGCTGCGGCTCAATAAAATAATAGTTGCGTTCTTTTCAGCGGGTATTTTGCCTGCTGCGGACAAAATAAAAGTTTTATGCGTTTCTTTCAGCGGGTGCTTTGCCTGCTGCGGCTCAATAAAATAATAGAAGTTCCTTTCAGCGGGTGTTTTGCCTGCTGCGGACAAAACAAAAGTTTTATGCGTTTCTTTCAGCGGGTGCTTTGCTGCTGCGGCTCAATAAAAAAATAGTTGCGTTCTTTTCAGCGGGTATTTTGCCTGCTCCGGACAAAATAAAAGTTTTATGCGTTTCTTTCAGCGGGTGCTTTGCCTGCTGCGGCTCAATAAAATAATAGAAGTTCCTTTCAGCGGGTGTTTTGCCTGCTGCGGACAAAATAAAGGTTATATGCGTTTCTTTCAGCGGGTGCTTTGCCTGCTGCGGCTCAATAAAATAATAGTTGCGTTCTTTTCAGCGGGTATTTTGCCTGCTGCGGACAAAATAAAAGTTTTATGCGTTTCTTTCAGCGGGTGCTTTGCATGCTGCAGCTCAATAAAATAATAGAAGTTCCTTTCAGCGGGTGTTTTGCCTGCTGCGGACAAAATAAAAGTTATATGCGTTTCTTTCAGCGGGTGCTTTGCCTGCTGCGGCTCAAAAATCATTTGCGTTCTTTTCAGCGGGTGCTTTGCTTGCTGCGACCAAAAGATTTAAATGCGTTTCTTTCAGCGGGACCTTTGCCTGCTGCGCCTCAGTAAAAAAATATTTGCGTTCTTTTCAGCGGGTACTTTGCCTGCTGTGGACAAAATAAAAGTTTTATGCGTTTCTTTCAGCGGGTGCTTTGCCTGCTGCGCCTCAGTAAAAAATATTTGCGTTCTTTTCAGCGGGTGCTTTGCCTGCTGCGGACAAAATAAAAGTTTTATGCGTTTCTTTCAGCGGGTGCTTTGCCTGCTGCGGCTCAATAAAATAATAGTTGCGTTCTTTTCAGCGGGTATTTTTCCTGCTGCAGACAAAATAAAAGTTATATGCGTTTCTTTCAGCGGGTCCTTTGCCTGCTGCGCCTCAGTAAAAAATATTTGCGTTCTTTTCAGCGGGTGCTTTGCCTGCTGCGGACAAAATAAAAGTTTTATGCGTTTCTTTCAGCGGGTGCTTTGCCTGCTGCGGCTCAATAAAATAATAGTTGCGTTCTTTTCAGCGGGTATTTTTCCTGCTGCAGACAAAATAAAAGTTTTATGCGTTTCCTTCAGCGGGTGCTTTGCCTGCTGCGGCTCAATAAAATAATAGAAGTTCTTTTCAGCGGGTGTTTTGCCTGCTGCGGAAAAAATAAAAGTTATATGCGTTTCTTTCAGCGGGTCCTTTGTCTGCTGCGCCTCAGTAAAAAATATTTGCGTTCTTTTCAGCGGGTACTTTACCTGCTGCGGCTCAATAAAATAATAGAAGTTCTTTTCAGCGGGTGTTTTGCCTGCTGCGGACAAAATAAAAGTTATAGGCGTTTCTTTCAGCGGGTGCTTTGCCTGCTGCGGCTCAATAAAACAATTGGGTTCTTTTCAGCGGGTGCTTTGCTTGCTGCGACCGAAAGATTTATATGCGTTTCTTTCAGCGGGTCCTTTGCCTGCTGCGCCTCAGTAAAAAAATAGTTGCGTTCTTTCCAGCGGGTATTTTTCCTGCTGCGGACAAAAAAAAAGTTTTATGCGTTTCTTTCAGCGGGTGCTTTGCCTGCTGCGGCTCAATAAAATAATAGAAGTTCTTTTCAGCGGGTGTTTTGCCTGCTGCGGACAAAATAAAAGTTATATGCGTTTCTTTCAGCGGGTCCTTTGCCTGCTGCACCTCAGTAAAAAATATTTGCGTTCTTTTCAGCGGGTATTTTTCCTGCTGCGGACAAAATAAAAGTTTTATGCGTTTCTTTAAGCGGGTGCTTTGCCTGCTGCGGCTCAATAAAATAATAGAAGTTCTTTTCAGCGGGTGTTTTGCCTGCTGCGGACAAAATAAAAGTTATAGGCGTTTCTTTCAGCGGGTGCTTTGCCTGCTGCGGCTCAATAAAACATTTGCGTTCTTTTCAGCGGGTGCTTTGCTTGCTGCGACCAAAAGATTTATATGCGTTTCTTTCAGCGGGTCTTTTGCCTGCTGCGCCTCAGTAAAAAAATGTGTGCGTTCTTTTCAGCGGGTACTTTGCCTGCTGCGGAAAAAATAAAATTTATATGCGTTTCTTTCAGCGGGTGCTTTGCCTGCTGCTGCCCAATAAAATAATATTTGCTTTCTGTTCAGCGGGTACTTTGCCTGCTGCGGACAAAATAAAAGTTTTATGCGTTTCTTTCAGCGGGTGCTTTGCCTGCTGCTGCTCAATAAAATAATAGTTGCGTTCTTTTCAGCGGGTATTTTGCCTGCTGCGTACAAAATAAAAATTTTATGCGTTTCTTTCAGCGGATGCTTTGCCTGCTGCGGCTCAATAAAATAATAGTTAAGTTCTTTTTAGCGGGTGTTTTGCCTGCTGCGGACAAAATAAAAATTATATGCGTTTCTTTCAGCGGGTGCTTTGCCTGCTGCGGCTCAATAAAATATTTGCGTTCTTTTCAGCGGGTGCTTTGCTTGCTGCGACCAAAAGATTTATATGCGTTTCTTTCAGCGGGTGCTTTGCCTGCTGCGGCCCAATAAAATAGTATTTGCTTTCCGTTCAGCGGGTGCTTTGCCTGCTGCGGCTCAATAAATTAATTGTTGCGTTCTTTTCAGCGGGTATTTTGCCTGCTACGGACAAAATAAAAGTTTTATGCGTTTCTTTCAGCGGGTGCTTTGCCTGCTGCGGCTCAATAAACTATTTGCGTTCTTTTCAGCGGGTGCTTTGCTTGCTGCGACCAAAAGATTTATATGCGTTTCTTTCAGCGGGTGCTTTGCCTGCTGCGGCCCAATAAAATAGTATTTGCTTTCCGTTCAGCGGCTCCTTTGCCTGCTGCGCCTCAGTAAAACAATATTTGCGTTCTTCTCAGCGGGTACTTTGCCTGCTGCGAAAAAATAAAAGTTTTATGCGTTTCTTTCAGCGGGTGCTTTGCCTGCTGCGGCCCAATAAAATAATCTTTCAGCGGGTACTTTGCCTGCTGCGGACAAAATAAAAGTTTTATGCGTTTCTTTCAGCGGGTGCTTTGCCTGCTGCGGCTCAATAAAATAATAGTTGCGTACTTTTCAGCGGGTATTTTGCCTGCTGCGGACAAAATAAAAGTTGTATAAGTTTCTTTCAGCGGGTGCTTTGCTTGCTGCGGCTCAATAAAATAATAATTGCGTTCTTTTCAGCAGAAACTTTGCCCGCTGCGGACAAATTAAAAGTTTTATGCGTTTCTTTCAGCGGGTGCTTTGCCAGTTGCGGCTCAAAAAATATTTGCGTTCTTTTCAGCGGTTGTTTTGCCTGCTGCGGGTCAATAAAATATTTGCGTTCTTTTCATCGGGTACTTTGCCTGCTGCGGACAAAATATAAGTTATTTGCGTTTCTTTAATCGGTTCTTTGCCTGCTACGGACAAAATAAATGGGGGTATGTTTAATATTGTTTTTCTCGCAAGCGAATCCTGTCAATTGATTAATTATTTAACCAAATAAAGGAACTATATGAGTTTGTAGAGTCTTGAAAATGGGAAGCAACTTTCAATGGTTGATAATGAGCGTAGAGAAAGATGATATACAGATCATAGATGCCGAGTCGAAAATGTGGGGTGATAGAACTTTGGTGCAAAAGCTGATGAAAACCGTGGGCAAGCAGGCTGTTTTGTATAAAGATAATAGATTGAGAACTTACTTGATTGTGAAACAAGGAACGGGAAAAATGACCGAAGAGCTTGCGGAATTGAGGCGTGAATACGGTCTTGACTCATCTGAAAATCCTGCTGAATGTGCAGCAGCTCGCACCGCGACTCAGTCGATTGTTGACACAGAATCAAGCGAACAGGCAACGGCACCCATTACAGAGGCAACTACAGTGCAAAGCAGTGCAGTGGTCAAGGTTGTATTTTGTGAATTTTGTAGATTGTGATTTAAAAAGTTGGTTCCTTAAATTTGCGCTGAATGATTCGCTTTAACTTTTCTCAGCCGTTTTTGCGAAATAAAAGCATTTGAGCAAAGATAATTCTTCAAGATGTCAGTTTTTTTAGTGTTCTGAGACCCATGAGTTTTTAAGAAAACTGATATTAATCATTTTTCCTTATTTTAAAAAATGAGTGAAATTTTAAGAGTCAAAAGCAATATAGGTTTCATATTTTTGCGAAGATGTGGTTTGATGTTAGAAAGTAGTGATTAACTTGGCCTCTTATAGAGTTCATCTGGTTATACGTGATTTGATTGCGAAACAAAAATAATGAATCAATGTAGATCTGCTTTAAACCGATTTGTTTAGTGTTGTGAGAAGCACACACATGTAGCTGAGTTGATGCTGGAGGACGAGAAGAGGATACGAAGTGTTATCAAAGTTCTTGAACAAACCACTGAACAATCGGCAGAGGAGTTGTGTTGTTTGAAAAGAAAAGTCAATAATCTTGTAAGCTAATTTTTGTTCAAATCTATGTCTTTTGTAAAAAAAAAATCTTGAAAACATAGATGCATTAATGCCGGTTTATTTATCACCAAATGACTTTGAAACAAAATTGCATTTTCTGTCAGATTTCGAGATGACAGTTTGCTTTCAATCCGACGGCTTGTGGTTTTGCCCATGCAAACCAGCATGTTCCCAATTATGAAAGTTTTTACAAATTTCAAATAATTTAGGTGAAAAGCGCGCTTAATGACCTCGACGGCTCAGAAAGCGAACTTACTGATTCTACTGAAACAAGTTCTTTGTGCAATGAAGAAACGAGTGAAAATAGAGAAGAAGAAACTGATGCAGTTGTTGAGGCTTCGGTGTATTGTAAGATTGAGACAAGGCCGCCTGTTCAGTTTGGGTTAAATGGAAAAAATCTTGATCTAATTTACTCTGGCCACGACCCATGGGAATACGGCCTGAAACTGCGAAAGTGGATTTTTGGGGCAAATGGTTTGGCGTACGAAATGATACTGCCCACAAAAGCACAAGGACTGAAGAGGACGTGTGCCTCGATGGATAAGTTGTTATCTTTTTTCCGTAAGTGAGAAAGACCATTAACTGCAAAAATAAGGTGAAATTAGGAAAATCAGGATAGAGCGGATTTTCTTCTGCATAGGTAACAGATAGGCAGACGTCGCTAAACCGCAAACCGTTAAATTATTGCAATTTTTAGCAGGTAGATGGTACGGTTTAGCTAAAAGCTGAATAACTAAGAAAATTTCTCTATCAGATACGTTTTGATTTAAGGGGCAGTTCAGCGGAAGTTTCCCATCAGTGTTTTTCCCGATGCGAGACGCCAAGCCAAGAACTCCGCGAATAAAGCAGGTCTAAATGTCAAGCAGCGACTTGAGAAAACTGGTAAATACAGTAACGAGGCAAAAATGATGAAAAAGGAGCGCAGAAACCAGAAAAACGCTAAAGAAAGCTCTTAGATGATTGCTTTTTTATGTCTCAGTTCTAATGTTTGTCGCCCATTTGGCTCATCTCAGTAACTGTTTTGTTTATTCCATTGTTTTTAGATTTTGATAGTGTAAGTAGTTCGCATGATACATACCTCAGGATCTTTCCCTTAATCAAAACTTTGTTCAGACTTGAGTGCTATTTGTTTGTTGGTTAAACGCATTTATTGATACTTTTTCTGACTTTCGGAAATGATATAAAGAAGGTTTCCATTTAATGCTAACTTTTTAAATCTTAAATTATATGGCTGTATTTTGATAAAAGTCAGTAAGTTTGTTTGCGTGTTTTTGTGCAGTTTGAAAAGATAAAGCTTTCATTTGCTTGATGTTTTTTAGATCTAAGGACTCGAGTGTTAGCTTGGTGTTTAAATTATCAAATCGGAAATTTATTTTCCTGTCCTGCAAGTAATTTCGAGATTTAGAGTAGAAAGCGCCGGTTCTCGGCGGCTTTCTTTTGAATCAGGTATAGACATGTCTCGTTAGTGGTGGTTTTGGAGTTGTTTTATTTCATTAGCAAGATTTATACCGAGATTTCCATTTTCAGTGTGATGGCCCAAAAATCTCGAAGCTCTGGCAGAGTTGTAAAAGAACCAAATTTTGAAACGGACCCTGAGACTCAAGTCACTAGAAGCTTACGTTATGAGCACAGAGACTCTAGATTTTTATTCACAAATGGAAAGAAGGTTGCAATGGCTTCCTTGGAAGGTGATAAACGGCCTTTTGGAACAACAATAGACGATAAACTGAAGTTGAAGCCTGGTGATAAATTCCAAATTATCCTCAAAGGTCTTCCTTGTGATGTCACTTTTCTTGGTAGAGGTAACGCGAAATTGGCTTCGAGTTTCAAAACTGACGCTGAAAAGAGAATTGCAGAAGGTCTTGAGCTTCGCTACTTGTATTCTGAAGGAAATAATGCAAGTCAAACTTCAAGTAAGGAGCCAGCAGATAGGAACTCAATGGAAAGTCAGAATGACATTCAATCGCAAACTTTGAGTCAAATTTTAACTCCGGTTTCATGTCAGTCAGAGGGTGGACAGAGTCAACCAAGAGGTTGGGAGGCAACGAAAAAAAAAGTTGAAGAAAAAACCGCAGACCTAGCTGACCCGCTTTCTCAAAATGACGGAAGTGATCTTCTTTTGTTCCGGCAACAACCTAATGTATCAACTGCTCCGGATAATCCGACCAGCAGGGTAAATAAGGCAATTTTTAATTACGTGTTCCCAATACTTCCTTTTGGTTGCAGTCTCATTGTTAACCTGTTAAACAATGTCTGAAAGTTACTTAAGTGATCAGCTGTATATCTTGAAAGGTTTTAAACATCGAACAAAATTTTTCGAAATTGCTTTTATGGATTTAATGCCGACTCAATATGTCCACAACTCCTGACGCAGTTTTATTGGGTGATAATGATTGAACCCTATCTCCTAATTGCGTTCATGCGTAATCTTGTTTAAATTAGGATTGAAGAGAATCAGTGTGCGCAGAGTTTCTGAATTTTGCTGAGAAACACGAACAACGAATGGAGAGAGCTGTAGCAGTAGCCCAATCCAAAAAGAGGTCTTCAGAGAAAAAAGGAGAAAAATCTTTGAATCGAGCGAGGAGGCGGTAAATACCAGTTCTCTTTACTTTTTAGTTTAGTGCAGTCAACGCTTGCCGTATTTCTTGTCAGTCATAGGAACAAAAAGATTAAAATGATGCTGAAAATAGGAAAAACGATATTTTTTGGCTAAAAATTGTTCTTTTGTAGCTAAAAGACATGAAAGAGCTCTCACTTGTACAGAAGCAGGGCTTCAAAAGTGTGGACGAAAACCCTGATCTACTTAAAACTTACCCCATCAAAAGTGTGATGTTGAAAGGCGTGGATCTAATGACGTTTCGCGCTGACGCCCACCCATCACTATTGGGAAGCAGACTTAGGAAAGAAATCTTTGGATCTGATGGCCTCACAGTTGACATGATTGACAGTGCCAGCTCTCCTAATAGAAAAGGAAGCTCCAACAGAGCTCAGTCTAAAGTTCAAAGGTCATTCTTAGTTTTGTTTAATGAAAAACTTTGTCTTGGGTCTATTTAGCTTGGAGAAATAGGTGGCATGATCAAGCTGGCTATTAACTTGTTTGCTTGAACGTTGCTTGGTTAATTATCTTGGCGGGTGAAAACGAATTTGCACATGTGATTTTAGAAACTGTCGCTCAGAAGTATCCTCTTACTCCAAGACTTGCTTTTCAAAAAGCTAAAGCGGCTGCAAACCAGGCGGGACGTGAGCGGTTGTCAGTTATCAGGAATTCAGCAACAGCTGAGTTGACAAATTAATTGGAAAATCAGAACTCAAGAACACCTGACAACTCGGGTTCTCGTGATGAGCAGGCTTGAAATTAGTAAATCTGAGGAAATAGCAAAATAGTGAAGCTACATTCATTCAGTGGCTAGATTTTGCAGTAGTTTTGATTTGTATCAGCCATAGACTGAGTCTATTTTTCGTGAGCGTTGAATCTATTTAATGTCAGTTCTATATTGCGAGATAATGACAAGATCTTTTTAATTGATGCAATTGTTAGTTATAGGTGTTATCAAGACTTCTCAAAATTCTACTTTCTAAAAATGTTTACTACTTTGCAAATCTGTCTTCTGTGGTTTTCCATGAGATTGATTTGGCATATCAGATTAGTTAAATTGAGTTCTATGTTTTTGTGAACATTTAATTGCAGTCAACGTGTTTTGTTTCGAAATTTTTGTTTTTGACTTTTTGAACCTGAAAAAGCCTCAACTTCAAAACTAAAACTGCTTCAGAGGAAATGGATTTTTGCGAAATGCTGGCAGAAGTAGAGGGGCATGTGTCAGTGAATTACATTGATACAAGAAATCGGAGACCTCATAACCTAACCAAACTTTTGTCTAAAGAAGAAATTAGCGCAATTCGAGAGAAAGATAAGAAATTGCAGAAGCTGTTTGACGATTTTGAAGATATGTACTCTGCGGCATATGAAACTGGCATCCGCTTAGAGCCTGACAGGTTCGGCGGTTTTTGTTTGGTAAACAGAACAGGTAGAGTTATACGGATTGATGAAATTGTCTCTACTGTTGGATTGCTTGGTAAGAAAAAGAAAGGACAGGAGTTAGATGAGTGGTCGATGATGGAGGGAGAAAAGCTTTTAGTGGGAGTAGCTCGCTAGGCCAACCATTCGTGTCGCCCAAACTGTGACTATTATATGTCAAGTGATTTCAGAGGGCGAGAGTGCGTGAGACTTCGCGCTCTTCATAAAATCGAAGTTGGAGAAGAGCTACTCACATTTTACAGCAAAAATTATTTCGGTGATGGCAACAGAAATTGCTTGTGTGGTTACAAAGAAGCTCATGTAGATGAATCCCTTGAGCGGGAAGATGTGCTAGTTAGTGTGCAGCGACCCAAAAGGCGCAGAAAAGTGAAGACACTCATCAAAATTAGATGTTCCGATGAACGAGCCAGTCAACTGTCTAGTATGATCAGGTTTTACGACGAGGAGCAAAGTGAATGCTCTGCTGCTGGTATTATATCTGACAATACAAGTCTATCAACATCGGCTTGTGACAGGTTTTTCGAGTCTGATTCTCCAACTGGAGTTGAACCTGATGCTTCTCTTGAGTCAGAGTCTGAAAGTTTTCACGAGGAAGAAGAATCTTTTGTCGAGTCGGAGAGACTATATGATTACTCAGATTACTCATTTTCGTCTGAGGGATCGAGTCAAGAAAACATATCGCAATCAGATACTAGACAGAGAACAAGAATTACTGAAGTATGCGAGGTTACACCTGTTAATCTTGCGGCAAGTTTAGTAGCAATTGTTTCTAAACACAACGGTTCAGATTATTTATTAGCTGATCTTTTGAAACGCGATCAAAAAATTTTTTCTAATCAATCCTTGCCACCATACGCTGTCAAAACTCGCATGCAAAAACTCTGTCTGCAGTACCAGAATGAAAAAAAAAACCTAGAAAACGGAGAGCTTATTCTGCTCAATTTCAGATCTCTTCTTCTCGATATCGTACAAAAGTCACTGCAGGAAATTCTAAACTACGCTGAAATTAAATCTTTTACTAATGATATTCACATGCCGGCGCTAAAAGTATCAAATAGCGGCCTGACAATACGATTAATCTCAAATACGGATGGAGCTTTAGTTTGCAAGTCGCCACCTTACTCTGCCTGGCCAGTGTTTTTAGCGGTTGCTGACCTTCCGCCCAAAAAAGGCAACTATTCCAAAACGTTGTACTTGTTTCACTGTTTGTTGGATCGGGTTATCCTGATTTCGATCTCATTTTCAACCATTTAAAGAAGGACTTAGAAACACGTGAATTGATTACCTACAATAATCAAGATCTAGTAATTGGATTTGAACCGATTTTATTCATATCTGACCTAGTTGCAAAGTCAAAGGTGCTCAAAATGAAGCAATTTAATGGCTATTACGGATGCACCTTATGTACCCAGCGTGGAGTTCGGTTTAGCGGTGCTCATCATTATCCTCATACGGAGAAGTTTGTTATGCGCTCAACTGAATCTCATCTTTTGAACATCACTGAGCTGGAAAATGGGAGCATTGAGGAGATCCGTGCAAGGCATGGCAGAAAGGTTGATTGTGAGAAGCGAACACAAGGTGTTAAGGGAAGAAGTGTTCTTTTATCAGTTATCCGTAATCAACCTCTATCATCTCCAATCGATCCCATGCATCAGCTGTTTCTTGGTGTTGGTAAAGATCTTCTGTCCTTTTTTTTCGAGCAGATGAAATCGGAGCATAAAAGTGAACTAAACAAAGTGTTGTCAGATTTGATCTTACCCATTGAGTTGAAAAATACTGTTCGCAGTTTGGATGTTTTGAGCACTTTTAAGGCGAAGGAGGTCAAAACAGTTTTGCTATACTTTTCACCCTATTTGTTAGGAGAGGACAAGAACAGTAAAAGACAAGATTTGAATAAACTTGTCTTTGCTCTGCGAACAATTTTTGACTCTAGTGAAAATTCAGAAATTGCCGACGAATTGTTGTGTGAATTCTGTGTAAGCATGCATGAAAAAACGAATAAAATGGATTCCATCAATTTTCATCTTCTTCGTCATCTTGGCTGGCAGGCGAGAAATATTGGACCGCTTTTCGTGACTTCAGCGGCTATGTTTGAATCGGCTAATAGGCTTCTTCTTGCACCTCTCACTGGCACTGTGAACCATTGTGAGTTACTTGTCCAACGGTTCATTCGGGCTAAGTTGGTTCTCAAGATGGGCATTGAAAATGATTGCTTATCCAGCTTGCTTGAGAATTTCCGAGAGTCAAAGGAGTTCGACGATCCCTACAGCTTGAGTGAAACCGAAGAAGTACGGAATTTCCGACAAAATTATCCTGAATTTAGGGTGTTTTTTAGAGACCATGAAAATCTAAACTTGTCATCTGCTGCTTATGGAAGAGGATCTTCTGCTGATTGTTTCGTTGCGACTCATCGAGAGAATTTAATTATTGGTGAAATACTTTTCTTCTTTGCACGCCCAGAAAATATGGTTATGTTGAAGCAATTCAAGATTTTGAAGAAGATCAAACTAAACCCAGGGATTCCCGATGTCATGCCTTATGGTTTTATTGTCGAGGAAACAGATGAAAAGGCAGAACTTCCCTTGAGCAGTGTCTCAACAAAATTTTTGCGCTTCGAATTTAAGAGTGAGTTGTATTTCATCACTTTGATGCAGCACTTTGAACACAACTAAACCTAAGACCAGTTGCGCAAATGAAACTATGTTCCAAGTTTTTGTTAATTTCTCTATAGTTCTGATTTTGTTATTGATTGTCAGTTACTCTGCATAGTTGTTACTCATTTTCATTTTGTAAATTTTTAAAATCCATTCTCGTCTCAGCTAACGGCGTCGGAATTTAAATTGTCTGTTCTGCTGTTTTTATGCACAGAATGTTCCAATTTGTCAAAAAGTCAATCTTTCAATTCTTTCTTTGGCAGAAAAACCGTTCTGAGCACCATTTATATGCGTTGGAGTGAAGAACTTGTACTGTTAGGACCAAAAAATGCAGTCTTTTTTGGCAAACAAAAACAAAAATTCTTCACAATAATTTGGAAAGTTAAGTATTACAATTTTAAAAAAGAATAGAAACTGAAAAAACGCAAACGAACACTCACAACAAACTGAACTTGGCATCGGCTAACACCAGTGTACTTAGTGTGTAGAACAAAAGGAATTATTGCTATAGCTTGCCTAGGAAAAAGTGAGGTTTGCATAAGGAAGTTTTCAATTTTTCGATTATATTGAATTTTTGAGTAAATTATAGGAAAAAAAGGAATTTCATAGGGTCAGAAAGATGCTTTAGTTCAACCCAATTCAGTTTACAGTATCGCTCCAAATGTTAATTGTTAGGCAAAATTTTTTTGCTGCTCTTGCTTGTCTGAATTTCTTGTCCTAATTTTTCAGTTGTTATTATGCAGCAAACACAAATTGTTGTAACCAGAACTGGAAGACTAATCTGTAAGAGGCCCGGTTTGTCAACAGCAGAAAATAGAGAAGCAAAAGCTGAAAATGAACAAAGTTTAAAAGTGGAAGTCAATGAACTCAAAAAGAAAGTCGAAGCATTAAACGAGAGAGTCGAAAAATTTGAGAAGGCGAACATTGAGTTGGTTGACTTGACTAATGACGATAGCTTTGAAACTACGATTTCGGTAAATTCGGATGATTTAATCGAGCTTCCAAATGGTATATGAGAAATTAAATTGGTCAATTGTAGTTAATCTGTTTAGCCCATTGTTCGTGCAGAGCAGATTAAATTTATGGCTTTACTTGTATTAAAAATTCAATCATACCTTAAAACAAGCATTGTTTACTAATTGAGTTTGATAATCAATCAAGTTTCACTTGTTTTTGGTGTGAAAACTTCTGCAGTTAACCTAATCTAAGTTTGAGTGTTGCACAAAGGGAATTTTTGCTATAGCTTGCCTAGGAAAAAAGTTAGTATTTCATACGGAAATTTCCTGTTATTTCCGAACAATTTCGATTAAGTGTATTTAAAAATAGCTCTTTGTGATCGGGTCAAGGAGTGGTTCAAATCGAGCCAAACTCAGTATAGAGTATCCCCTGTGTATGTAAAATCTAAATCGCCATGAATTTTTGCTATAGTTTGCCTAGGGAAAAAAGTCGTTATTTCATACGAAAACTGCGAATTTCGCGAATAGCAAATTTTAAAAATATGTCTTTTTCATCGGGTCAAGGAGTTGTCCAAATCGAACCAAACTCGGTATGCAGTATCACCAGTGTACGTAAAGTCTACAACAAAAAGCATTTTTGCTATACCTAGCCTAGGAAAAAAGTTAGTTTTTTATACGGAAAGTTGCAATTATTTCGAATAAATTGCGATTATTGAATTTTAAAAAAAGGTCTTTTTCGTCGGATCAGGGAAATGTTCAAATCGAACCAAACTCGGCATGGAGTATCCACTGTGTACTTAGAGTCTAACACAAAACGAATTTTTGTCATAGCTTGTCTATAAAAAAAGTTCGTATTTCAATCGGAAATATCGACTTATTCGCTTATTCTATTTTCAAAAATAGAGAAATTTTATCGGGTCAAGGAGTTGTCCAAATGGAACCAAACTCAGTATGGAGTATCCCCAGGTTATGTAGAAGCTAAAACAAAAAGAATTTTGGCTATAGCTAGCCTAGGAAAAAAGTTAGTTTTTCATACGGAAAGTTGCAATTAATTCGAATAAATTGCGATTATTGAATTTTAAAAATAGGTCTTTCGTCGGATCAAGGAGTTGTCCAAATCAAACCAAACTTGGTATGGAGTATCCCCAGGGTAGGTAGACTCTGAGACAAAAAGAATTTTTGGTAGAGATTGTATAGAAAAAAAGTTCGTCTCTTAGTTCAGGATTTTCGCTTATTTGAAAATTTCATTGCAAAACGTCTTTTTTTGCAATGGGGTCTTAGAGTTGTTGAAGGCTAACCAAAAGCAACCTTGGAGTCCCACTTTTTGTGTGGGTCCAGGATCAAAAAGAATTTTTGGTTTAGCTTGTATAGAAAAAAAGTTCGTCACTTAGTTGAGGTTTTTCGCTTATTTGAAAATTTCATTTTAAAAAGTCTTTTTTTTGCAATCGGGTCTTAGAGTTGTCGAAGGCTAACCAAAAGCAACCTTGGAGTCCCACTTTTTGCGTGAGTCCAGGATCAAAAGGAATTTTTGGTTTAGCTTGTATAGAAAAAAAGTTCGTCACTTAGTTGAGGTTTTTCGCTTATTTGAAAATTTTATTTTAAAACGTCTTTTTTTGCAATCGGGTCTTAGAGTTGTCGAAGGCTAACCAAAAGCAACCTTGGAGTCCCACTTTTTGTGTGGGTCCAGGTGCAGAAAGAATTTTTGGTTTAGCTTGTATAGAAAAAAAAGTTCGTCACTTAGTTGAGGTTTTTCGCTTATTTGATAATTTTATTTTAAAACGTCTTTTTTTTGCAATTGGGTCTTAGAGTTGTCGAAGGCTAACCAAAAGCAACCTCGGAGTCCCACTTTTTGTGTGGATCCAGGTGCAAAAAGAATTTTTGGTTTAGCTTGTATAGAAAAAAAGTTCGTCTCTTAGTTGAGGATTTTCGCTTATTTGAAAATTTCATTTAAAAACGTCTTTTTTTGCAATCGGGTCTTAGAAATGTCGAAGGCTAACCAAAAGCAACCTCGGAGTCCCACTTTTTGTGTGGGTCGTAGTGCAAAAACAATTTTTGGTTTAGCTTGTATAGAAAAAAAAGTTAGTCTCTTAGTTGGGTTTTTCGCTTATTTGAAAATTTTATTTTAAAACGTCTTTTTTTCAATTGGATCTTAGAGTTGTCGAAAAATAACGAAAAGCAACGTAGGAGTCCCACTTTTTGTGTGGGTCGTAGTGCAAAAACAATTTTTGGTTTAGCTTGTATAGAAAAAAAGTTAGTCTCTTAGTTGGATTTTTCGCTTATTTGAAAATTTTATTTTAAAACGTCTTTTTTTTCAATCGGATCTTAGAGTTGTCGAAAGCTAACGAAAAGCAACGTAGGAGTCCCACTTTTTGTGTGGGTTGTAGTGCAAAAACAATTTTTGGTTTAGCTTGTATAGAAAAAAAGTTAGTCTCTTAGTTGGGTTTTTCGCTTATTTGAAAATTTTATTTTAAAACGTCTTTTTTTTCAATTGGATCTTAGAGTTGTCGAAAGCTAACGAAAAGCAACGTAGGAGTCCCACTTTTTGTGTGGGTCGTAGTGCAAAAACAATTTTTGGTTTAGCTTGTATAGAAAAAAAGTTAGTCTCTTAGTTGGATTTTTCGCTTATTTGAAAATTTTATTTTAAAACGTCTTTTTTTTCAATCGGATCTTAGAGTTGTCGAAAGCTAACGAAAAGCAACGTAGGAGTCCCACTTTTTGTGTGGGTCGTAGTGCAAAAACAATTTTTGGTTTAGCTTGTATAGAAAAAAAAGTTAGTCTCTTAGTTGGATTTTTCGCTTATTTGAAAATTTTATTTTAAAACGTCTTTTTTTTCAATCGGATCTTAGAGTTCTCGAAAGCTAACGAAAAGCAACGTAGGAGTCCCACTTTTTGTGTGGGTCGTAGTGCAAAAACAATTTTTGGTTTAGCTTGTATAGAAAAAAAGTTAGTCTCTTAGTTGGATTTTTCGCTTATTTGAAAATTTTATTTTAAAACGTCTTTTTTTTCAATCGGATCTTAGAGTCGTCGACAGTACTTCTATAAAAAGATGTTTAAAAATTGTATGGTGCAGACTATAGCTCGCCTATGATAAAGTTTCTAGCTCGTCTATGTTGCAGAAGTGGTGCGTCTATGGGACAGTTTTTGGCTCGTCTATGTTGCAGAGTTGGTGCGTCTATGGGGCAGTTTTTGGCTCGTCTATGGGGCAGACTTTGGTTCGACCGTAAGTACTTGGTGCGTTTATGTTGCTCGTTCAAAAAAATTCCTCGCCTGTGTACGTTTGAACGCACCATACCCCCTGTGTGCGTTCAAAAACGGTCTGCGTCATAAACGAGCACAAACGATAACCTCGACCTGGGATAAAACAGAAAATAAATACTGTCTAGCAACGGTTTAAAATGCGGTTTTTAAAGCGGTTTGAATCTGTTATCAAACGCCATACAGCAAAAGCCAATGAACAAAACTCCAAAAGCTACGTAAAACCGCGCAAGAACAATAATGTCACTACACAAGATGTCAATGTTAATGTCAAAATTTTTGCTATCAACTAGGGTGAGCAGGAGTTGGAGAGATTTTTTTTATCTTTATTGTTCTCTTCTTGACGTTCTCCACTAAAAAGACGGCAAAGTCTTTTGAATAGCAATAGACCTATGTACTGTTTTTTAGAGTATCGATAAACTTCAATTCGTCAACAAAAGTTAATTGGGTTTGTCGGAACTCAAAGCTGTCAATGGATGGTTGTCGATGCTATCGTCTACTAAGCAGAAAGTGGTAAAGGAGACTTCGTCGCTTTCTTGAGAGGACTCCCAAGAAATGCATTGATGGTACAAATGAAACCACTATCGTTGTCATAATACAAAGATACGAGTGAATTAGTAGCCAATTTGGAAGCTGACAGAACACAAAACATAGGGAGACAAGTTATCGCCTCTCGACTTAATTTCGGTGGTTTTGATATCATCCAAAGTTTTAATGGTTGTCCTGAACAATTGATAAATATTTCAATGCCCAAAACAGAGGAGTTAGCAAGAAAAGTTTCAGAAGTCTAATGTCAAAATGCTCTAATGGCCAAACTGACAAAAATAAATCTCCATCTCGTCTAGTTGTCACTGAAGTATTCTTTGCCTATTTTAGTGAATGGAGTATTTCAATATATTCATCTGACAAGTCCGCCACCATCGGTGGGATGGTCTTAGCATTTGTTTGGGGATATAATACACAGATGAATCTTATGGATCTGAATGCCGATAGTAGTCTGGTTATTGCGTATACATTTTTTATATCAAGACCTAAATAAAAGCAACACGTTCATTTTGCAGCATTAAATTCTTCAGTTTTTCATTTTCAGAAATAGAGAAGAAATTGACGGTTATTAACAGGCAAGCAAAATTTAGATAAGGTCTGAAAGTTTCAAAAAAAATTACTTCAAAATACTTATTTGAAGTCCCGTACCTAACCTTCAGAGATCATCAGTACTGAATCAGAACAATTTCAGAGAAATTTAGGTTTTCAGTACTGAATCAGAGATAAATCAGAAAAAATTCTGAATTTCTCTGATTCAGAGAAAAATTCAGAATCAACTTTCTCTGAATGTCTCTGAATCAGAGCAAAATCAGAATAACATTTTCTGAATCAACTCTGAATCAGAACAAAAATCAGAAATTTTTTCAAGCAGCAAAACAAACAAAATTGGTCAAAAAATTGGCTCCGAAATAGGTCTTTGCAACAATAGCAGTGATAAAAGTAGGCATCTTGAGTTTTTTTGCACTTTTTAGAATATAAATATTAACTATGATTCTGATCTTTTTTACAACATCTGCTTTATACCCGAGCAAATGGTTCTATGATGCAATTAGAGACTCGATACTAACCAAGAATCTACAAAGATTTTGGTCAGAATGTGTTTCTTTGAGAGAAAAAAACTGTCATTATAGTAAAATAATTTGCGACTTTCTCTATAATCACTTATATAAAAAGTCTTATATAAAAAGTCTGTTAGAGCAAAATTATTCCATTTTTTTTATTTTTATGTAAATTAAACCGTATGGCCGCTTCGTACTTAATCTGCAAAAACGGCAAAAACACATATGAGAATAAAAGTTGTCTTTATTTAAGTAATTGGCATTTGCAACAAAGAATTTTTCAATTTTTCAAATAATTTTTATATGAAATTTTATATGAATTTTCAAATAATTTTCATATGAAAAAAGTTGCTGATACCTTTTCGACGATATAAGTAAATATATCCCCAAAAATTTTGACTGAACTCTTTAGTCGAAAGTGGAAAACGAATCGTAAAATAAGGGGAAAAAATCTTTGTCACACAATTCCACAAAACTCAATTTTATTTGATTCTCTGGATGTTAGACTTATTATGCAGTATCCAACGAGTGATATCCGTAAGAAAACCTGAGAAAATTCCTACCCAAACAAACAAAAAAGTTTTTTGCACTTCTAAATTTACACAAAAATCTAGTTCCTGACATTCATTCATAAGAGGTAATAATTCGTGTCCATTTCAACAATTAAACTCAGTGCAATAAGCACGCCATTATTAAAATTTCTTGTTTGCATAGGTCAAACATGATCGTAATGTGTCTTTGCCGACAACTTTATTGAAAAGTTGTCTTTATTTAAAGAAGTTGCAATTTTCTCTTTAATCCGTTTTAAAGTTAGGTCTCATTGGTATCGTAAAAAAATGCATTTTTTGCGGGATTTTTGGTTTAGAACCAGCCGTATGGACTATGTGAACTGTGAATCAGTAAAAGATTTGGTCAGAATGTGCCTATTTGAAAAAAAGTTGTCATTATTTTGTTTATTTTATTTAGGAAAATTTTTCAAGCTTGGTTTTTTTTACCATGCTATACCAGTTTTCCTAGAGTTTATTTCAGTAACTCCGCCACTGCCGGTCCCCAGCCCGGAATGAAAAAGAAAGGAGGAGGGTTTCAACCACACAGAAAATACTGGAAAATCTCAAAAAGTCAGTCTTTAACTTGACTCGAGGATATTTCCGACAACCTATTTTATAATTTTCTTCAATTTCTACAGGTATTGTATGAATTTGTATATTTTAAGGACCTGGGAGCAAAAGCAATGGTGAAACCTAGCTTGGCTCATGAAAATATTTTTGAATTTTCCCTATTTCAGAGAAGATCAGAGTCTGACTCACAGTCTGAATCAGAGAAAAATCAGAGTCTGAATCAGAGTCTGACTCAGACAAAAATCAGAGTCTGAATCAGAGTCTGATTCAGAGTCTGTATCAGACTCTGAATCAGAGGAATTCAGAGCGAAATGTGACCTGAATCAGAGTCTGAATCAGTACTGATAATTTCTGAATTTTACTCTGATTCAGTACTGAATTTGCTTTTGAGTTAGGTACGGGGTCACCAATTCTTCATATAGGTTGATTAGTTATTCATTTTTTCTGATTCAAATTTATATTTCACATTTGCAAAGCTCTTTAGTTCAAAAAGAAAAGTTCATTAATTATAAAATAATGGGCCAAGGAGCCATTTATTTTTTCTAAAATAGTCTGATTTAATTCTTCTGTGGCAACGTCAACGGGGATTGTATTAAACGATTCCACTGATCAATTGATGTGGTTGTTTGTTTTTCAAAGATTGGCTTGTTCCTCTCTCAATTGTTCGATCTCACTGCAAAATATAGAACTATTTCAAACTTTTCGTCAGTTGTTAATTTTGCTATCTTGATAGGTAGTTTGCATCTGAAAATGAGAGCAGTATTGAGCTCCTAGTCTGCTGCGATTTATCCTTTTTCTCAGCTTTTCTTTTCTATTACACCCCCGGACCCTAGTCCCATAGTAAATCAGTACTGAAACATTGTATTCCAATTGTATATCGTCGGCCCAGTACTGTATCAGTGTTTCCTAAGAGTATGTTGATACCTCATTATGTACAGTCTGTTCGCATAGATACTTTTTTTTCTGAAATTAGACTGTACATCCTTGGTTTTGATTCCCATGATGTTCAAAGCAAAATCATGGATAATTGTGACAATTTCGAAAAAAAAATTGAAATTTTGGGCGATGCACATGACGATGACCTATAATCATAAAACGTTGCAAGTAACGTATTATGGTTAGCAAAAAACCCTCCAAAACCAGTGAATACACACCGAAACCAGAAAAAAAACACGCCGGGAACCAGGAAAATGACAAATTTGGTCCAAAACTGCAGATTTTTATGGTTTTCATTTCAGACTGTAATGGATTTTTGTAAGAATGTCTCAGTTTTAGCTCCAAAAGCAGATACAGTTCTGGGCCGATGATATACAAATGGAATGCAATGTTTCAGGACTGACGTACTTTGCGACTAGGGTCCGGGCATCCATGAAATAAATCGAATGCGTCGAAACTTTGCCTGGGGGGCTGGGTAGGTACGGGGGGGGGGGTGGGCAGGTGCGTAGTACGGGGGAGGGCTGGGTAGGTACGTAGTACGGGGGGAGCTGGGTAGGTACGTAGTACGCGGGGGGGGGGGGGGGGGGTGAATGATAGAAGGGGGGAATGTTAGATGGGGGGATGATAGGGGGGGGGGGGGGGTGAAGTATAGGTTTTGTCTGTAGATGCCGCTCAACCCAAGTGCATATCAGAACATGAATTTTTGTTTGCGTGACCTCTTTTCCATTTCCCTATGCACCAGCTAACGTGGGAACTGTTCTGCTCTACGATTCTGAACATTTTCCATCATATCCCAAGCTCCCATCCTTGGCCCAAGATCCTATACTTTGCGCCATCTTTGACTTGGCGACCTCCCGTTCTCAACACGGGTGTTTAGAACACTCAACAGAAAACAAATTTGAAATGAATATATTATTCGCACATATAAATAATGTGTAATAAAAGCAGAACTAAATTGTTGAGTGGTTGCCGGAGCGGATGGTGGGATCGTGGGGGTGCTCCATAGTAGTAGTAGGAGTAGTAGTAGTAGTAGTAGTAGTAGTAGTAGTAGTAGTAGTAGAAGCAGTAGCAGCAGTAGTAGTAGCAGTAGTAGTAATGGGTGGATTTACCGTTTCCTTTATATTCAGTTATAATAAGTTTTAATAAGAGGAGTGCCAACCAGAGTGCTTTTCAGATTTGCTTTGTATTCTGTTATTTCTTCCAATTTGGATATTTTCAACCAACAACTACCAAATGGCATCCCGAAAAGTGCAAATTCTATCGACGGACAAAGTACAAATTGCATCTCAACAAGGACAAGAGTCAGAGGAAATTGTGAGTGCATTTTTTCTGAAGTCTTAAGTATTAAATCAGCTGATGATCTTTTTTTATAATTATTTAACATGTTTGATTTAAGTGGTATAACATTGTCCCAGTGTAATACCCAAGGGGAAGTTATTGCCTTCTTTTTCGTACGTTTATTAAGATTAGAGACTGTACTTTAATAGAGCTTAATTGAGGGAGTACAATTGTAAAAGGCGCTGGTATTTTATATTGATGCTAATCTTGAACGTTGCGCCCACTAAAAGCAAAATCTCATCTGAGTGGGTCAAACGGGCCATCTGAGTGGGTCAGTGGGTCATCTGAGTGTGTCAGGGGGTGAATTGAGTAGGTCAGGCGGGTCATCTGAGTGGATCAGGCGGGTCATCTGAATGGGTCATGCGGGTCATCTCAGTGGATCAGGCGGGTCAATTGGGTGGGTAAGGTTTTTGTACATGTACCTGCACATGTACATGTGTTTGCACATGTATGGTACATGCACATTTCATATAAATATAAATATATATTTATAAACATACAAACATATTATATATATATATATATATATATATATATATATATATATTATAAATAATAATTATGAATATATATTTATATATATATATATATATATATATATATATATATAGTTTTTTGAACAATTGGTTGTTTTAATTTTATAGGCAATATCAAAAACTGTTTTCTGCGTTAGATTTGTTTCAAGATCTTTTTTACAATCTGGTTCGATCTCTGTCGATTGTCTTGAACACATGTGTTCATGATGGCAAGTTGCCAACTCCGAGATGGCGGCAGGTGAAGAATTCTCGGGCACATATGGGCAACCGGGTGATGATGGAAAATGTTCAGAGTCAGTCAGAAGGACATGTCCCAACTTGCCTGGTTGTATTGTAAAAGGAAAATTTTAATTCAGTGTACCAGCGATGGTAATTCAGTGTAGAAGCGATGGTAATTCAGTGTAACAGTGTAGCAAATTCAGTGGAAATGGGAAATGGGAAAAAGTGAACTGTAAATGTGAGATGGGAACTGTGAATGTGAATTTCAATGTGAATTCCTTGTGGTTGTGAATATCAATGTAAATTCCTTTTTAGTTATCCATAATTTTGGCGAATTAATTTTTAAAACTGTCCAAGTTTATCTCCCAAGTCTCAGATTGAAGCAATTTTTTCATTCTGTTCAGCTCAAAAACAGACAAAAATTCATAATGTCCATGGTAAATGCAGAATAGAAGTTAATTATGTTCATACTAAACTCAGAATTGTACTCTGAATTTTATCATGAATTGTCTAATAAGTGCCATGATCAGAACTCTGGCCATAATAAAAATCATAATAAAATTTTTATGATTCAGTACTGAAATATCATGAGACTCAGGTCCGGGCCCCTCATCTCAACTGTTCATTTGGTGAGCATGAATGCTCTCTTTTTGGCGACTATGGTGACTATTTAGCGTCCGAAACTTTAACGTTGTGTCATTATTTCAGCGAAGATTAATCAGGCTAAAGCAGGTTACATGAGTGCTTATAATCACAAACAAAGCTTTGCGGAGACAGGTGATTGAACTATCAATTATTGGCGTGTCAACCACACATGCACACGTTTCCTCTTACCTATCAGGCCACTTATGATACGGGTTGCAGTTCATCATTATCATGATGCGGGTCGAAAAAAAACCCAATCATGTGTTTTACCGATTTTGGCGTTTTGGAGCAACAGAGACTATTTGTGAGTGCCTTTGTGAGCGGATAGGTTTTTCGTTCTAAAAATCGAGTGACACGAGTTTTCCATTAATGGATTCTTTTAATTTTTTGACGATGCGGGTCCACCAAAGATTACGGTCAACGGAAAATTTGGACTCAAGCGGCTCGTTACCCCATTTTTTTGCAGTCTTCAATAATTAATTGCATTTCTCGAAACTGTGTTGCGACTTTTTCTTTTGTTTTCGACCGTCAATTATCATATGTCTATCTGACGTTTTTGTTTGAACAGAGTCGTTAGGAAAAATTCAAATTTTTGACATCTCGGTTTTGCAATCTCATTTTTATCTGACGCAGACTAATTGTTGTTACGGAATTGTTAAGCTATGCATTTTGAAAATTAAAACTTAAATTAAATTAAACAAAATTTAGTCTTGGACGTCATAGATTTGTTGTTTTCACCATCGATGAAAATTCTCACTTCAGCAAGAATGTTACAACAATAATGTGTCAAACGTTTATTCTGTTTGTTCACCTCTAATGCTCACTTATGACTATGAAATTTTTCTCGTTTGAAGCAGCTAGTGCTAATCATTGTTCGTTTTGGTTGCATTATTAATTATCAACGTATTTTTGTAGGTACTATTCAGCTCATCTACTTTCAGACTCCATGCGTTTTTTGGATACATTGTTTGATATTTTCATGTAGACTAGTTACTTTTCTGCTTCTTATACAAACACATGACACTTCAAGATTATCCTTCTCCATAATTAAAGTGATCATCTGGACTTACATTTGATTAACTTATTACGACGCAGAGGTATACCCCAAAATTTCCGCCTTAGTAAAATTGCCTCGAAAATTAGTTACATACAATGAACGAAATTAGGTGACATCCTTTGTATCTTACTTTTCGCAAAAGGGGTTCCGCCAATTTTGCGAAATAAAAGAACATTCGGTGCGAAAATTAGGTAACAAATAAAGTACTACTAGTAGTAATAAGTTAGGCTTAATTAAATAATTAGTAATTAACTTAGGCTTAATTGCTGATTATATGCGAAATCGAGCTACATTGCGTGCGAAAAATCGATACATAAATGGAACGGATGCGTGATACAACTCGCGCAAAAAAAAGGTTATTAAGTTTGTACTTGCATTTCGCGGTTAAAATTAGGACAGTTTTGCGAACACGGGATATGATATTCCCTTCCATTTTGCCGATTTCTGCTAAAGTAACTATTTTCGGAATATGGTTCGACTTTCAATGTATTAGCATTGTAAAAACGAACACGAGATACACGCATCGGGCATATCTGCCCATGACGATTTGGGTATACCTTTGCATCGTAAGGCTTTGACGACGGCGATTCGATTGTAGGGTTTTAATAGTTTTATAAGTTATTTCTTTTTTTCGAAATGCTTATCAAAGGCGGACGTAGACACATACCGATCGAAAAGATTTTATAAGCTAACCTGTCAAACCTAATGCATGTTTAACCTGGTTTACAAAAAACATAAAATTTAAATAAGAAAGAAATAACGAACAGGAAAGTACCAAACTGATTAACAAGCTCTCATGTAATTATTCGACGTTTTGAACAGAGATAACAGCTAAAATCAAAAAACGTGCAAGACTAAACGACTAAGTACCTTGTCAACTCTCAGTTTGTGAAATTGCTATAATGAAAACCCAGCCATGAAGCTAGAACAACCCACAGTATTCGGTTTTATAAAACCACTCGAGATGTGGCAGCGTTCTATTGATTGCATCTAATGAGTAACTAACACTATACATAAAGAAACAGTCAGCGCGATAAAATTTGTATTTTTGTCCAAAAAATATCATATTTACAACAAAAAGAGTTTATTTCTTCTTTGCACGACGGCGACGTTTGTTGAGATGATTTTTCTTAATTTTACGGATAAAAATTTTAAGATGGATGGCTTGTGGAAAAATAAAATTCATTGATTTTAACTCTGCTTCGTTTTTTGTTGAAACTGGAATTACTCCTAAGCGACTAATGAGATTTTGACTTTCTTGCAGTAAACTTCCTGCAATAAGTCACCATTAAAAAGCGGCTTGCTCCTTTTAAAAAGTCAACGATATCAGTTGCACAAGAATTTTGACAAAAATATTGACTTGTTTCTGTTTTGGAACTTATGAACACAGGGAGGGGGGGGGGGGTTAATGGAGGTAATACGATACAATAGTGGAGGTAGTGTGTGGTAATTTGGGAGGTAGAATGGTTTAAGAGTAGGGGGTATTTTTAGGCGGTAAAATTATGCAAAGGTAGTGGTAATGGGTGTTAAATAGATGCAAGAGTAGGGGTAGAGGGGTCCATAATCCCCTCACGTTTGCCTCGTTTTATCCCCAATATCCCCTAATCTTGCGTTGTATTAGCCTCCCTCCCCCTTGCCCCTACTCTTGCGCCATTTTACCCCGCATTATCCCCTTCTGTTGCATAGTTTTACCCCCCCCCCTTTTACCCCCAAATCTTGCATTATTTTACCTCCCTTTGCCGCCCCACTCTTATATCAATTTACCTCCATAGTAACCGAGTGACAGCCTTCAACCCACAACCTCTGTCCCCTGAGCCAGTTCACTTTAGCCCTCAGACCAACAATGCTTGCCCAATACTAACCATCCTATGTATACTAATTAAACCATTAAACCCCTTATTCTTACATCTTTGTACCCCTCTTTAAAAGACACCTAATCTTATATTTTTGGGGATTATAATTATTAGGGGTTCTGTCCAAAATCCCCCCAATCCCCATAACTGTATCATCTATCATTCTCATTACACCCTATCTCAAAAATAAAAATTCCCTCCTTACTCCCAATTAAACCCTTTATCTTATATCGTTTTACCCTCCTAATTGGGGGGGGGGTTAAAGCTAACAGTCCTCCACTTACTTCCCACTACCCCCTAATATTACCTTGTTTTACCGACCTGAATTTACCCGCTAATCGTACAACTTTCTGGGGGGGGGGGGGGTATAATTTGGGGAGCTAAAATCTAAAAATTTTCCCTTTACACCCAATAGCCCTAATCTTATATCGTTTTACCCCCTAAAATTACCCCCTAATCTTACATCTTTATGAGGGGTAGTTTTTGGGGGTTAAAAAATCCAACAATCCCTCCCTACTGCCCATTACCGCCTAACCTTACATCGTTTTACCCCCATAAATTTACACCATAATCTTACATGTTTTGGGTGCTGATTTTTTTTTGGGGGTGGCTAAATTTTAAACCGCCCCCCCTTACCCGCGTTACCCCCATTACCATTCTAATCTTACATCGTTTTACTCGTTTAAAATTACTCCCTAATCTTACAACGGATCTATTCTATTTCGCCCCCCCCCCCCAGCTTTGTGGACATAAATCTTTTATGCCCCCAGGCGCCCGTGCTATTTTCTTACATAGTAACGTGCAATATAACAACATACAATTTGTAACAGGGGGTCATAAAAAACACTGGGGGGGTGCGAAACAGAATAGATCCCTTACAATTTTTTGGGGGTTGTTTTTTGGGGTTCATAATCTAGAGATTCCCCCATTGCCCCCATTGCCACCCACTACCACCCTAGTTTTACGCCAATTTACCCCCTTAAATTTACCCCCTAATCTTACATCTTTTTCAGGGGTAATTTTTTGGGGGTAAGATCTAAAAAAAATCCCCCCACTACCCCCATTAACCCCCATTAACCCCCATTACCCCTAATCTTACATCGTTTTACCCCCGTAGACAAATACCCCTTACTCTTACATCAGTTTGGGGGGTAATCAGGGGGATAATTTCGACACGGGTATTTTAAGCTTGACTTTGTATTTGTTTAAGTTTAGTTTCAATAGCGCAATGAACACGTTTGATGCTAGCGGCTCTGTGATACCTTGGAGATTTTTCCAAGGTCATGTTAAAGGGAACTAGCTCCTGTCATAAACACCAGATAAATTTTACAGTTCTTTCCTGCCCCTCTGCTCCTAGGAAACTACCCAGTGAGTGTTACGAAATGTAAAGTACAAACTAAACTGTTTGGGTCTTTCCCATTATAGCCGCCCATGAAATTATGGCCCCCCATTATGGTATAATTACCATGTTTGGGGGGGGGGGGCTATAGGTTATCTGACCAGTAAGCTGGGGGGGGGGGGGGCTATAATGGGAAAGATAAACTGTTTGATAATTCTAGAAAACTGTTCGGTGATAACTCAGCAGAGTTTGTATGTACTAATTTTTGTTCGAATATCTGGCCACAATGAACTTCGACAGTACAATGTTTAAATTTGGCGTCGGTTATGACCAATGTTTTGAATCGCTCGAGTTTTGAACCCGAGAATGTTAATTTGAACAGTAAGGATATTTTCCAACGTCCGCTATAAAACAGTCCCCTATTTACGAAAATAACATTGCGATCGGGTTAATGCTAATATCATTTTCTTTTCAGGGAACGATTTTACAGGAGTCACGACTTATCTGCAAATGTGCAAAGTCAAAATGGGCATATTTTTCAAGATCGGTCTTGCTTTCTTTAATGAAATGTAATTTATTTCATTGGGAACAACCGCCAATTATTTTTTACTTATACAGTAATTGGGCGGCTATACGTTATATGACTGCTAAGTTGTTTTCACCAAGTGAAATTGAGGAATGAGCTAGTGTAATTCATAGACAGGGGTCTTTCCCATTACAGCCCCTCCTCCCCCCACAGTTTAGTGGTCAGATAACCTATACCCCCATTTTAGTAATTATACCATAATGGGGGACTATAATTTCATGGGGGGGGGGGGGTATAATGGGAAAGACCCTTAGACTGTTTTCAAACATTTCAAACATTTGGAGGACTTCTCCATTGTATACAATTCGTCTACAAAATTAGTGGTCATATAGAGAATAGCCGTCCAATTACTTGAAAAAACAATTGTTGGTAAAAGGAGGGGGTAATAATGATTACGGCTACAAATTAGTGGGGGTATTAAAAATGGGCAGATCCCATTTGAATCCATTCTGTTCGGTCAGGGTATTACGGATGGTATGCAGAATAGATCTGAGTTTTTCATATCAGAAGGAAAATTAGTTTAGACTGATAAAAATGGGTTTTCTGTAATATCATTTTTATAGATCCATTGCCACTCGGCTGGGGGGGGGGGGGGGTGTTATGGAGAGATACATAAAAACAGTGTGTTACCTATAAATAATACTTGCCTGGTTATTTGAAGTCTTCTGGCAGTAATAAAAGTTGAGGTAGGCTTCTGGTTCAAAATGTGAACCATAATTGTTCTTTTTTTCTTCAAATGAGAGAGTAGTCATTATGTAAAAGTCTACTTCTGGGTCAATAAATTAACGCGATCAGCTAAATAGTGCGAAATTGTCCGTGTTTGTGAACAATATTATAAGGAAACCCTGCATTTCCACGTGCAAAAATTATGCGATCTATACGAAGGAGTGTTATACGAAATATTGTTGGGTCTTTCCCATTATACCCCCCTCCCCGCATAAAATTATGCCCCCTATTATGGTATAATTACCATGATGGGGGCGATAGATTATCTGACCACTAAGCTGGGGGGGGGGGGGGGTGGCGGTGGCTAGAAAGAGAAAGACCCATAAGTAATTGAGAGCATGAATAATCAATTTTTGAGAACTCTCGCCTGTGAGTGCAACGGCTGAGCAACAACTAATATTTATTGGCCCTTTCGACCGGACCTGATTGTCCACATATTTTTTAACTTTAACTTGCAATATCGCAACAAGGAAACGGTTCCAGGGAAACAAACTTAGCCTTTATGATAACAGAAACAACTCGTCCACAACGATTTTTATTGCGTTAAAACAGTCACAGCAGAAATCTGCTCTGTTTGCATAAAATTATTGAGTAAAATCACTGTTTATTATTTAGGGGACACTAAATAAGGTAGAAAAGCTTATTTTTGACAAAAATTATCTTTCCATCAAAGATGTCCTACACGAGAAGACCATTTGTGGGACGACGCGCAGCATTCAAATAGGTTTATCAATAACAGGAAATAGGCGAAATAGCCCAAAAACCATTACCAAATGCAAACTATCAAATGCTCATCACACCATAAGGATAAATATAGCAACGAAGGTGTGACTTTGAACAGATTTTTATTTTAACTGATTGTACTGCACTACAGATTCGCAGGAAATATTTGAAATTTATCATCGTAACTTCGCGGGTCAATAATCAAAGCTAGTTGCCAATTTTTTTAGAAAAAAAAATTAAATAATTTTCTACCATATTTTTTTGCCAATTAATCAGATTTGTCAAAATATGTTACTTTTTGGAACTATATACGCAACTTCAAATTAATCTAGACTAAATTCATTTTATTTGAAGTTCTTAAAGTTAATGCATGTGAATTAGGAAAAATTCACAGAATTTTAATGGCAACGAGGTTTTTGCACAACTTGGCGGCAACTGCAAGTTTTGTTTATTTCTTATTATAACCACCATCGCACGAAAATATAGCCCGAATTGTGGTAAATTAACAAAAATTTCGCTGCTGTTTCATTTTTTTTGACAGGTTTTGGCAAAACACGTCGAGTTTCGAAGCAAGTACAGGTGCACAAAATCAGATTTTTGATGCTCGCGTTCAGTATCAATTGGCTTAGTTACCATTCTAGTAGTATCCAGAACCGATAAAAGGAGAAAACATAGATTTTAGAATTAATTGGGCAGTCTTATAAAGAGATTCCTTTAAAATATAAATCTGGTAAATCCTAGTTTTGTTGAAATCATTTATATCTTAATCAGTTTGAATCGACGTTTTCAATCAATGGAAAATATGTTATTTTTTTAATACTCTTTTATCAATTGATCTGAACAAAACGAATCAATGAATTTTAATTAAAGCAATATTATAACTCAGAAAACGTTCCAATTGCAAAGCCAGATGCGTTATCTGCAATTTTTTGGGAAAAAAATTGATATGGCAGTTTTGGCGGAACATTGTTTTCTAAAAATTGCATGGAACACTGTTCATTAATTAAGTTTATACGCAAAACTGCATTTGATTTACCGCAAAAACTTTCTCTGTTCGGTTTAGAGTAATTACAGCGGGATTCTGAGCTCAAGTAACAATTTCGTTCTACTCCCACCCAATTTCTGCAATTACCAATGGCCTTTCCCCTTATAACCTTCAGCCTAGAGAACATGTAACATAAAGCATGTAAAACAGAGAACCTCAAAAAGTTTGAAAAGATTGTTTAATGATAAAAAACAATTTTCTGTAGCAATTAACGGTTGATTTTGCCAGCCACTCCACTCGTCAGTTTGGGCAGGCTTTTTATATGTTTGAACAAAACCCTAGTAGCCAGAGAAGCCCAACATTTTGTTCTAACCTGATAATTAGAGAAATCAGGATTTGATCTTGTCGTACTTTAATAAAATTCTATAGTCTCCTGCGAGGCGGGTGCGCTTACTTTTTTCCAAATTGTGATTCTTGGAGTGAAATATTGACATGATAATTCTACGCTTACTTGCGGAACGAGTTTGCAAAGAAAGAAAATCAAGTGAAACTGAATTGCAAAACTGAAAGTATGAGCTCGAGAGCTTATAAGCAAAACAAGAAGGTGTGATCAGACATGTCTGATCACTAAGCGGGAAACCAAGAAAAGACGTACTGCAAGAATCACGAGAAAGGAATTGAACAAACTATAAAACGATAAGGAAGGTCTAAAAAAATTGAACTAAATAATTACATCGTATGAAGTTTTACTGCATCAAATAAATAAATGGGATATAATGTATCCCCGTGTATCACATACCCTCTTTCGCAACAAAGGAAAAATTTTTCAACAATTTTTCTTGATGATATAATTAGTGACAATTTTTACAAATTCGTATTTGGTCCCCGGTTAAATAGATAATAACAATAAATTTGCTGCTTATCAGAACTAATAATAAATCAATATTACAAATACGAATTCAGCAGTTGACACAGTTTTAGTGATGATCAAAATTATTCTTATAGTTCCTGATTTTCTGCCTCCATAACTGTCCTTGATCGTACCAGTGTCGGGGTATCTTGATCAATTAGAGGTTGCACTTGTTGTGCAGGTGGCGAAAATTCACCGATTACCGGAGAAATGTTGCACTCCTCAGGTTGTTGTATAGCCATGTGTTGAACAGTCTCTACAACTGATGCGGATGGAGGTAGGAAAATTGCTATATCAACCGCTCGGCGTGGGCGTTTGGGTAGAGCTGTAATTGCTGAGTCCGAAGCTGAGTCGTAAAATGATGGGCTTCGTCTATTACGGTCCGAGGTTCGTTTGCCTTGTGGTGCTGCTGGGTCCACTTGCTGTAGTGCCGAAGAAGAAACCGATTGTGCGGGAATAACTAACTCGCTTAGCAAATCAGTTTGAGGCTCTGCGGTTTGATTTCGTCGGGCGACAGAATCGGGAAATTTGCCGGATGCGCCCTTGCATCGCGCGTGATATATTGGAACGTGAAGACGACACTGCGCTGCCCGGATCTCGTTTACAATGTTTCGTTTTCTTGTCGCCTTTAAGTTTGCGCGTGAATTGTTTGATCTGCGACTGAATTTGTTCCTCTACTATAATTTCGCACTATCGGGGTCCTCTTTTATCTGCATATACTTTTAGTGGAGTGTGTCTCTCCTGCGCCGTTCTAAATTTCGCAATATCACTATTGCAAACTGTTACGATTTGCTTGCCAGGCTCTTTGGGGGTAGAAGTCGTTGGGCTGACCTTCACTTTATTTGATCCTGGGGTCAATACCTCATAGAAACCCTCCAAATTTTTCTTCGACCTACGCTTTCCGTGAACATTGCGGTCCAGTTTGAGTTGCACTGTTCGCTCTGTCACTGATATCGGTCTACAAGTTCTTGTTCGGATGAAACGGGACTCGCCGTCCGTACTCGCTTCTTCCCGAGCGTTTGTGTCCTGCTCTACGCGAGTCATCCCAAGTTCCGCCTCAATATTACTGCGGTGTCCGTTTACCCATTTATCATCGGGAAGGATTGCCTCGGGTGTTACTGTGTCCTCATCTAAATAATGATTTACGATATTCTCGTAAGAGAGATTAGACAATGTAGGTTTAGTAGCGATTAAGCTCAGCGGGGTATTAGGCTTACGACGAAAGTGTGCTTCGAATGGCGAGATCTTTATTGTTTTCTGTTTGAAAATTCGCAATTGATTAATGATTATCTTTAAAGCAAGTCGTACATGGAATGTGTTATTTACTTATTTTTCTTCTTTTATACATGCCAATCTATTCTTAATTGTTTGAATTAATCTTTCCACTAAGCCAATAGCACGATGATCATTAACTGGAGCTTCAATAATTTGAATGTTGTTTTTATTGCAGAAAGTCTCTACTTGATTTCCAACTAAATTTTTCGCTTGATCCAGTCGAACGGAGCGGGGAATTGGATGGTTTTCCATATACATGTCAAAAAAAATGAGAACATTCGGCCCATTCGCCTTTTCATATATACATGCAGTCGGATATTTAGAAAATCGGCCTACATCAGTTAGGAAATATACTTCAGCACCTTTTTCGTCAAAGATAGGTCACACAAAATCAATTTGCAATTCTTGATTTGGTTTGACACATGGTATATGAGGTTAAAATTGCTTAGCGAGAATTACAGATTTCAAGTTTGTGCCAATAGCAGTGCAGGGCTTCCACTCTGTTGCTTTGACAATGAGTTCCCGATTCATATATGGCCAGCAGCAATGCATGGCCATACAGATCATCCCCCACGTACCCGGGTGGCTCGCGTGTATGTCGTCAATCAGGGCCTCTCGCAATACATTTGGTATCACCACCTTTTCATCAACGCAAACGCAGCCGGATTGTAAGTGGAAATCTCTCCAGTATAAGTGTATGTACGGATTGAGAGCTTTTAGACAATTTCCGTTATTAGTAAGAATGCAATCGCGTACTTCTTTTAAAACAGCGTCCTTACTAGTGAGCGAGGCGATCAATGACTTACTAAATATTTTGCCGACTATGTAGTCAAAAGTAGGGACTTGAGGACTTGGTGTGAGAGATGTGCTGAGATTTGAAGATACAGCTGGGGATGTCGGAGTGGAAATTAATAGAGGATTTGCGGCGCGAGTTGCGTTTGGAGGATGTCATACATCATAAATTAATTTAGTGCAGTAAACTTATCATACGATGTACTTAATTTATTTAGTGTACCTATTCCTGAGGGGCATGTGCATAAATCATTATTATTTCACATGCTAGTCTGTTGCTACCATTTTCCCACACCGGGAAATTAATGTTCACATTTTGTTATGACTTCTGGAATACCAGTTGCCTTATTCTTCACTCTCTTAGTTTTGCACCTCGCGTACAGTTGCTCAATTTAACTTATTCTTCATTAACTGTCTTTACAAATCGAGCAAAGTAAACATTTAGTCCTTACGCGATTCGCTAAGCGGATTCATTTGGAAATTGTGTAAAGCGCACTCGCCGCGCAAGTAGGACAAAGAACACAAACACAACTCGCGACTCAAGATCAAGTACGCAACTTCACTCGCGTACGACATGGCGCAGTCAGCAGCTCAAAAACGAACTCCACTTGGCCTTGAGCCATTTTGGGATAAACCTAGTGTAGACCCGCCGCTGATATGGGAAAAGTGGCAGATGCAGGCCAAGTTAGCGCTTCTTGCGAAGGAAAATATCACAATAGACACTTTGTTGGAACCAAAACCTGAAACAGTGCAACTACCACTTGAACCGATCTATGAGGTTACGATAACGGGATCATCGGCACAATCGGAGCGGAAAAGATTGGCGAGGAACGCTCAATCAAAAATGAACTGGGAAAACCGGTGCCAGAGACAACTGGAGATAGGAATAATGTGCGGAAACAAGCCATGGGCACAAGCCGATCGAAAGACTGTGTCAATGCTATATCTCGGTTTGGGCACTAAAGGACGTCGAATTGTCTGTAGTCAAAACCCACATCTCAAGATGGACAGTCTCTCAACAGCAGAACTTTGGACAATCATGGAAACAGCATTTATTCGTCAGCGCAACATCACTTTCGACAGATATGTACTTCTCACCACGAAACAGACAAGAGGAGAGTCTATCGAACATTTCTTCGGAAAATTGAAAGAATTTTCTAAAAATTATGAGCTCGGAAGTCAAGAAGACACCCTCATTAGAGACTTATTTATTGCAAATATGTTAGATCCAGAAATTCAACGGGAATTGCTGCGAGAAACTTTAGAACCAGCCCAAGCATTACGTTTGGCCATAAATATGGAACTAGGTCAAAGAAACCAACTACAAATTACAAACTCGCAATCTGCTCCGCAAGTTAATGCAATAATTCCTCAACGATCGTTTCGAATACCCAATCAGCCACCAACTACATCCAGCTTTCCTCGATCACCAAACCAACTATGCAGGAACTGTGGTTTAACTTGGTCAGCTAATCATAAAGTCAAGTGCATTGCGAGAGGCAAGACTTGCAATAATTGTGGCCTCCAAAACCATTTTTCGCGAGTCTGCAGAAAACCGAAATCATCATCAAACAAATCTAATCGCTCTAATGTTAACTCTGTTGAAGAAACTACAATTGATCAAACGGTAAATGCCATACAAAATATGAATTATAACCCGCAATGCGAATCGGATTACGACAGCTCAGATGACAATATGGTCGCCAGCATCGCAACTAACGCAATTCAGATCGAACCAAAGAACACTATCCTACGAATTGGTAACACCCATGTTGGACTTCTCATTGATACCGGCAGTGTGTGCAGTATTTTGCCCAAGTCTCTTGCTTCGGAAATTGTGGAAAATTCTCCCCTTGCTCGTTGGTTGATGATAGCGCCTCCCCAGGAACTCAAAACATTTTCCAACGAACCCATAAACGTGATAGGTATGATACAGGCACCAATTGCGAGCAATGGATGGCGACTTGAAGAAGCTGAATTTGTAGTAGTTCCTGATGGACTAAAACCACTAGTGGGAAGAGATCTATTTGACGCTCTTGGAATATCAGTAACTCAAATCCCAAAACAGGAAGGTAGTATGGTCAACACTATCACATCTCAATGTCCATTCAAAACACGTATCGCACAACAATTCCCTCAACTTATTACACGTATTGGTTGCTCAAAAATACACATTGTCAAATCTAAATTTCATCGTCATTTCCAGCCAAAACATCAAAAGGGTAGAAGAGTACCCATCAATTTGCAAGAACGAGTAAATACTGAAATTAAAAAACTTCTTGCAGAGGGACATATAGAAAAATTGAATAACTGTTCTGACCAATATTTTATTTCACCTATTGTAATCACAGTCAAACGAGATCAAACCATAAAATTAGCACTAGATTCTAAAACGCTTAACAAAGCAATACATAAGAACAAATATCAGATGCCAAATATTGAAACACTTATGGGTTCGATATCACAAATAATAACAAATTACAAAACAGAACCCGCGGAGCAAATATATTTTTCTACTATTGATCTTAAATACGCTTACAGCCAACTAAATTTACACCCTGAAACTGCTAATCATTGTAATTTTAAAATTATCAGTGGTGACATGACAGGTACATATCGATTCAAGACAGGATTCTATGGTCTTACAGACATGCCTGCCGAGTTTCAGAAGGCAATGGTTTACACCCTGATTGGACTTAAAAATACATTCTGTTTCTTAGATGACATTTTAATTGTTAGTAAAGGTTCAGAAGATGATCACTTTCAACTTGTACTGGATTGTCTTAAAAAATTGGATGCAGACAACCTTCGTATTAACCTTCCGAAATGCAACTTTGCAAAACAACAAATTTCATGGTTAGGATATAATATAACTCAATCTGGGATCTCGCCACTCGAATACAAAACATCATCTATTATGTCATTACAACCTCCTAATACACTTAAAAAATTACGCTCATTTCTCGGCTCAGTCCACTATATTAGTAAATTTATTCCCAATTTAGCTCAACTCTGCCATCCTTTAAGACCTCTACTTCGTAAATCCACTAAATTTATTTGGACTGACACTCATACATTACATTTTAATGCAATTAAAACTCGCATAGCAAATCATACAGAAAACATGCATTATAACCTCCAATTTGAAACGCGAATCAAATGTGATGCTTCACGCTCCGGATTGGGAGCAGCACTAGAACAACTAACAGTTGATGGTTGGAAACCGATATCTTTTGCATCCCGATTTTTAAACAGTAGTGAAGAACGTTATAGTATTAACGAATTAGAACTTCTTGGGGTAGTGTGGTCCATAGAATATTTTAAAAATTATTTGTATGGCAAAGAATTCACTGTTATCACTGACCACCGCGCATTACTTTCCATTTTAAAAGAACATCGATCAAATAAAAGTTACAATAGTAGGTTAGCACGGTGGGTTGACTGTCTCTTGCCTTATCAATTCTCAATAGAGCATTTACCTGGCGCAAAAATGGGCCTAGTTGATTACATATCTCGTAATCCATATCAACCAGCAAAAAGTGTTTCCAAATATGACGAAGAATTTTTAGTTGCAACATTATCGAGCATACATACTGATGCCCAATTACTTCAACAAAAACACAATCTCACAGCTAATTCACTTCATAAATTATATATTGATATTGATGGAGAACATAAAAATTCCACCACCATTACAGCACAAGTTTTAACCATAAATAATGAAGCCCAAAATCCTCAAACTGAAATTTCTGATTTACTCGCTTCGCGAAATAATAGTTCAAAATACTTTTCAAAACAAACTTCTACTCCAGACATAAAACCCGCCCAGCGTGTACGCTTAACAAACGTTAATTCAAATCTCGCCCCGCGAAATAATAGTCCAAAATTCTATTCCAAACAAACTTCCAATTTAGACATAAATCCCGCTCAGCATGTTCGCTTAAGAAATAATAGTTCGAATCTCGCGGCGCGAAAATACAACTCTAATATATTCTCTTTTAAATTTAATCATCCGTATAGCACACACGCTCCAGATGTACATTTAACTCATAAAAATAAATCATTCGCGGATCAAATGCGTAACTTATTTATCCATTCCACTAATGGTATTAATTGTACTAATGTACATGATCAGCGAGTACATTCCAGTCAAAACGATTTCGTACTCGCTAATACATATCCCTCTCCAAAAGTTAACACTTCTAATTTAATTAATACCACCTCTAATCTTGCACCGCGAGTACGCAAGTCCTTTAACAATTTAACACCCGCCTGGCATAATCCATTACTATTTACTCAAAAGACTAAAATGCATTCCTTAGATGACTCTTTTGCAACGCAAGTTACTTAATACCCAAATCACTCTAAATCTGCGTTACATAGTCTACCATTTACAACTATTCCTGTACAAATTGAGTCTCAAAGACTAGTAAATACAAGAAAAGCGTCACTCGCTTACCAAAATGCATCCAAATTTACTCCTTTAAGTCATTCTCACTTGTCAATCAAAAATCAGCCTCAAATTCTTACCTTTTTTAGTAAGCCACACTCAAATATCTTAAATAACTCACGTGCTCAATTAGTAAACAAAAATCAAGTGCTTTTTGCCCAAACTCAACCTGAAATTCAGTTGTCTTCCTCCTTGCCAATTAACTTAATTGAAAAAACTCAACTCTCGTCAACAATGAGTCAACAAGCTTCTTCTCTCAAGGGAAAAACACTCTCCTCTCGGTCTACCAGAGCTTCGACTCGCGTGTCATTCACTGACAATGCAACAACGAGTACGCCACGCAGATCCTCCTCGCATTCAAACTTAAGTACCCCACTAACGGATAGCCCCCAAGTAATGTCGTTTGAACGAGTGGTGGGAAAAGTCTTTAGCAAAGGTCTCATTGCATCACTCACAAGTAAGGATGCAGTTTTAAAAGAAGTGCGAGACTGCATAATTCGGGGGGATGAAGAAAGACTGAAGGCCCTCAACCCATACCTTCATAGTTATTGGCGGGACCTTCACGTGACAGGCGGGTGTGTTTGCATGGACGAGAAGGTGGCCATTCCAAATGCACTCAAAGAGGCCCTTATTGACGATCTACATGCAAGTCACCCGGGTAGCTGGGGAATGATATGTATGGCTCAGCACTGCTGGTGGCCATACATGAATCGCGATTTGCTTGTCAAAGCAATAGAGTGCAAATCTTGCACTGCTATCGGTAAAAATTTAAAATCTGTTATTCCCGCAAAACAATTTAATGCACATACACCATGTGTTCCAAACCAAGAAATACAAATAGATTTTGCAGGGCCCATTAATAACGAAAAAGAACATGAAATATACATTTTAACATGCATTGATAGATTTTCAAAATACCCTTCTGCGGAATTAGTTGATAATGCAAATGCCTCGAATGTCATAAAATTCTTAGATAATTATATACAAATTCATGGAGTTCCTCGTTCCTTAAGAATAGATCAGGCCCGTTGTCTTATAGGTAACCAAGTAAAAAAATTTTGTACAAAAAACAATATCACACTTATACCAGCTCCGGCAAATGATCATCATGCAATAGGTTTAGTTGAACGACTAATTGGTACAATTAAACAACGCTTGGCATGTATTAAAGACGCACATAAAGAAGTAAATACGTTCACCATTAAAGCAGCATTAAAATCAATTATATACCACCTTCGCATATGTAAACATAAAACAACTAAGCTTTCGCCATTCGAATCTCACTTCGGGCGTACGGCCAATACACCACTTAGTAATATAAGTACTCAACCAAAATCATCTGACTTAAGTTATGAAAAAATTTTGAATCATTATTTAGATGAAGAAACTGTAACCCCTAACGAATTGCTGCCGGAGGAACATTGGGGAAACAGCCGGAGTGACGACGAAATTGAACGTAATATGTGCAAGGCGACAAAGGATGCTACCAATTGCGAATGGCAAGCAACGGATACTGAATCACGCTTCCTTCGTACCACGCACGCACATCGTCCACTCCCATTGAAAGAACACGCCGTCCAATTAAACATTGCCCGAAAGAAGCACCTTCATAAGAGATCCAAGAAGAATCTGGACGGCTTGTATGAGGTGTTGGCCCCAGGATCGGTAGTCCAAAAGACCAACCAATACACTTCGGTCATTCGCGAGCCGGGTAAGATGGAAGTGACTGTACGCAATAGCGATATTGCAAAATTTGGTACTCGTGAAGAACGAAAAACCAAATTGACAGACTACATCAACCGCAGAGGACCCCGCAAAAATGAGAAAACAACGGAAGCTAAGATACTTAGCCATATTAAAGAGTGTACCCGCATCCAGAAAGGAGACAGAAAAAAGAAACACAGAAAACGAGAAACTTTTAGTGGCGTATTCTCGAATAAATCCAACATTGCTCGCGCAATGCGAGTACGCATGCCAAAAGTTCCGGACAATTTCGTTCCACAAGTAATACCCGAAATTCCAGAGGCTGCTCCAGAACAGCCAATTATAACTGAAGAAGTACTTATTGCACCCCCGCCTACAAATATTCAGCAAGAAGCACTCGTATCATCTCCTTCAGTTCCAACAACATCTTTAGCCCATACTCTGACACGAACAACCAAACGGACTAGGAAAAGTCCTAAATATTATGGGTATGACAAAGAAGATTCATCAGGTGATTCTACTAATTCGTGTCCTCCGAACTTTGCTCCACCCCGTAGGAAGCGTCGAGTAGACGACATCGAATCGATTCAACCCTCAGTGATACAAACAATTGTGGATACAGCTACTCGAGTTGAACCGATTCATAACGACTTTCCCTCGCCTATCATAGGACAGGTGTCTCCGATTGACCCCCGTATACGGCCAGCCGATCACAGCACTTCAAATGAACTGATCATTGATGAAGAAGACATGTGAAAACTCTGATACATTAAAACTGATACATTATTAATTATGACTAGCTATGATAACCAGTAAATTTATTGTTGATACTATTTAACCGGTGAATAAGTATTATTATTATTCATATTGTTATTAAAATTTTATTTTATGCAATTTTAATTTTCTTTGAAGCGGGAGAAATGTCATACATCATAAATTAATTTAGTGCAGTAAACTTATCATACGATGTATTTAATTTATTTAGTGTACCTATTCCTGAGGGGCATGTGCATAAATCATTATTATTTCAAATGCTAGTCTGTTGCTACCATTTTCCCACACCGGGAAATTAATGTTCACATTTTGTTATGACTTCTGGAATACCAGTTGCCTTATTCTTCACTCTCTTAGTTTTGCACCTCGCGTACAGTTGCTCAATTTAACTTAATCTTCATTAACTGTCTTTACAAATCGAGCAAAGTAAACATTTAGTCCTTACGCGATTCGCTAAGCGGATTCATTTGGAAATTTTGTAAAGCGCACTCGCCGCGCAAGTAGTACATAGAACACAAACACAACTCGCGACTCAAGATCAAGTACGCAACTTCACTCGCGTACGACAGAGGAGTTGACGGTTGATTTGCAGCGCGAGTTGCATTTCCGGAATTTGCTGCTTGATTTGACAATGGTTTTGCAATGGGTGTGACGCAGTCATGGAAACGTAGTAGCTCCCAAACAAAGTTTGAAGCATTTGTTTTGGTAGCTTGTCTTTTGCACATTATGCTAAATCGATATGTTAAATATTTGTTTTTTTATATAATACTATTATTCTAAGGTGAGGGCCTCGGGCCCGCATGAGGTGCACCACCCCTCCCTGCCCCGTTGAGACGCCGGTTAGTCGTTTCCCTCCCCCCCTCTGGGCTTTTGTGCATCTCAAGTTGGGGACGTCTTCGGTCTGGTTTGTAAAAGTAAGGTTTTCGTACGGATGTTTACGATTATTTCAAATAGGTACTTTTAAAAAGAGGTCTTTTTGTTTAGGTCATAGAGTTGTCCAAAATGAACCCTGATAAGATCCGTTTTTCCCTGCTTTCCTGTGGGAAATCCTATTTTTCCCGAGAACGCTGGTAAGATCTGGGGTTTTTTCCGGTTTTCCTGTTGAGAATCTTATATCCCCCTGAAACCCTGATAAGATGCAGGGAAAAAACCCTGGGTTTTCCTGGTAAGTTTCCCTGGTAAGAAAACCCGAAATTCCCTGAAACCCTGATAAGATGCAGGAAACACCCTGGGTTTCCTGGTAAGTTTCCCGCTTTTTTCCCGGTTTCCCTGCCAGGAAACACTGGTTCCCGGAAACCCTGCCGGGAAATGCGGGATCTTACTCAATCTTTGCATATCTTACGAACCCTGGAAAGTTTCCCGGTAAGTTTCCCGGGACTTTCCCTTGTTTTTCCTGGGTCTTGCCGGGAAATTTTCCGGGAACTTATTAAGATTTCCGGGAATCGGTGCACTGGGGTTCCAAACCAAGAAATACAAAAAGATTTTGCAGTGCCCATTAATAACGAAAAAGAACATGAAATATACATTTTAACATGCATTGATAGATTTTCAAAATACCCTTCTGCGGAATTAGTTGATAATGCAAATGCCTCGAATGTCATAAAATTCTTAGATTATTATATACAAATTCATGGAGTTCCTCGTTCCTTAAGAATAGATCAGGCCCGTTGTCTTATAGGTAACCAAGTAAAAAAATTTTGTACAAAAAACAATATCAAACTTATACCAGCTCCGGCAAATGATCATCATGCAATAGGTTTAGTTGAACGACTAATTGGTACAATTAAACAACGCTTGGCATGTATTAAAGACGCACATAAAGAAGTAAATACGTTCACCATTAAAGCAGCATTAAAATCAATTATATACCAGCTTCGCATATGTAAACATAAAACAACTAAGCTTTCGCCATTCGAATCTCACTTCGGGCGTACGGCCAATACACCACTTAGTAATATAAGTACTCAACCCAAATCATCTGACTTAAGTTATGAAAAAATTTTGAATCATTATTTAGATGAAGAAACTGTAACCCCTAACGAATTGCTGCCGGAGGAACATTGGGGAAACAGCCGGAGTGACGACGAAATTGAACGTAATATGTGCAAGGCGACAAAGGATGCTACCAATCGCGAACGGCAAGCAACGGATACTGAATCACGCTTCCTTCGTACCACGCACGCACTTCGTCCACTCCCATTGAAAGAACACGCCGTCCAATTAAACATTGCCCGAAAGAAGCACCTTCATAAGAGATCCAAGAAGAATCTGGACGGCTTGTATGAAGTGTTGGCCCCGGGATCGGTAGTCCAAAAGACCGACCAATACACTTCGGTCGTTCGCGAGCCGGGTAAGATGGAAGTGGCTGTACGCAATAGCGATATTGCAAAATTTGGTACTCGTGAAGAACGAAAAACCAAATTGACAGACTACATCAACCGCAGAGGACCCCGCAAAAATGAGAAAACAACGGAAGCTAAGATACTTAGCCATATTAAAGAGTGTACCCGCATCCAGAATGGAGACAGAAAAATGAAACACAGAAAACGAGAAACTGGTAGTGGCGTATCCTCGAATAAATCCAACATTGCTCGCGCAATGCGAGTACGCATGCCAAAAGTTCCGGACAATTTCGTTCCACAAGTAATACCCGAAATTCCAGAGGCTGCTCCAGAACAGCCAATTATAACTGAAGAAGTACTTATTGCACCCCCGCCTACAAATATTCAGCAAGAAGCACTCGTATCATCTCCTTCAGTTCCAACAACATCTTTAGCCCATACTCTGACACGAACAACCAAACGGACTAGGAAAAGTCCTAAATATTATGGGTATGACAAAGAAGATTCATCAGGTGATTCTACTAATTCGTGTCCTCCGAACTTTGCTCCACCCCGTAGGAAGCGTCGAGTAGGCGACATCAAATCGATTCAACCCTCAGTGATACAAACAATTGTGGATACAGCTACTCGAGTTGAACCGATTCATAACGACTTTCCCTCGCCTATCATAGGACAGGTGTCTCCGATTGACCCCCGTATACGGCCAGCCGATCACAGCACTTCAAATGAACTGATCATTGATGAAGAAGACATGTGAAAACTCTGATACATTAAAACTGATACATTATTAATTATGACTAGCTATGATAACCAGTAAATATATTGTTGATACTATTTAACCGGTGAATAAGTATTATTATTATTCATATTGTTATTAAAATTTTATTTTATGCAATTTTAATTTTCTTTGAAGCGGGAGAAATGTCATACATCATAAATTAATTTAGTGCAGTAAACTTATCATACGATGTAATTAATTTATTTAGTGTACCTATTCCTGAGGGGCATGTGCATAAATCAATATTATTTCACATGCTAGTCTGTTGCTAGCATTTTCCCACAACGGGAAATTAATGTTCACATTTTGTTATGACTTCTGGAATACCAGTTGCCTTATTCTTCACTCTCTTAGTTTTGCACCTCGCGTACAGTTGCTCAATTTAACTTAATCTTCATTAACTGTCTTTACAAATCGAGCAAAGTAAACATTTAGTCCTTACGCGATTCGCTAAGCGGATTCATTTGGAAATTGTGTAAAGCTCACTCGCCGCGCAAGTAGGACATAGAACACAAACACAACTCGCGACTCAAGATCAAGTACGCAACTTCACTCGCGTACGACAGAGGAGTTGACGGTTGATTTGCAGCGCGAGTTGCATTTCCGGAATTTGCTGCTTGATTTGCGGCGCGAGAGGAGGTCGCTGACGTTGAGGGTGAATTTGCGCTTTGAGAGGCGTCATTGAAACGAACTCTAGTGATACGTTTCTTTGAAGGCATCTTGTATGTTGTTGTGTTGATATGATTTATATCTACTTTATGGTTCAGTTTTGAGAATTTGTTTGAAGGATAACTAGTCAACTGATTTGCAGAACGATTTAAGGCAAAAAACACCAATGCTAGTTCTGGTTTGTGACTTTTAGAAATATTTGTGGAATGCTGCATAATTGGCGGAAAATTAGACTTAGTGAATTGAGTCTCGCTCTTTGCGATGTATCTTTCATTCCAATTTTGGAATGATTGTTTACAATAAGTTGTATTTCGCCTAGCGAGTAAAGTGTTAATTGGCATTTGGGACGCGGGATATGCATATTTTGAATTACTCAATTTACTATTAGTATTTGTAGCTTGCTTTCGCGGTGCGAGAGAGATATAATAATCGTGCTTGTGTACGCGTGCTGCGTGTGTGCTAAATAAATTTATCTCCTTCTCAATAGTCTCAGTTTTAGGTGTAATTCGATGTGCGGGATCAGGTGCTTGTATTAATTTTTGTAGATGATATGCAGGTTCTGAGGTGTTTAAATTAATTGAATTAACAGATGCAGAGATTAGCTTTAGTTTTGCAGCAATAAATTCTCATCATAGGCAGAATTGTTTTAGCTTTTTGATTCGGGTGTCTTGAAACATAGTCAACTAAACCCATTTTTGCATCTGGTAAATGTTCAATATCGAATTGAAATGGAAGTAAACGATCAATCCAGCGACTGCTGTAAGATTTATTCGAACGGTTTTCTTTTAAGATAGAATTCAAAGCTCTGTGATCTGTAATGGCCGTAATTTGTTTACCATAGAGGTACATTTTAAAATATTCAATAGACCAGACTACCCCGAGAAGTTCAAGTTCATTTACGCTTTATCGTTCTTCGCAGGAGTTAAAAATCTGGATGTAAACGCGATTGGTTTTCACCCATCAAATGTCAATTGTTCGAGCGCTGCCCCTAGACCGGAGCGAGACGCGTCACATTTTACGCGTGTTTTGAGTTGCGGGTTGTAATGAATTTTTTCCGTAGCGTTCGCGATGCAATTCTATATTTCAATAAAACAATTATCGTGCACTTTGGTCCAAACAAACTTAGATGTCTTTTTCAGCAATGGGTGGAGGGGATGACTAATTTGAGCTAGATTCGAAATAAATTTTCCAATACAATGTGCCGAGCCCAGAAAAGAACGGAGTTTCTTTAAGGTCTTTGAAGCTTCAAGAGCTATGATAGCAGACTTTTTACTCTCGATGGGCAAGATACCCGATTATGAAATATGATATCCTAGCCAATCGATTTCTGATTTTGCGAAATAACATTTTGAGAGGTTTTTTCGAAGATTTTCGTCATCTAACCGTGTGATAACCCTGACTATAGGGTACAATCGTGCTGCGAATCCACTTAGATTTAGATGTATGGATTCGAGGTACGAATCCAAGTTTCCAACGTCAATTGGATTGTTACCTTTAGAATTAACTACAATCGCGGTGCGAATGTAGACAATTTAAATGATGATGGATTTCTCCTTCAAATCCGCTAAGTTTTTATCTAGTGGAAAAGAGATTAGATTGTGAACGACTGAATTCAGTAAGAAGATTCAAAGGAATGAATAGTTGAGTAAAAGTGGGAGGTGTGAACAGTATGAAATAATGACTTTTTAGTCGGCGGTAATTTATAATTATGTGAACATTGACTTTTAGTTTTACAAGGACAAGTATAAATTAATTTAGTACAATTTACTAAATGAGAACTAAATTATGGTACAACCGTACCACATATCCTGCGCTGAACAAAAATTTTAAACTGCATCAGTATAAAATTTAGAATAATATTAAAATATGTACTGGTTATTATAGATAGTATACATAATGAGGAACGATTAATGAGTGCCGTAGGATTAGTGTATTTGAGTCTCAAATGTAAGAAAGAACGAACATAACGGAAACTGACGACATATGCAGTAAATTTTATGCACGCGATATAAATTAATGCACAAACGTGATTCGAATCCATCCAACTTTATTATACGCGAATTAGCGTTACAAAAGCAACATCAAATTAAAGGAATGGAGAACTAACACACAATGAGAATTAAAATTAAACGAAAACATGAAATGAGTGGAAAAGCAGGGCAATTCCGAAATGATTTTTAACAATTACAGATTGGAACTAAGTTAATAAGTTAACAATGACAATTTGAAATAGTTTTGGTTTAAATTGGGTTTTCCGCATCGAATACACTCATGCTAACTTCACGAGCGTAATCGTCGTAATTGTATTCTTCAGGGGACCAAGTTCCCACTGGTGGTGGTGCAGAGGGGCTTGCAATCGTCAATTCATAGTCTGTTTCGGGAACTGGCGGCCTTGTAGCTTCTTCATGGAGGATTGTTTCGATCACCGGATTTGTTCGTTTCGGTTTCTTGGAAACCGGAGCTGTTGAATCATCACTAACCGAATTGACCGAGCTTTCGAATCCATAAAATTCTGGAGCTCGTCGGTTTCGTTTAGTACTAGTAATCGAGGGAGACGTGGTTGAAGACGTTACGGAAGGGGCAGCAACAGACGATGCATTTGACGTATTTATACTCACCGATGTGTTACGTGATCGTTTTCCCCCGACTTGGGGCTTTCGTGGTTTTCGTGCCAACATTGCTTTTGAAATGTTGCTGTTGGCAGATGACACACCCGATGCTGCATCTGACTGTGTTGGACGGTGTCGAATTTTTATCTCCCCGCGAAACTTCTTCTTTAATTCCTTCGTGTGCTGCGCGATTTTCTCTTCCGTAGTTTTATCGTAAGGGAGGGGTCGACGTTGCGCATATTGCCATAGTTCAGTATTCCTTTCGGCGCGAGTACCGAATTTAGCAATATCGCTATTGCGAACGCTTACTTCAGGTACTCCTGTTTCTTTGATGACGGTTGTCGTATCTGATGTACGAACAACCGTACTTCCTGGTGCCAGTGTTTCCCAAAGACCGCGGAGGTCTCGTTTGGAGCGTTTAGTCACCTTGCGAGCGAGCTTCAAGTCCAGTGACTTTTCCGATCTGGGGATGGGGTTATTCAGTTTGGGATGTAATATGAAGCGAGAGACAGATTTGTTGTGTTCGCCGTTGTAGCGGCGTCCGGCGTCAACTTGTGCCCGTTGCATTGCCTCTTCAATCAGTATGTCGCTTCTGTCTCCCGTTACCCATCCATTTTCATCCAAGTAGTTCTCAACAGGGACAGTATCAGCGTCTAAATAGTGGTGAAGAATGTTTTCATATGACAGATTAGATGATTTAGGTGTTGTACTTATATTACTTAGTGGTGTGTTTGGCTTACGTCCAAAGTGTGCTTGGAAAGGTGTTACATTTGTAGTCTTTTGTTTACACATACGTAATTGATATACAATTGACTTTACTGCTTCTTTAATTGTGAATGTTTTATTTCTATTGTCTAATTTCATGCAGCCTAAGCGTCTTTTAATTGTTTGTATCAAACGCTCCACTAATCCTATGGCTCCATGATCATTTACAGGGGCAGGTAGTATGTTAATATTGTGTTGTTTGCAAAAAATTTTAACTTTATAACCTATTAAACATCGTGCTTGATCAAGTCTAATATTTCGGGGAACACCGTGGGTTTGAATGTAATCGTCTAAAAATTTTAGTACATTTGGTCCATTAGCTTTATCAAATACTTCTACAGAAGGATATTTGGAAAAGCGATCAATACATGCAAGAAAATATGTGTCTTGATCTTTTTCATTCGTGATAGGACCTCCAAAGTCAATCTTTATTTCTTCATTTGGCTCTGTACATGGCAATAAAGGTTTCCAATTAGACGCCGGAATAACAGGTTTAAGGTTCTTACCAATATCCGCGCAAGGTTTGCACGTGGCCGCTTTATTTAGAATTTCGCGGTGCATATACGGCCAGAACGCGTATTGGCCAAGCGTTATCATCCCCCAACTTCCTGGATGCGTTAAGTGGAGGCTTTCCAAAACCGCGTCTTGAATGGAGTGTGGAATCGCAACGCGTTCGTCCACACAAACACATCCTGAGCGGACGTGCAAGTCTCGCCAGTACGAGAATAGGTACGGGTTGACTTCCTTGCATCTCTGGGGGTCATCTTGAAGTATGCAGTCCCGTACCTCCTTCAGAACTGCGTCCTTGCTGGTCAGTACTGCCAGAAAGCCTTTTGTGAACAACTGTGTCAGGTTGTTCTCAAACACCTCTTCTTTTGACAATTCGACACTAGGGGAAGGATGTCCCTCAGTTGAAGATCGGGTCGTTCCTGAATTTGGAGTGGATTGAATTGTCACTCGGCTGTGGGTAGGGGGAGTTTGCGGGTTTCGGCTGTGTGAAGGAGAAGTCACATTTTGTGGTTTTCAATTACGTGGATATGAGTTTGGTTGGATGTAGTGTTTATTTGTGACTGGATTTGAGTTGAATTTGTACTGGTATTAGAATGAGATTGCAATTGTGCTGCGTTTGCAGAGTATTTAAGAAGCAACTGATTTGTGTTTCGATTAATGGCCGAAAGCAAATTGGAATAGTTTGTTGAGCGAGGATGTGAGGCACGTGTGGAATGTGTGGTAATGACGCTGTTAAAGTGTCGTGATTGCCAGGTTTGTGGTGTGGTATTTACATAAATTGCTGCAATTGCGTCACGAATGCGGGTAATTGTTGCTACCGCAAATTCCTCGTCATATTTGTTTGTAACTTTTGCTTTTTGATTTGGTTGGCGAGAAATATAATCTACCAGTCCCATTTTTGCACCGGGGATATGTTCAATATTAAAGTCAAAAGGTAAAAGACGATCAACCCATCGTGTTAATCTACTATTATAAGATTTGTTTGATCTGTGTTCTTTCATGATTGAGAGTAATGCTCGATGATCTGTGATGATTGTAAATGATTTGCCAAATAAATAATATTCAAAATATTCGACGGACCACACAACACCTAGTAATTCAAGTTCGTTAATGCTATAACGTTCCTCATTTGAGTTAAGGAATCGAGATGCAAATGCAACCGTATGCCAACCTGTAGGTGAACGTTGTTCTAGTGCTGCTCCTAACCCTGCTCTAGAAGCATCGCATTTGATCCGCGTTTCCAAGTGAGGATTGTAATGTGTGTTTTCTGTGGCGTTTGCTACTCTATTTTTAATTGCTTGGAAATGTGTATCATGTTCTATGTTCCACATGAATTTTGTGTTCTTTTTTAATAATGGACGAAGAGCCTGACATAATTGGGATAGGTTAGGAATGAATTTACCAAGGTAGTGTACAGAACCTAAAAATGATCGGAGTTGTTTTAAATTTTTAGGTGCTGTTAGAGATGCGATTGCCGCTGTTTTTGACTCAAGTGGGGCTATTCCAGATTGACTGAATTTATGTCCTAACCATTCTATTTCGGTTTTTGCAAAATGACATTTAGGTAAGTTGATTCGTAGATTATCCTCATCTAATTTTTTTAAGCACTGGTAAACAAGTTTTAAGTGGTCTTCTTTGGACCCACGGCTAACCACTATAATGTCATCTAGAAAGCAGTAAGTATTTTTTAGTCCGACTAAAGTATAGTCCATTTCTTTTTGGAAAGCTGCTGGCATATCAGTTAAACCGTAGAAACCTGTAATGAACAGATATGTTCCCGTTCTCTCACCGCTGATAATATTAAAGTTACAGTGTTTGGCCGTTTCCGGATCTAATTTAAGTTGACTGTATGCGTACTTCAAATCCAGTGTGGAATAATATGCTGTTTCTTGTGATGCGGATGTGTTTAAATTTTGCTGAATTGTGTCAATCAAATTATCAATATTTGGCATTTGATATTTGTTTTTGTGAATAGACTTATTTAAAATTTTTGAATCTAGTGCTAATTTAACTGTTTTATCTCTTTTAACTGTAATAACTATAGGTGAGATGAAGTTTTTGTCGGAACAACTATTTAGTTTAATGATATGTTTTTCATCAAGTAATTTTTGGAGTTCTATGTTAACTAATGGTTGTAAATTAATAGGTACTCGTCTTCCTTTTTGATGAGTAGGTGTAAATTCATTATGAAATGTAGACTTTACTGAATGTCTTAGAGATTTACCTATGCGGGTGATGAGTTCAGGAAAGTCAAAAGAAATTTGCCGCTTAATTGGGCATTGATTTTGATCAAAGTTTGCCACTTGTTTTGATTGGATTACTGAGAAACCTAGTTTTGGGAAAAGGTCTCGTCCAATGATTGGTCGGTGACCATCTTCAACGACAGTTACATCAACATCTGAGGCTATCCAGTCGTTGCACTTTATTGATGTCTTGATTATACCTTTTATCTTGATTATGTCATTGGAGAAAGTTTTTAAGTCGTGTATTTCAGGGGACTGTATGCAATAGCTATCTTTGCATTCCAATACCACTTTGTCTGCTAGACTTTTGTTAACGGTCGTACAAACACTTCCTGAATCCACCAATGCTTTGGTGCTCGTATTTTCAACTCGAATGTCCAAATTTACGGGTTCTACCTCGCGAGCGTCGGTATTGTATGAAATTGCCGCTACACAATTGTCATCGTAATCATCGTAGTCGGAATCGTAATTGGCATCGTATATGCTCTTTTGTTGCAGAAGTTTGCTAATATTGTTTACTTGTTCGGTCACTGATGTCGTGGTGCCGACTGTAGCCGCTTCCGAAACTGAGTCATCTACGTAATTTACTCGAGATCGAGGTTTGTTAGCTTGTTTTGGTTTGCGACAAACCTTAGCGAAATGGTTAGAGATTCCACAATTTTTACATATTTTCCCACGGGCGGGACAATTTTGTCTATGAGATGGAGTCCAACCATACCCACAATTCGGACAGATTGTCGGTTTTACGAATTGATTTGTAGATGGTCGCTTTCTATTCCACGGTCCTTGGATATTGTTTATCGAGTGAACTTCATTAGTTGAATTGTTGGTTGAGGTTCCAGAGATTTTAAGTTGTGTTTGTATGCCCATTTCGATACTGATCGCTACTTCGGGAGCTTTTTTAGGTTCTCATGTTTCTTTTAGCAATTCTCTTTGGATTTCTCCATCTTGCATGTTAGCGATAAACACGTCCCGTATTATCGATTCCTCACGGCTTCCCAAATCACAATTTAGGGAAAGTTCTCGAAGGCACCCGTAGAACTTTTCCACTGGTTCGCCTTTCATTTGTTTTCGAGATAAAAATGTATATCTGTCAAATGTAATATTCCTTTGTTTGGTGAACACTTCATCAAGGCATTCCCACAGAACTTTCATGGTCACTCTGTCAATTTGGATACTTGGTTCCTGTGAACCAAAAATTCGTCTTCCTTCAACTCCCAGGCTGAGATACGTTAGGGATACTGCTTTACTGTCACAGTATTTCCAAGGCTTTTCCCCACATAGTATGCCCACAAGTTCTGCTTTCTGGCATCGGTTAAGCCATGAGTTTTTTAGCTGTTCAATCCTAGTACGTCTGTCTCTTCTTTGAGCAGTGCTGTTTTGAACGTCCTGCTCGTAGATTGGTTCTGGGGGAAGGGTAACTTTTTCTGGGGGGTCCTCAAGAAGAGTATCGATTGATATTCCTTCTTTAGCCATGATGGCTAACTTTAGCATGACCTGCCATCTGTCCCATTGCAATGGAGGTTCCAACGTCGGTTTTTCCCAAAAGGGCTCGATTCCCAAGAGTGCGCGTTCTTTTGTAGCTGACTGCGCCATGTGATAACCCTGACTATAGGGTACAATCGTGCTGCGAATCCACTTAGATTTAGATGTATGGATTCGAGGTACGAATCCAAGTTTCCAACGTCAATTGGATTGTTACCTTTAGAATTAACTACAATCGCGGTGCGAATGTAGACAATTTAAATGATGATGGATTTCTCCTTCAAATCCGCTAAGTTTTTATCTAGTGGAAAAGAGATTAGATTGTGAACGACTGAATTCAGTAAGAAGATTCAAAGGAATGAATAGTTGAGTAAAAGTGGGAGGTGTGAACAGTATGAAATAATGACTTTTTAGTCGGCGGTAATTTATAATTATGTGAACATTGACTTTTAGTTTTACAAGGACAAGTATAAATTAATTAAGTACAATTTACTAAATGAGAACTAAATTATGGTACAACCGTACCACAAACCGTTTAAGACAACTCATGACATAACATGTTCTTCCTCTGACCCCTTACTTACAATGAAAATGTCATCGAGAAAACAATTGTCATCGTATTCTTTAAACCAATTAGAGTATAATCCATTGCTTTTTGGAATTCTGCTGTCATGTCTGTTAACCCATAAAATCCCGCTCCAATTCTGTATTTGCCGGTCATATCACCACTAATTATGTTAAAATTACAATGGTTTGCCGTGTTGGAATCTAAGTTCAATTGACTGTACGCGTATTTGAGGCCTAGCGTAGAGAAATAAGTTGTGTTTTGCGACGCAGGAGCACTAATTTGTTGAAAAATAGAGTCGATAAGTGTGTCGATATCAGGCATTTGATATTTGTTCTTATGAATAGCCTTATTTAATATTTTGGAATCCAACGCAAATTCAATAGTTTGGTGTTTTTTACCGCAACAACTATTGGTGATATGAAATACTTGCAGGGGCAACCAGAAAGTTTTATTATATGTTTTTCGTCTAGCAATTTTTTAAGTTCATTATTGATTTTGTCTTGTACATTGATTGGCATACGTCTACCTTTCTGATGTCCAGGTTAAAAATCTTTGTGAAAAATAGATTTAGCTACATGATTCTTAGATCTTCCATTGCGGGATACTAAATTCGGTAAAGTTTTTGCAATTTGTTCTTTGAATTCTGACGAAGAGGAAATTTTGTTGACAAGATTACTTTTAGGTGATGAAGATTGCGTCACAGCTAGGCCTAGTTGGTCAAACAAGTCTCGGCAAATTAAGGATTTGAGACCGTCTGCGACGACGGTGAATGTTGCTGAGTCGAATGTCCAACCGTTGCTTGTGATTGGGGACTGTATCTTTCCGTCGATGTGAATTGGTTTATTCGAAAAAGTCCTAAGTTGCGGAGAAGACTTTTCGTGGGTCCAGAAGGCTTGAGGACTGCCTTTTACCACTTGCGACGCGAGTGAACGATTGAGAATACTGCATGCGCTCCCGGAGTCCACGAGCAGTGTAGTAGTGGTATTACCAGTTTTGATGGGCATGTTGAGAGGCTCAATTTTTGCTATGTCTTTTTCAATTAGGGCAACCGTATATCCTCCTCGCTACTGTAATCTGATTCAAAGAGTTTTGCCGGCTGAAGGAAATTCACCGAATCTTTCGGGTGTGGTTCTTCATCCACAGTGTTTACAGTCATTTTCTTAGGGTTTTGCGGTTTTGCGTTCGTTGGTTTCCGACAAATTTTTGCAAAATGGTTTAGGAGTCCACAATTATTGCAAGTTTTACCTTTTGCGATACATTTATTGCGGTGATTTGGGAACCAGATCCCACCAAAAATCGAACAATAGAGTGTGGAGCGGTTGTTTTGCCTCTGAAGATTGTTCGAATTTGATCAAATTGGTGTTCGGGAGTTGTTTGGAAACTGTATTGCGTTTACACTAGCTGGAATGAGGGTCTTGTTATGTTGTTGAATTTGGTGCTGATTACGCATCCCAAGTTCCACGTTAATTGCTAACTCTAGTGCCTGACGCGGTTCCACTGTCTGTTAGAGAAGTTCTCTTTGAATTTCCGGATCAATCAAGTTAGTGATGAATAGGTCACGTATCAGAATTTCCTCTCTATTTTCAAAGTCACATTTTTCTGCTAATTCTTTTAGCTTACCGTAGAAATGTTCTTCCGTTTCTCCCCCGGAGTTGTTTAGTTATGAGAAAGACGTGTCGCTCGAAGGGTATGCTTCGAGGACGTATGAATGCTTCTTCCACGATCTTCCAAAATTCTGCAGTGGAATGTGTATCGATCATGATGTGCGAGTTCTTACAGTTTAAGATCCGACGTTCTTTCACCCCGATACTCAAGTAGAGAAGAGACACTGTTTTGCGATCCGCAAGTGAACATTGCTTGTCTCCACACATTATGCCGATTTCAATTAGACGTTGGCACTTGTTTTGACAATTTATCATTGCTGGGCTTTGCGAGCATTCCTTTCCCTTTCCGATTTTGCAGAAGAGCCGATTATGGTTTCCTCATATATGGGCTCGAGCAAGAGGTCCACCATCTCGTGTTTAGGTCCAAGTAGAGTGTCGAGAAATATATTCTCCTGTGCCAATAGTGCCAGTTTGTACTGCACTCTCCATTTCTCCCAGCAAAGAGGGGGGTCGGGTATTTTTTTTATCCCAGAAGGCGTCAATCCCGAGCGGTGCACGCATGTTTGCTGGCTGCGCCATGTCGTACCTTATTAAAATTAAATAATCTCTCTGGATGCGGGTGCGCTTACTACTTTCCAAATTGTGATTCGCGGAGCGAAATCTTGACTTAATTATTCTACGCTTACTTCCGGAGCCAGTTTTCAAAGAAAGAAAATCAACTGAAATTGAATTGCAAAACTGAAAGTATGAGCTCAAGAGCTTATAAGCAAAACAAGAGGGTGTGATCAGACATGTCTGTTCACTAAGCGGGAAACCAAGAACCAAGAAAAGATGTACTGCAAGAATCACGAGACAGGAATTGAACAACGATGAAACGTTAATGAAGGGCAAACAAAATGAACTAATTAAATACATCGTATGAAATTTTACTGCGTCAAATAAATAAATGGGATATAATGTATCCCCGTGTATCACAGATCTCATTAGTCACTGCAACTTGGAGGCAGAAAGCTTAGTTTGAAAAATTGCACTTAGCGAACACAGCGTACAATTTCAAGTTTACTGAAACTTTAAATCAGGGAGCTTAGTTTAAATGATTGAAATTACACTTAAAGTAGTAAAATTATTTGTAAGAAGAAAATCTCGGTCGCCCGAGGCACATATCTCTCTGACACCAGGGCGCTTGCGCCTGAGTGCTAGTAATGGGGCCCGAGAAGAACTAAGGCTTTCCTCTAAAGTGTTTGGAGAACCAAAGAGTACAAAGTGTTATGTTTCATTTGAAATTGAAGATAAAAGGACAATTTTGCAGATCAGTGAAAGAAAAGTTTGCCTCATAAATGTTTGCAGAAGTTGAAGTATACCGCAGGTCTTCATCTTCGATAGCTGGATCTCTTTTCAACAAGATTCGTTGAAAATACTAAACCGACCAATTTTATTTCTGTTTAAACTCATTTATATCTTATTCAGATTAAATCGACATTTTCTATCAATTGAAAGTGTGTTATTTCTCTTTAAAATTCAACTGAAGAAAACGAATCGAGGAATTCTATTTCAAGCAAACATATCGGTCAGAAAACGTTCCAACTAAAAACCAGCTGCCCTGTCTGCAATTTTGAAAAACTGCTTTTACAGTTTTGGCAGGACACTTGTTTTTTTAAAAAACTTCATGATGCACTGGCTGATAATTAAGTTTATCCGCAAAAGTGTTTTTTCTGTTCTCACAAAAAAATCTTCTTTCTTCGGTTCAGATTAGAGTAAACACAGAAAGATTCTGAGGTCAAATCAAATTTTTTTCTACTCCTACCCAAATTCTGCATGTAACAGCGGCCTTTCCCATTATAACTTCCCACCTATAAAAAAACACTGAATTCCCATTAAGTTATGAACAGCAAAACAACTAAATGTGCAGTGTAGGTCAGAGTATAAATGGAATAAACTAAATATATTACGGTTTAAATTGAGACAGTGGTACTATGAAAACTTAAAACTTTTCCATGATGCCTTGCCGTACGACGCATTATTCGAGTTTTGTTTAAATAAATGAAAGAAAAACATCTTAAGATGTTTCTTTAGAGCTATTGGTCTTGCATCCATTTCAGTTATGTTTTTAAAAAAAAACTCACTTTAAGAAATTTATTATAAAGGGTTGAGTCGATATTCAGGATAGAGTTTTCCAGTGCAGATGAGTTTATTTTGTGATTGGAGCAGTATTTTTTGGTTCGCTGGCCGTAGCGTAGATTTGATTTTGGTAAATTTAGTTTTTCGACAATCGGAAGTTGGTTATGGTAGGTTTCAAAAAATAATTTAGTACTTTGTATTCCAAGAAAAATTTTATTGGCAAAATTTGATGTTTTAGGTTTAGATCAGAAGAACTGTCTTATTTTGTGCGACTGAAGCACGTTTTTACAAGCCCAGTTTAATTGTTTCTCCAATGTGATAAAGAATTTTTTTTGAGCTGGCCTGAGTAGTGTAAATGACTTATCACTAAAGCGTTCAGAAATAGTAGACTTGTCTGTTCAGAGAACGGGCGTGAAATACGTTTTAATGTTTTTATCCCTGTAGCCAATTTGCGTAATACGTGTTTTATCTCTTCTTGAAAATTTAATATGCAATCAAGATATATACCGATGTTTTTAAGCAATTGACGTTTGGTATTTTGTAATTACCAATTAACAGATTGTTTCTTTTGGTTTCTTCTACTTTGGATTTTTTTAAGAATGTAATAAATTCAGTTTTTGAGTGACTGAGCATTAGAGGGTGTTTTTCGTAATATTCAGATACATTTCCTAAGGATTGTTCAAGATTTTGTGTTGCTAAATTTAAGACCGTGTTGAATGTAAGAATGATAGTAGCATCGGCGTATTGAATTTTTTTTTGTATCAGCAGGTGTTTGTTTGTTCAAGTCATTAATATGCAGGTTAAAATGAAAGGGATCCAAAATTGTTCCCTTCGGGACACCTTGATATAACCCAATCTAATCGGATTCCACATAATTCACTATGGTTTTTTGTACCCTGTTTGATGAATAACTTTCTATTAGGTTCAATGTATTTTTGGAAAATCCTAATTCATGCAGTTTATGAAGAATGATCTTGTGATTTATCGAATAGAAAGCTTTAGACAGATCTAGTAGTGCTGCAGTGATAAAACCATTTTTATTTATATGGTACATAAATATGGTACATTTTATAGTTTCATTACGGTAAACGAGGGCGTCAATCGCTGAGACTTTGTTATGAAAACAAAATTGAGTATTGGAAAGCAGCCCAACATTTCAAGATATTCTAAAGTTTGCTCACGAAGCAAACGCTCAAAAGGTTTTGCTAGTGAGCTTGTAATTGATATTGGTCTGTAGTTCTCAGGCAAAGAGCAATCTTCTTTTTGAAAATTGGAGTGACAACAGCCTTTTTAAGATCTTCAGGAAATTTCTCTTCACTAAGAATTGGTTAAAAAGCAATTTAATTGGATCAGCTGAAAAGAAAAACACATTTTTAAGAGCCCATGATGAGACATCTGATGAACCTGATGGCTTGTTTAAGTTTGATTTTTTTGGAGCCAGTAAGACTTCTTTTGTGGTTACGAATCTAAAACCAAAACTGTTTTGAGATGTACTATGGTTGGTGGGGAAAAAGTTACAAGCGCTTCCAATGTAATCACCAAATTTACAAAATTTATAACTGAGAAATTGGGCCATTTTGTAGCTATCAGTAATACCATCATCAAAACAATTTTTGAGGTAAAAGATATTTTGGGAGAACTTAGTAGAGTTTCTTGAGTCATATATAATAATCCACTTTGTTTTTTCGAATCTGCTTTTTTAAAGATGCTCTTTATGAAATCATTGCTCTCTAGTTTAACTTTGGATTTTTCATTCGTATGAAGACCGTTTTTAAAGGGACGTGATAGCGGATCACCTTAGTTAACATTTTCTTAAAGATACGATACATGTCTTCAGCGTCAGATGCCGTGTAAAGAACACCCCAATCAATTTATTCCATGTCTTGTAGGTACAAATTTTTACAATACTTTGATTTGTCGAAGATAACTTTTCTTCTTGGAGGTTGCTTTTTATTTATAGTTACATTCGTTATAACTGCAATAGCTTCGTGATCCGATGTAATGGGCGATTCAAAAGTAAAAACATTGGAATGGGGCAGCTAATCAACTTTGATTACAAAATCAATCAGATTTTTCCCCTTGTAGGTGTTTTGTTGACCGCTGATAGATCATAGGGTACACTAATTGTGTCCATTTTGTTTCTTTTGTTGGGGTTAGGGTAATTTATATTAAAATCGCCAAGTAATAAAATTTTTTGCTTTTTTGTTATTCCATAATCTATTCGCAATGCTAATTCTTCAAGAAAGATGTCAGTTTTGGAATTTTCAGGATTATATGAAACATTTACAAGTGAAAGAAATTTTTTGAAGGGCAGAGTGAGCTTAACCCAAATTGTTTCGAATTCTCTGCTCATTTTTGGAAAATCATTACGGTTTTTTGGATTGAAAATTCTGGGGATTAGCAGCATTACGCCACCCCCCTTTGATTTTCAGATATTCGGTCACATCTGAAGCAAGAATAGTAATTGTTGTCTATGCTCCATAGATTAATATCATCTTCATTAGTCAACCATGTTTCCGTAAAAGCAAATACAGTATTGTTTGAGCATTCTCTTAACATCTTTTTCAGTTGTTCTCTTTTATTGACTAAAGTCTGGCAATTTAATAGAAAGAAGCATAATGGATCTTTAAGTTCTTTTTTGGAGAGGAGGTTGTCATAGGTTAGCTGTGGCCCAAGATTACGTTCAACGTCACCCTAAAATAAGAGGTAAATGAATAATCCAAATAGAAAATAACTACTCAAAAAATTCTTAAACATAATTAAAGCGCTACGTCGTACAGCAAGGCAATTAATTTTTAATGAAAGACTTTTTACAATTTATATATGCCCAAAGAGGTTGCCCCACTGCTGACAAAGACGCGGGACGAAGAAAGGTTTCAAACAGCAGCAAAGAAACCAAAATGAACAAATATTGTTTATTTAAGATCATAAGGAGGGTTTCACGTTTTTCTACTCCTTTCTGACCTTAACATAGCTGACGTTAGTAAGGTGAAAATCTATAGAAAGCTTTGTTGATGTATGGATATGCATATGAGGTGTTGGAGTACTGTCTGTTTACAAGAGGGTTTCTCGACGACTTTTTTTGTAGCTTGAAGTGTTAGAGATGAAAGTGTTTGTCGTATTGGCATAGGTGGGATGTGTCTCTCGGGTTTTCGAGATCAGACCATCGGAAGTGTCCCATAGAATTCGCATTACGTGGTTTTTAGAAAAAGAATCCCACTTCGATAATTTAGGTGAGCATTGTCGTGATACAGTTTAATGTACTCGCTGTTCTCGTAGTCTTTCGAATCAATTTCGCGACCAATGTTATCTGTTTTTCCCCGACCTCATTAGTCATTTTGTTGAAATCCAAAATATTATTATCAGGATCATTTTCGTAGTAATTTTTGATTAAGTCATTGAACTCATCATGCTTTTTTGCCATATTCGCGCTTGTGTTTTTCATCGGGATTACTGTCATCAGGTAAAATTTGTCTGGGTTGAATTTTGCCCGACATAATTTGACCAGCTGTTTGTATTGTTCAACTACATCTCTGGGTTTGCGTTCGAATTTGAGAAATCTGTTTGTCCCATCTTGCAATATTACTGTTTTCATTTTTGTTTCTGGGTATTTTTTCAGTTATTCCAATTTTTCTACTCTCGTTGAGCCCCTATATGCATGTACGGTAATATCGGTTGGAACAGTTTTGTCGCTTTCTATTTTTCCGAGAAGGCTACTCCCCAAAATAATATTTTTGCCTCCGGGGGTTTCTATTATTGGGAAGGTTCTTTCCATTTGTTCCTCTATTGATACTTGCGTGGTGCTACTAGAGCTTGCCTCGTTACTCCCGAGGCTGGATAATTTTTGATGGACAGAATCAATGTAATCTTCAATAAACTTTTCTTTCTGTTCTAATTTTTCATAGACTTGCCTGTTTAAGTCATACATTTGCTCTCGATTGAGCTCCATGAAGGCTTCTTGAGGGAGTTTCATTTTTGATGGGATTTAAATTTGATTATGTATAGAACAAAACGATGGTAGAATTTGAGAAATAAATCAGAGAGAATAAATCAGATTGAGAATAAATCAGAGAGAAGCTATGTTTTAGTCAGAGTATGAATTCAGAAAAAACAATGAAATTAGAAGGTCATTTTAGCTGTGAAGAGATCAACTGTTCAAAAGAAAAGCGCATCTGTCTGTGAACAGAAAAGCGCAACTGTCTGTGATAGAAAAGCGCAACTGTCTGTGATAGAAAAACACAACTGTCTGTGTAAAAACGCAACTGTCTGTGAAAAGCGCAACTGTCTGTGTAAAAGCGCAACACACAGTAGAATATCACATAAAAGTGAAAAGTGAAACTATTGTTCTCTCCGACAATTTTTTAAGGTATCTGCCAAAAATTTAACTTTTGAAACCTGACTTAAACCATTTAAAATAAATGGCTGCTTAAAAAGCTATGGGGTTTGTAACATAAGGCAATTAAAACGGAGTACTTCCAAATAATTGAAAAGAATGGTTAATGATTAAATAAAAGTTGCTGTTACAAATAATGGTTTATTTTGCCAGCCAATCAACTCTTCAGTTTAGGCAGGCTCTTTGTATGTTTGAACAAAATCCTAGCCCAGAGGAGACTAAGGTTTTGCTCTAACAAGTTATTTAGAGAATTCTCCGTTTTTTAAGCAGCAATTTATTTTAAATGGTTTAGGTCAGGTTTCAAAAGTTAAATTTTTGGCAGATACCTTAAAAAATTGTTGGGGAGAACAATAGTTTCACTTTTCACGTTTTCGTGACATTCTACTGTGTTCGAACTCATAATTTTATAAGAGAGTTATCGAATGTATAATATCAAAAGTTATCAATATTTGTTTGAGTACCAAAATTTTTCCTTAATTGAATCCATCCACGTTCTAGCTTTTATCTTTACTGTTGAGAGTAGTGCTGATTTCACGTGCCCTTTATACTAATTTTGGCCCCAACAATTTAGGTTTCGCACGTGAATGGATAACATATGAGTTTTCCTCCATATCGATCACTATGACAAAATACTAGTGAAGACCATGTGACATCGAAATCGTTGATAATGTAAATCCTACCTAAATAACTATTTGTAAAACAAAAAAGCGATACTGAATGGGTAAGAAAAAATGAATCAAGATTTAAGCCTATTGCCATTGTTGTCAACCATTAACTCAAAGTATTTGGTTAAAATATTTGTCTCTTTATTGCCTTAGCTTATAGATTATGCGTTTGGAGCTTTTTAAGACAAGTATCACCACACGCTAAAAAAGACTACGATATTTTGCCTCGGCGCTGCATAAGAGGACTGCTGAACTCACTTGGAAAAACAGGCGAAAAGACCAGGAGGGAAAAACCTTGTGGTCATCAGGAGGCCAAGGGCCAGACCTGAAATTGAACAGCAGGTGGGATTTAAGTTCTAGCTGTGAGAGTTCTTTGGGCGAACCTGTTGCCACCCTCTGTGGTCACACACTCGCACACACGCACACACACACACAAACACACACACACACACAAACACACATATACACACATTCATACTTTTCAAAAAAGTTTTGGCGTTTTCGATGTCTCAGGAGCATAATGGCCTAATTAAATTCTTTAAAACTCGCAAAAAAGATACCTGCTCAATTTAATGAAGACAGTGTTGTTTTTGAAAAACATTTTATAACTTAATCGGTAGGAAATTAGTGATTGTATTTTTTTGTAAGATTTCTAACAATTTTTGCACTCTGGCTCTGTTTGTGTATTACATATTAAGGAATGGTTCTGTTGTCTTAAAAAAAGACACTTATTAGCAGTACTGAGGAAAACAATTTTGAATAACTTTTACATGATGGCACTATCACTCTTTGAATTATTTTTTTAAGAAATATAAAATTTTTTGTGGACCAAAAAATTTTAAAATGTTTCAAAAATGTTTCTTTCTTTTTTGATTTAACTAACAGAAACGCTAACCGACTAGAAGATATCCGGGGTCTAAGAGAGCAATTTCAACGTAAAAAGAAATCAGAAATGTTTTTCTACTAACTTGCAAAAATAAATTACGTACGTCTTTTTTAAATTTTTGGACAATTTGGACAGTTGAATATTAACAAATCTAACTGGACTCCCATTGATGGATTTAATTATGATACATTACCATGTCACATGTACTTTATAGCTTCAGAAAAGTTTACACTAAGACAATTAAAACCTCTGAATCAGACCCAATGTCAAGGATCATTGAATCCCTGAAGCTACGCAAGCTAATTAATCATAAATTTTATACTAACTAATGTAAGATATCAAAATTTTACAAAAGAAAGAATCGAGTACATTGAGTTTCATTTTAAACTCACACTGAGACTAATACTTAATCACAGACTCAGTCATAGACTTACACTTAGCCTTAGATTAATACTTAATCATAGACTTAGTCATATGCTTTGTTTTAGACATAGAGTTAGACTTAGACTCTATCAAAAGCTTAATTTTAGACCCTGTCAATGACTTAGACATAACTATATTACTACATCATCCCAACCAATTTTTAGTTTGCCATTGAATTTTTTTTAGATATGTCAATAACAATATAATTTTAAGATTTTGAGGTATTTTCCAAACATCAAAACATATTGTAGCAAACAGTTTATAACTAAGTTCTCTTTCATTAAAGAAGTCGTGATGAATTGGTTCAAGTACCTTACCTCTTTGTTCGAATAATACGAACATTTTACAGTTTTTCTAACACTTTGTTTTTTAGTACAAAACATGTTTTATACTAATATGAAGATAGAACATATTACAATTGTTAAGTCTACGTCTACAGAAACACTCATTCACTATAGATAACGTAGGAGAAACATCATCAAACAATTTAATTGCAATTTTAAGCATATTGCTTTCTTCTCGCCTTTCTTTTTCTTGAAATCCCTAGAACTCAGTAATTCCTGCTACCCGGGTCGAGGTTTTTGGGTAAATTTTGGTAAGGAATGCGGTGAATGCGGTGAATTTTTGTAAGAAAAGCGTGATTGCGGTGAATGCGGTGAAAATAAATATTTCACCGCATTTTACCTCATTTATTACAAAAATTCATCGCAAAATTCACCGCATTTCTTACAAAATTTCACCGCATCGAGGAGTTTTGTGGCAATTTAATGTAAGAAATGCGGTAAAAGTGGTGAATGCGGTGAAAAAAATAATTCACCACATTTCATCGCCTTGCGTACAAAAATTAACCGCAAATATCACCGCATTTCTTACAAAAATTCACCTCATTTTCTTTCCAATGTTTGCTCATTTTCATTTAAATTCACAAGAAATATCAAGAAATTAAGTGACAGTTTGCGCAGTGGAATAAGCAGTTGAAGGCATGCAGGAGGTCAGAGGTTCGAACCTGTGTGTGCACGCTTCTTTTTTTGTAAGAATGCTGAGAATGCGGTGAAAATAAAAAAAATCACCGTTATTCACCGTATTCGCCGAAAAAAGATGTAAGAAAAACGCTGTGAAAATTATTTTTTTCACCGCATTTCACCTCATTTCTTACAAAAATTCACCGCCAAACCTCGATCCGGGTATGATTTTCCCAAATTCATCTACGGCAATTTTTTTCTGTGAAAATGAGGCAATATCCCGATAGGAAGGAACGAACCTCAAAATTTTCAAACTACTGCATTGTAATTCGGAGCTCCCGGGTCGAGGTTTTTGGGTAAATTTTCGTAAGAAATGCGGTGAATGCGGTGAATTTTCGTAAGAAATGCGGTGATTGCGGTGAATGCGGTGAAAAAAAATAATTCACCGCTTTTCACCGCATTTCTTACAAAAATTCACCACCAAATTCACCACATTTCTTACAAAAATTCACCGCATAGACTATTATGGCAAATTAATGTAAGAAATGCGGTGAATGCGGTGAATGCGGTGAAAAAAAATAATTCACCGCTTTCTCTCAAGCGGTGAATTATTTTTTTTCACCGCTAGATGCGGTGAAAAAAAATAATTCACCACATTTCACCGCATTTCTTACAAAAATTCACCGCATTTGCTTTCCAACGTTTACTCAATCTGATTTAAATTCACGAGAAATGCCAAGGTAGTAAGTGACAGTTGGGGCAGTGGAGTAAGCAGCTGAAGGCATGCTGGAGGTCTGAAGATCGAACCCCTGTGGGGACGCTACATTTTGTAAGAATATTCAGAACGCGGTGAAAATAAATAATTCACCGCGATTCACCGCATTCACCGCAAAAAGATGTAAGAAATACGCGGTGAAAATTATTTTTTTTTCACCGCATTTCACCGCATTTCTTACAAAAATTCACCGCCATACCTCGACCCGGGCTATAATATATGTCACAATACACAATGGCCTGAAATTAAATTACCGGAAGAGAGAATAATTTACAGATTGTGCTACAACTTAGTCGCCCAAACTAAAATGTTCCCTTTTGCATCAAAGTACGGTGAGTCATTGGAGTCATAATACTGCAGCAGCAACAGATCCACAGCAAATCCGTTTCTTTTCAGACAGTCTGTTAGCCATTGTTCAGACACTGGAACTGATGGGAAACGTTTGTCTGGTTTAGTTCCGTCTAAAGCCCAAAATGTTTGCTCTAGCAGGTCTAAGAGGATCAATGATCCGCCCTTTCGTAGAAGTTGATTGCTTCTAAACATACAGCTGAAAATTAATATTTCTACAAAATTGTTTTCGATGGAGTCTTACAGTGAGTTGACCAGTTTCTGTTGGTTTACGGTGACAATTGTGGGCTTGCCATAGATTCATACTTCGTCAGACTAAAAAAAGTAGTGGGAAAAAGGGGCTATTCCGCCACTTCCTAATCGGAAGACGACTAAATACCCCCCTTTTTCCCACTATTCTATATAGCATACAAATAAATGTAAACACATACAAAAAAAAATAAAAATTTTCATATATCCCCCCAATCAATATTTAATCAATCTAAAACAAAAACTTTCTGTCTCACTTAGCGTAGTGGTTAAATCATCGAGTCGAGTTAAGTTGCTTTAGCAAACGGAAGGTTTGGGGTTCCTTCCTCACTGACTCCAGTGAACGTCCCCCAATTTGATGAAATACTATAAAACTAAGTGAGATAAAAAAACCAAAATCACAGTTCTTAAAAAGGATGATCTATGCTGTGAGACTGTATATGGGACGCACTGTGATGGGTATACAGTCAAAAACACTGAGATCGGTGGAAACACAGTGATCAGTGTTTTGCGGTGTAACTAATCAGTGAATTTGCAAAACAACCCCGTTGAACTGCTTCGCAGATCAGGGGGAAACTGCTTGGCTTGCCACGAGCGGAGCTCGTTGGTTTACCAGACTCCGTCTGTTGGCAAATCGGTGAAACCACTTCGCGGATATTATATTTATAAACATGTTCTCTAAATTGATTTCTAGTATGACCAAATCTATATCTATGAAGGTAAATACACAATTTACATTTTGCATTTCTAAATCTAATGAAAGAAATAAGTTTATAAACTTTACACATATTACAGGTTAAATTTTAATTAGGATTTCTATATTCCTCTAAATGCCCAATATAATTTTTTACTTTGACTACACTCTCACATATAAAACATGTATATTCTAGTTCTTTACATTTATTACAACATTCTTTCCAAGGTCTATTTTCGCAGTTACTGCAATTCATTTTTTTATTTTCGAAAAATTGTAAATTTTCCCTAATAAAACACATCATGTCTCGCTCAACCAATAGTATTGTTCGAAGTGTAAACTTCTGCGAAGTCTGTGATTTAGTATTTGAAACGAAGAAAGAGTTATACAAACATCAATCATACGATATCAAACATAAAGAACTAATAGAGAAAATATTTGAGTTTGATAATGATGATGACTTGATCTATGTTAAGTCTAAAACTGAATCCAAAACTAAAACTGTATCCAAAGCCAAAAAACTGAAACCAAAACTGAAACCAAACTGAAAACAAACCTGAACCTAAAACTAAAACTAAAACTGAAACTGAAGCTAAAACTGAAACTGATACTAAAACTGAAACCGAACCTGTAGTCGTCTGCTGGGTCTGCGGTAATAAGTTTAAAAATCAGATTGGTCTGCAAACTCACATGAATAAACACTGGAGAGAAAACGTTGTCTTAAGCGATAATTATAATATAATCAAGCTTTAATCAAAGGCAGTTATATAATACTAAATCTAATGACAGTTTAATCAAGGATATTAATGAACCAGTAGATTACATATTAGACGAGTTTAAACCATTCAAATCATATAAATATAACGTTACTGCCAATTGCTTATATAAGAAGAGAGACTCAGAAGAAGATAAGACTATTAATATAAACTTTAGAACCGATGAATATATGGATAGAGATCATCGACTGAATCTAAACCAATGGCTTAATCATGTTAGAGAAACGTATGAGGGTTACGGCTACGATTATGAGTTTATTGGAATAACGGACATACAAATAAGTATAGAAAGGACTAAACCATCATTAGGATCTTATACTGAACTGACACCATGTCTAAGAGATAAAACAAAAGCAATTTTATATATTAGAAGTAATAAATTTAACTGTCTACGATTATGTATTACAGCTGCATTGCATCCTGTTACTAAACATGCAACTAGAGAAAATAAAGATATTGCAAACCTAGTCGAAGACTGGGAAGCTAATGAATATGAACATAATTATTTAACAAAAATCCAAAATAAATATAATATTAATATTTGGTTTTACGGGCCTGCTCAAGACGGCAACCTGGCCAAAGTAGAACACTTAGAGAAATGCTCCAACTTTGTCAAAGGTAGAGACAATATTAGGATCCTAGTCCGGGAAGAACGCTGTGCCCTAATTAAAAATATAGTGGTATTATTAGAAATACCTAATGCCAAACATGTAAGATTCTGGTTTTGTGATAATTGCACCTATTGGTTTAGTTCTCAACTTAACTATGAAACTCATGAATGCCGTGTACAAATCAAACCAAAGATTGTTTGTCCTAAAATAAAAGAAATCAAATTCAAGAATCAACATAAACAACAAGAAGTGAGGAATGTTATCTTTGCCGATATTGAATGTTACATGAAAGGAACAGATCAAAAGATTGGAGAAAAAACATATAAAATATCTGAACATGTACCTATTGCTGTTGGCTATAACTACAATTGTAATCACAGATCATATTTTGGTTCTAACTGTATTAAAGATTTATTAGAAATAGAAACACAGCGTAGTATTAATGTTAATAAAACATTGGTATTTACAGAAGAAGATAAACTGTACCATAATACTACTAATATATGTCATATTTGTAATAAACATTGTATTAATAAAGTTAGAGATCACTTTCACCAAACTGGTAGATACAGATGTCCCGCATGTAATATTTGTAACTTAAATTAAAGACAACAAAACTTCATTCCTGTAATGTTTCATAATAGTAAAGGCTACGACTTTAATCTATTATATAATGAGCTATTTAATCAGAATAGAGTAGATGTATTACCTAGTACTAATGGTAAAGCTAGAATGTTTAGAGTAGGCGTATTAAAATTTATAGATAGTTACAGTTTTATGACAATGTCTCTTGATAAAATGGCAAATGTTTACGGCATTAAAAGTAAAACATTGTATCCTTATGAGTACTTTAAAGATGAAAATAGCTATAATAACAAATTGGCTAATCTATCAATACAAGACTTTAGATCATCACTAACAACTAAGTTGCCAACCCAAGCAGATGTCGATATCTTTAATATTTCTAATAGTAGGAAAACAGGTAAAGATTTATCATTAGAGTTTATAGAAAATGATATAATTATATTGGAGTATTGCTTTAAAATATTTGTTATGTTAAACATAATTATATATAAACTTAATCCTCTACATTATATTAGTCTACCAGGCTACAGCTTTGATTGTTTCCTAAAACTAAGTGAAGTTGAATTAGATACAATACAAGATGAACAAATGCTAAAAGATTTCATTGGTGCAATGAAAGGTGGTATTTGTGGTGTTATGGTTAATAGGAAAATAAACAAAATTGAAAACAGAAAGTTATGGTACATCGATGCTAATAACTTATACGGTTATGCACTAATGCAAAAGTTACCATATAAAGATTTTAGATGGGCTAACGACTTAACCTTAGACGAAGTGTTAAACACTAGTGATGATTGTTATTATGGCTATTGGCTTATCTGTGATTTAGAATACAAAAATAGTAGTAAAGATAAAACTAGCAACTTCCAATTACTTCCACTTAAAAAAGAAGTAGAGAATAATGAACTGGGATACAAACAAAGACCTTCAACTTCTTCAAAAATTGAGAAACTAATATTAGATCAGAATAATAAATATGAATATCGTATACACTATCGAATGTTAAAGTTTGTTGTTACGATGGGTGTAAAGGTTACTAAAGTCCATAGAATAATTAAATTTAAACAAGATTATATGATTAGAGACTATACTGAACTTAATACTAAAATGAGAGCTGAAGCTATAACTGAACCCGAGAAAGATATATTTAAGTTAATGAATAATTCCCTGTTTGGTAAAAAATGTGAGAATCCACTAAAGTATCTAGAGGCTACGATTCTAACTGATGATTATGAAAAACTTAAAGCTGTTAGTAAACCAACATGTAAAGATGTAGTTAGATATGACAATTACACTCTAATAGAATTTTATAAAAAAGAAATACAATACGATAAACTATGATAAACTGGTCTCAACTGTATTAGAACTCAGTAAACATCACATGTATGAATTCTTTTATAACGTATTACAACCATCACTTAAAGATCTAATGCTGCACTATATGGATACTGATAGTTTTGTATTAAGTTACACTGAAGGTAATGTTGATAATAAATATATGGATCTGAGAAATCTAGATAATCCAAATAAAACTAATAAAAAATACCAGGAAAATTCAAACCTGAGTTAGGAAGTAAAGAAACAGAAGAATTCATAGTATTAAAACCAAAGACCTATAGCTTTAAGAACTATTCGGCAAAAGAGAAAGTTATAAAGAAAGAAAACAATGGCAGGCATAAAGACTACTATAATGCTTTAATGGATAATAAAGAAAGAGGTGTAGGAGAATGTAGAACACAAAAAGTTGAAGATAAAATGACAACAAATGAAACTAGTAAAAGAAGTTTAAACAACCTTGATGATAAAAGATTTTATGCAAATAATACTAAAAGCTATCCTCATGATGAGAATCTATATCTATTCAAAAGAAATCTCGTAAATAAAGTCTGCGAAGCAGGTTGGGGAAGGGCAAGCCATGTTACACCAACCAAGGCCAAAGGCCCTTCCCCGATTTAGAATGCATCAGTGAAACTGCTTCGCAGATCATTAGATGGAGACAAAGACCTAATTATAAATAATATTAAAGAGCTAACCATTAATGATGATAGAAACTTAATCCTCGCTGCAATTACACTATAAAATGATTTATTATAATTACAAAAAAAGACTAAACTAGAAACACTTATAAAATTAAATAATCTAGAAAAACAAAACAGAGGAAATAGATTAGAAGATAAATTAAAACAACAAAAATATTATGGTTAAATAGATGAGTTATTTGATCCTTTAACTAAAACACTAAGTGCAAACAATGAACACAATCTAGCATTAAGTGAACAAACATTAAGAGCAATAGATTGGCAAAATCAAGAGTTAGATAAACAAACTAAGATGATCCAGCAAGCTGGTTTCCAGATCGGTGAAACCGCCTCACGGATCGGTGAAAACACTTCCAAGATTATTGAAACGTTAAAGGGTCCATAAAGGAAACTCAAGATATAGCACCAGTTTTTGTTGATTGAAAGACAGCTAAAATTCTTCATTAAAAGGGGGTCAATCTAATCCTCAATTAAAATTAAATCTTGTAGATTTGCCTACTAGAAGATATAAAAGGAATGATGTTGATATAAGCCTATTGCAGAGTGAATTTTTAGTTAAGGATAATATATATGAATTCTCAGAAGATTTTACTGATTTTCTTACTAAATCAAATGTATTATATGATGATATCGAGGAAGATGAAAACAAAATTAAAAGGTTTTTAAAAGGATATTAGATATGATGTAGGAAAAGGGGATAAGAAAGGCGCTAGATATAGAACAATAAAACGTATAATGGGGGTAAAAGATGATGTATTTGGCAGGGGTTTAAATAGCAACCCTAACCCAAATAATCAACGAAGTTTCCATTTAAATGGTTCAGTAGAAAGACTAGAATTATTAATACTAGAAACAAAAGCTGGTAATGATGGATTATATGATGAGATGCTAGATAAATCTAAGCAACTATTATCTATGAATATTAATAATCAAGAGCAACTAGCTAATTTCGTTTTTAACTATGGTAAATAAATAATGATGGAAAACCACCACCACCACCAACAACAACAACAACAACAACAACAACAACAACAACAACAACAACAACAATAACTATTAGCTAAAGAAGTATTCAGTCCTCAAATAACAAAGTTTAGAAGAGAAAGAATAAATAGTACCATTATATAAAGATGAAACATGGTCAGCTGATTTAATTGATAAGTCATCTCTAAGTAAATACAACAATAATTATAAGTTTAAATTAACAGTTATAGATATATTCACAAAATATGCATTGGCTATTCCAGTAAAGAATAAATCTGGTTTATCTATAACTAATGGTTTTGAAACAATCCTATCAGAAGGTCCACAGTGTGGCTCTGAAAGTCCACAAGGTGGCTTCGAAGTTCGAAAGCCAGAAAAGTTATGGGTAGTTAGAGGTAGTGAGTTTTACAATAAAACATTTAAATCTTTACTTAAGGAATATGAAACAAAACTATAATCTACTTATAGTGATTTAAAGGCTGTATTTATAGAGAGATTCAATAGAACATTATTACACATAATTAATAAACCAATGTTTATTAATGGTGATGGTAATTGGGTAAATATACTAAATGATGCAGTCATAACATATAAAAATAGCACTCATTCAACAATTGATATGACACCAGTTGATGCTTCTAATAATCCTGACAAAGTTAAATATTATGTTAAATCTACCAAAGCAACACCAAAATTTAAAGTTGGTGATTATGTTAGAAATGCAGATAAACGTAATATCTTTTCTAAAGTTTACACTTCTAATTGGAATAGAGAACTATTTAAAGTTAATGAAGTTTTGAACACACAACCAATAACATATAAGATAGAAGATATTATTGGTGAGATAATAAAAGGTAAATATTACGAACAGGAATCATTAAAATCCGAGTTTGACTTTGAATCAATTAATAAAGTTTTAGAATCATTAAATATAGTTCTTTCTGTAAACAACTACAAAGATGACAAGAAATAGATTTAACCAAGCAAATAGATCCACTGGGCGCTGGTATCATCAATCAACCAACAACTTAACACTAAATAAGGCTCGTGGGTTATTCCTAGACGATAATGATCATATTGATATGAAGGATACCTATAAAATTACAAATGTTCATTCTCCGATAGATGAAAAAGATGTTGTTAATAAAGAGTATTGTGACAATATCTTATTATCTTCTAATAATAAAATAGACATTTTAAGTAAAAACATAACTGAGCTAAGAAAAGGTGAATTTGATAAAGTCACAACTAAAACATTACAACTAAATGAAACACAAGTTAATGATGAACTAATTAATGAGTTTATTGAATCAGCAAATGAAGTCACAAATACTGTTAAGTTTTGTAATAAAGATAAAGTTGCTGCTGATACTATCTCTAAATATAATCAATTAAAACAAGATCTTGATAATAATATGTTTAATCAAAATATTACTCACATACATTTAGATGATATGTTTACTAACGGTCTAAGAGAAATGAAAGAATACAATAAATCTCTTAGAAAAGTTATAGTACAATATATAATTGCTATACTTTTACAAAATACGTTAGTTGATAATAAAGAGAAAGCAAGACTTGAGGTGCATAATGATTTTAAATAAGAAGATATATTGAAAGAAATAGAAAGATTTTTTATTAATGAAAAAAAGCAAGTCTATGACGGAGTCCGTGACCAATCCAAAAGCACCGAGTGAGAGATTACTTTACCCAGATCTATCATCTCTATCAGAAAGATTGATAAATGAAAAAAATCCAGGCTAATAAGAAATTTAACAATAATAACATTATAAAAGATATTACAAATTGTTATGAAACTGAATCTAATAACTATAATAAGAAGTTTAGTAGATATAAAGATTATATTAACGTGGCTGAGATAACAGAAATACTATTATCATCAATAGCAACAACGGCAACAACAACATCAGTTGCAATAACAAGTATAGGTCTGCCTTATTCTATACCCACAGCTTTTGCTACAGCAACTGTTTGTGGTTCATTATCAAAAACAACTAAAACTAAAATTAGAAATAAAATTATAGATTATTCACAGATGTATATTTCAAGTAAACAGTTTAGCGACAAATTTAATAATTTATATACTAAACTAATGGAAGATAATGAAATAGATAATGATGAATATAATGAATTAGTCAAGGCATATGAAGAATATTAGAAGAATCGGCGAAATCGCAACTCCGTTGATAAGAAAAATAAGTTAGGTGTTTTTTAGATTAAAGCTATTAGTGCTTAGTAATAACAATGTTTTAGTAAAATTAATATTGGTATTAATATTTATCTAGGAACTGGCTTCGCAGATAGATAGATATAGAGTTTTAACTGAAACTATAGTCTTAGTTCGAGCCATAACTAAATTATCTTTTCTTTGTACATAAGTATAAACCTCTTCCTTTTTGTACTACCTTTATACCTTCACCAGAAGTTGCAAATTTAATTAAATCAGGTGCGGCTGATGAAGCAGTTCTAGGGTTTCTAGATGCAGCCGCACTTCTTATTTTACGTGCTATTTCTAATGCTCTTACTGGATTATTAGCAAATTTCTATCCGAAGTATACTGTAGCTTTACCAACACTTACCAAGAAATCTTCCAATCCCTCAGCTTCTATTGTTGCATCAGATACTGTCATTAATGTAATCATTCTACCTTTAGTGCAGGATCCTCTTGACATTTTAGTACCTTTTGAATTAATAGCTCCACTTATATTATTAGTACCACTATAACGTCTGCCACCAACACAATAAGAATTAGTTTTGAACTTATTTAAAAGACTCATTTCTATAAATAAGAAATAATGGAAGTTAAAAAGTATAATCCTTTTGTTGTTATTAAATCTAAGCCTAAGGCTAAACCATTACCTAAGGCTAATATTAAGCCAAAACCTAATACTGAACTTGAAGCTAAGGGATTGACTCTAGATAATGAAAGAAAACTGGATACTAATTATGCTAAAGTTTTTGTTAAGACTAGTAGGAAATAGTTTGATTATCATTGATTTAGTCATTGGTTTAGTCATTGTTTAAGTCATTAACTATAATTATAATTATGATACAACATCAACCATCTTATTACCATCACTTTTAACACTAATAACCTTTCTATTTAATGCTAATGCATGACAAATAACATCTGCAACTGCAGCATTAAATTTAAAATTAAGTTGTATTGGTTGTGGACCTATATGATCACTTTGATATCTAGTATCGAACACATATATTCAATAACTACCTTTGAATGTTCTATGATTGATATACGGTTCTATATTATGTGGTAGCCCATTATAACCTTTATTAAAGCTAACAATCTCTTTAAAGCCTCATTATAATTAGTGGTAACATAATTAATATTCATTCTATCCTCGGGATAAAACTCGCTACCAATCTTACAATAACATTCAGTAACATTGATTATATGAAATTTACTTGCATCATGAGTTTGTTCATTAACATTATTATTTTCAAAACCAGTTATTATATATTGTGGTCTTTCCATCCCACTTTCCATACCTAGATCAAACAAGAAGTTAGTAGCATTGGGTAGATTCTTATAAAACGTCTTTCTTTCATAATAGCTAAAGTCTACATTTTTCTTTTTACTTAAACCCTTTTGCACAATAATTCTATTGTCATTACTAGGATCAATACTGGGCACAGACCCAAACCATGATATATCTCCGATATCCATATTAGCATCATTAGCAACTGAATCAGCACCAGCATTAACTCTAAATAGAGCTCTATAACTACTATTTCTTTTAAATATTAGTTTACTTCCTAAACCATATATAATCTTTTCTAAGTCCTTTACAAAACCAAATAGATCACTCATCTTAATCATCATATACATATGACATCGTTCTACAGCAATATGGTCACCTTTAAGTTGATTATCTCTATTACCTTGATTTCTAACAAAACCACTCTCATATTCATCATCAGTACTAGTTAATAACTTATACATCAATAGATTAGGATGACAATGATCTATATATTCAATAGTTCTACCACCACTAGTTTCCAGCTTAACTGAACTAAACAATGCCATCATACCATAATTAACTAAAATGATATTAGCATTATTAGCAAATACATCACCAGCATCATCCGATACAACAAACTCTATCTCTAGATATGAATCACGCAAATTTAAATGATTCTCTTCTCTATTGAGAATGATAATAATATTAGTATTGACCGTATTCATTGTTGCTAGATTATTAGGTTTATATTTTACAATCTTACTTTTGTGTATATCATTATTATAACCATAGGTTGTATCCAAATTAAAGTTCAATTTTATAAGTCAAAAAATGACTGAGAACTTAATTCTATATGAACTACAAAAGATACATGAAACGCTAACTAAAACTAAAGAAGCGCATACAATTAACTTTAGAATGATAAAGTCAACAGAAAAGTTTAACTTTTGTGAACCTATACTGAACTCGTCAAAATTAAGTTTAATTAGATTATCTGTTTACAATTCGGTGTTTTATGTGAATAGAAGGAACAATCAATTCTTATATGATACCCAAGGTGAAACATGGACAGATACCCGTATTTTAGCTGTTATACCAGGTGCATATGAATTAATCGAAATAGCAATATTAGTAAAAGAAGAAACTAATGGTAATGTTATAATAGAACCAGATAAGAATACAATGAAACGTTTAATGGAAATAAAACAAAGTGCAATTAGCTTTGACATAAAAAATTCAATAGCCCAATTACTAGGATTTAGAAAAATAGTTTATAAAAAAAGTAAATATACATCTCAGAAAATTGTTGATATTATGGGTTTTAGTACTATTAACATTCTTTGTAATGTGATATCTGGGGTTAAAGGTAATGGGAATAACACAGACATACTATATACTTTTACTCTAACAGAACCACCGGGTTACTTGATAAATATTATAAAAACTAATTTCTTGTATCAAAATGTAACTAAAGATAGAATAGAATATATAGAGTTTCATATTAAAGATGAGCATGGAAGACCTATACACTTTAATGGCGATTTATTGAGTTTTACTTTGCATCTGGTGTAGATATAGACATAGATGTAAACATAATCATAAACATAAACGTAAACTTAATTACAAAACCCTCCGATCCGAATTAATTCTTAGTTTACATTACTATTTTTATTTTTAGTTATATCAATGACAACGTAATTATAAGGCTCTTTCCATACCTTATTACATATATTAGCAAACTCATTATAACTAAGTTCAATATTATTAAAGAAATCTTGATATATAGATATGAGGACTTTACCTCTTTGTTCAAATAAAATAAATAGATTGCAATTCTCTCTAACACTCTGTCTATCTATTGTGAATAGATTTTGATTAGGATATATCATATTGCAGATATTATGTCTGCATCTACAAAAGTATTCATTAATAACTGGTTCTTTGGCTCTAACATCACCGAATATCATTAGTTTCTTTAAGTCTTTTGGTAGTTGATCGGGAGAGGGTAAATCTTTTGTATCATTAACAAACTCAACATCTGCTTTTTCTTCAACAGAGTTGCGACCTCGTCGATTATAACTCTCTACACCTTCATATTGATCACCAGTAGGACCAATAATGTATAGCTTATCAAAGTATATTATAGCAAGAATTAGTTTTTTTAATAAGAATGTCTTACCACATTCACTAGGACCAGATATTATACATCTAAAGTTCTCTGGGAGTGAAGCTTCTGTAATAATTATATTATCATCATTTAGCCATGATTGTAGATCCTCATTTATGTTTACAGAAATATTGTTACTAAGACATTCTTTGTTGTTAGGTTTACCCCTTTGATGTTTTTATATCAACAGATATATCAACAGATATATAAAATTAGCATTATCTTTAACATTATCATCATCATCATTAACATTATCATTATCATTATCATTAACATTATCATTAGCATTATCATTTTTAGCAAAGCTACTTCGTAGATTGTTAACATTATCAATATCGTTATCATTATTAGTAAAATTACTTCGTAGATCATTATCTTTATCATTAATATTATCTTTAACACTATCATTATCTTTATCATTATTAGTAAAACTACTTCGTAGATCATTATCATTATCATTAGCATTATTAGCAAAGCTACTTCGTAGATCATTAACATTATCATTATCATTAACATTATCATTAACATTATAATTATTAGCAAAGCTACTTCGTAGATTTTTACTACAACCTAAACAAAAACACGCATTATATATTCCTGCATATTTACATTGATTAACTAGAATATTCAAAACATTGTTAATTCTAAATCCTCTATCAATAAGATAGAATATATATAAACAATAAGCCCCACAATAAGATTCATCATTTTGTTGTATCCTTTCATTAGAGCCTAGATCAACATATTCTTCTAAAAATAATGGTGGGGTCTCAACACCAAAACTATCAAAGTAATATACAGGACCTCCTTCTCTTCTTATAACTAAAACCCAATGTGTACCATCAGTTGGATGTAGATTGACAATAATGTTGAAGTTAGGTTCACTTGTGTTATCTGGAGCTTGATCTGCTAAGCAGGTTCCCTGATCTCTCATTACAATTTCTATTGGTGTTAGATTTATATCTTTTCCTATATCTTTTATTCTGATATAACTCATAGCATTATTATCAATAATAAATTGATTATTGAATTCCTCAAAAGTTAGGATAAGCATTTTTAATCGGTATAAAAATGGAGACAGGTAGCGCATAATTTTTATTTTCTTAATTGGAATTCGTTATATAAGATATGATTCAATACCAAGTAAATATACAAAACTAGAAGAAAGCTTTGGTGGATTTACGAATAGGAGTCTAGTTAGATTTGAATATGAAAATCACCATCACATACTATTGTTTATGGTGGAACTGGTACAGGTGAAACATATTTTATTAGACAATACTTAAAGCTATACTTAGATCCGCGAACAGACTCCGTCTGTGGTAAAACAAGCGGTTACACCAATCAAAACCAAAACCAAAACCAAAAACAAGACCAAGATCTGCGAAGCAGTTTCACCGATCAAGCTAAAAATATAATCATAGTATGTAAAGATGATAGAGATTGGATAGTTCCTGAGACTGGTGAGTTTTACATTGGATTTAATACATGCGATATAAATATGGTCACATCAAAAAATAAGTCTAAATTCAAAGATAGTGTAATAGTATTTGATGATATGGGTGATAAGTTAAATAAGGATATAGCTTATTATTTCACAGAAGGAAGACATTATAATATTCAAATGATCGTAGTGTGTCATAAACCAGCCCAAAAAATTAATACAGCAAGAATGAGTTGTGATACTATTTATTTAACAACTTATAATGTAGCTGATCTCTTTAAAAAATTTCAATGAATTATATAAATGTGAACATAACTTCAATAAGATAATTAGTGAATTAAATAGTAACTATTACAATTGTACAGATGGAATGTCAGATGAATTTCGTTATTGTATAATTAAATATAATAGGAACGAGAATACTTTTTTATTATTGAGAAGAATAGAACTATGATATATGACTTGAGAGTTGGTTTCCTTGATTTAAAAGCTCTTAGTTGAAAAGACAAATTAGAAAGTGAAGATAAAAATAAACTTATAGCATATATGAAAACACTCAAGATAAATGCTACAGATAGAAATACTATTAATCATGACAATTATCAGTTCTATTTTAATAAACTTCTTACATTAAAAGGTTTTAAAATACAGAATGATGTTTTAACAAAAGAAATGATTAAAGCAGATGGTTTTAGATTAATATCAACTATTTTAGGCATTATAGGTACATGTTTTATGATATATAATTATATGAGTCCTGATACAACAGTAAAAACTGCTGGACATGTGGCAACGAGTGCAAGTAATATATTAAATAGAGCAATCACATTGGTTAACTTTGGATATAGGGATAGAAATAATGAAGAATTTATAGAAAAAATTATATATTTTGATAGAGATAAAACGGAATTAGACCTTGAAGTGATTTTAGATAGAAGATATAAAATTAATACACTCAATACGACGGGGAAGAAATATTTAACAGAGTGTGTCGCGTCTAAAGATAATACTAAAGATGTTATTGAAATCTTGGCTAAATATGTTGGGTGTAATTGAAATTTGGTCAATTATAAATGGTAATTAAATGTTTAGAGTGTAGTCATAAATGCGGACTCCCTTTTAATTAAACTTTTCATTGTTCAATATATCATGAAGATAAAATTAGTAAATGTGCATGTGGTGATAAAACATTAAGTGGTATTTGTATGAAAACTGATACTTCTTTTAAAGATGAATCGGGATATAACTCTAGCTCTAGTAATAACTCTAACTCTAACTCTCACTCTAGCTCTAACTATAACTCTAACTCTAGCTCTAACTCTAACTCTAACTCTAACTATAACTCTGACTCTAACCCTAGCATTAACTCTAACTCTAACTCTAACTTTAACACCAAAATCTTAACTAGAAGTTTTAATAAATGCAATTCTGTAAAACCACTAACTGATTTTGATGAGAGTAAGTATACTTGTAGAAATTGCACATCAGCTAAAGTTAATTGTCTTTATTCTCCTTCTGCTGTGAGATTTGATGGGATAAGAGCTCATGTAAAGAAACAACATCCACATGTAGACTTAACTAGAGGATTTAGTAGAAACTTAACTGAAAGAACAGCGGAGCTGGTTCCCAGATCAGTGGAACTGTTTCACAGATCTGTTATTACCCAAACTGGGGAAAGTTGTTCGTGGAAGTGCTATAATTTTGTATCATTTCTTATTAATAATGGAATAAATATAGAAAAAGTAAAAGAGAATATAAATTTATTGAAGAGTATAGATAATTTAAAATAAAAAAATATAGAAAAGTAAAAAAAATAAAAATTTAGATAATTTTAAAAGTTATTTAAAAAAGAGGGAAATCACTCTTTAAGCGCGATAAATAGTGATTTTGTAATGGGGCATCACTCCGATAGGGGCGATTTCGCTCTAAAAGAGTGATTCGCTCTTAAAAGTGGGATTTCGCTCTTATTTTGAAATTTGCTTAATTTTTTTAATAAATTATTAAATTTTGCTATTACTTTGGGTTTTAGCTTAATTATGACTTGACCAAGTAGTTAAAAAGAAGGAACTTAATATTATATAAATATTAGCAAAATTTAAAATTTATAATAGAGTTAAGCTGGTTTTTTATTCAAGTTACACTGAGTAACACTGATCACTGTGTTTCCGCCGATCTCAGTGTTTTTGACTGTATACCCATCACAGTGTGTCCCATATACAGTCTCACAGTAGGAATCATACTTTTTAAGAACTGTGAATTTGGTTTTTTTATCTCACTTAGTT
>NC_134473.1:29478796-29652866 GCF_964194025.1 Convolutriloba macropyga
TAACTAAGTAGAGTAAAAAATGATGCATTAGATTGATGAGATATGCCGATATTAAAAAAGCGAGCGAACACGAACGGCAAAATCAAACAACAACAACAACAAACATTAATTACATCAAAAAAATTTATGTCCATTTTAAAAAACAAAACGTAATAACAAAGTCAAAATAGCGTCAGATAAAACTGAAAATAAACAAAATAACTTGTAATTCACCAGAAAAAAAATGTTTTTCCACCAGTTCATAATAAAGCTTAGTAACAATGAGACAAAAAACAACAGAAACTTTAAAGTTAGAAAATTCGCTGATTTTCTTAAAAAAAAAAACAATTAATTTCAAAGTAATGAAAACCATTAGGAATCAATTAAAATATCCCATAGATTTAAAATTACCAATGCTTCTATAGAAGGGAATTAAGAACTCTTGGTATTCATTTTTTTATGCAGTTACAAAAAGAACAACAAATAGACAACACGCTAAAAATCAATTTGAATTTGCCAGAGAAGGCTTTGGAAGCCGTAAAGCCATACTTTGGCACCCAAAATATGTTCGATTGCACCTTTTTCGAACACCAATAATGCATTATGTGGCCGCTCATTAATGAAAATAAGCAACAACCAGACAAAAAAGAAGAAAAAATGCAAAATTATGTAATACTTGTTTTTTTTCGAAAAAAATTTATTTCCAAAGACATAAAAGCCATTATTTCCAATTTGAAAAATTTGAATAGGTTCGTCCATTCATCCAAAGGAAGCCCTTGAGACCTGAAATTATCCAGAATATGTCTTACGTCCTACAAAAAGAACGTCAAATATGACAAAAACCAAAATTTCATTTACTTTTTTTTGTGAAAAACCCGTGTGGAAGCCAGTAAAAGTCATAACGAATTCTCTCAAAACGTTAGATTTTGTGACACCAATCCCATTTGACACCTCCCCTTGAAATGTATTATGTGACCTCTAATTAATGAAACTAGGTAACAATTAGACCAAAAAGAAAAAAAGCGAAATTATGTTATACTTGTTTTTATCGAAAAAAAATTTATTTCGAAAGACATGAAAGCCATTAATTACAAAATAACAAAATTGAATAGGTTCGTATATTCTTTCAAACAAAACCCTTGTGATCTGCATTTATCCAGAACAAGTCTTACGTCTACGAACGTCAAATATGACAAAAATCAAAAATTAATTGAATTTTTTTTCTGAAAAACCCCTGTCGAAGCCAGTAAAGTCATCCGAATTCTTAAAAAACATTAGATTTTGTGACACCAATCCTTTTTGACACCTTACCTTGACAAAAAAGTCATCCTTAACCTTTAGTTAACGAGACCAGGTAACAAACAGACAACAAAAGGAACAAAATTGCGAAGTCGAAATGTTTTTTTTTCATTTTGGAAAACAATTGTTTTCAAAGTCATGAAAGCCATTATCTATCTTCTAATATCAGAATATCGAACCATCTACTCTTCCAGGAAAAGCCAATCAAACCGGTTCATTGTACAGGAAAATAAATACGACTAAAAGACAAAGTAAAAACCACAGTTAAAGACAAAATTAAAAAACTCAAGCCATTTTTTATTTAAAAATCAAATATTTTAAAAGTCAAAACGACAATAAGCTTTCAAGCAATCAACTAGATAAATTGATGTCCAGCTAATTGGGATGCCATTAGGACCTATCACAGTGAGCTTTGATTGGAAAAGTTTTGCTATTCAATTAATATAAAAAGATCGAAATTTTTTTAAAAAAACCGACTGACGACAATCCGAATTACTTTTGGATTGTAACGGTCCAAGAATTGTACAGAACTAGTCCTGCTAATGCTGATTGGCCATTAAGGATATTTCATTTTTGGAATGTCCTTGATATAGATAATTTGTTAGTTAAAAATCAAAAATAAATGCTGCGTTTTTGATAATCAACGAACAAAGTTAGCAAAAAACGGCAAAGTTTTGTTTACAGAGCACTCTCAACAAAGTTGAAGTGGAATTAGCCCTCTTTTCAGTCTACAAAGATTGTGTTAGTGGTGTTTCGGTGTACACTTCCTGCAAATTTAATCAGAGTGGACTAAAGAAACTTATTTCGTGCTGTTTTTGATGAAAAAGTCTGAATTTTGTGAAATATTTAGCCGGAATTTGTGACAAAAAAATTCAATGAAAATAGCCGACAATATATGTTGTCTTTAAACGTAAAATCAACCGCATTTTCTTGAACAATTTTATTAAATTTTATCAAAATTGGCGAAATTTTAGTCAAAAATTCCGAAAAAAGGTGAATGAAATCAACGGAATTCACTCTATTTTCTCGAAAGTTTAAACCTCGATATCTCCCTTTCAAAAACGAAAGTAAAAAAATCTCTTTAATTCCATATTCTACGCTGGACAAGCTTTCTAATGATACCAGTCTCAACTCTCTACGATGAATATATCGATCGACCAAAATTGACAGAACAAAAAACCCATTTGAGTGTATAGTTCCTCCCCCCTCAAGAGGGGTCGGAACAATAATATAGCTTCAGCACTCGCAAACGCTTTTATTACAAAATTTCAGCAATTTAAATAATTTGCATCTATGTTGCTTGAATTGAACGTTTGCTTTGTGTTTTCCATGGTTACTTGGCTATGATCACATGTTTCAGTTCAACACAATATATTTTGCTGACTCAAGCAATGTTTAAACTGACATATTTCTGACACATGAACCCGAAGATATGAACCCGGCATATGTACGTTGCTTACGTCTATTAACTGAACATACCGAATCTGGCTAAACAGAACATACCGAAGCTATTATAGCAGTCATAAAAGATCAATTGTACATCCTTTTTGTCTCTTAAAGTTCAAGTCACATAGAAAATGTTCTGAAGTAGAAGTTGTTTCATAGATGAAAACTAACTCAAAAATACAAAAAATGTTTTATATTTGTTCTTACAACGTTTATATATATTAGTCATCAAATGTCAATTGTACACCTTTTCCCCTCTTAGTTTACAAGTCCCAGAGAAATGTTTTGTTATTAAAAACTAAGTCAAATTTCACCCGAATTTGGAAGTTCTTGAATATTGAAAAAACTTATAAGCGAGCATAAATTTTAAAACGCGGTAAAAACGTGCGAATTTTGATAACGAGGTAAAAACAAGCGCAATTTCTAAAAAACGAGCTAAATTCTGATCATGGCTGGTTGTGGTCTGGATGGATTTGATCATGGCAACACTGAAAACGAGTTAAAAACGAGCACGTATGAAAAGCGAGCTAAAGTCTGATCATGACTGATTTTAGTCTGGATGGGTCGGATCATTAACGCACACCTTGACCTGGGTTTTTGACATTTCCGTTATTCAGACCAATGAATCCTGCAATATGATATATACAGGATAACTAACAGACCTGGACAAGAGAGTTGAAGACTTTGTGCAATTTGTGATACCTAATTTTCTTCTTGTACCAGATTAGTGACCGAAAAACAAATTGACTTGCAATTCGGAATGATTTGTGATATCTTAGGTTTTTCATGCTGGAAATTTTACCTCCGTCTGGGCGAAGTCAATTTATCCTAATCATAACCCTAATCGCAGTTAATGAATTCAATCGTTCGCTCAGATCTTTTTCTGAGCCAAACTTACCAAGACAGGCAACCCATTTGTGAGAGCAGTGGTAACTCTTTTGCAAACCCTTTCTTAATCTCGCTAAGGCCTTTCATTTTTTGAAATGCATTTGCAACCCGAGTGCAGTCCAATTAATGTACGCCACAATTGGGCTACAATTGCATACTCAATCTAAAAGAGGATCAAATGGCACAGTCATCAAAAGAATTGTTTGGATTGAGTCCTTTGTCAAAAAACACACCTTATAGACCCCCGTGCTGATAACAATGCAAAAAGCGCTTAAGATTTGCTAGCGAAGAAGCGTATATCTCCCGGGCCGAGGAATTTGGCCAAAATTATGTAAGATCAGCGGCAACTAGCGTTGACAAGTCGGAAAATTCACCGCAATTTTCTTACATAATTTTGCGTTCAATGCGTTGAATTTAAAGACAAAAATTCAAAGCATTCAGCGCAAAATTATGTAAGAAATGGCGGTGAATTTTCCAACATGTCAACGCTAGTTGCCGCTGATCTTATATATTTAGCGTTGAATTTAGCGTAGATCTTACATATTTAGCGTTGAATTTAGCGTAGATCTTACATATTTTTGCGTTGAATTTAGCGTTGATCTTACAAAAAATCAACGCGTAGAACTCTGGGTATGGGACTCGAACCACTGACCTCCTGTTTACTTGTCGCCTCTTCTACCATTGCGCCACCGCACCTTTGTTTCCTTAAGAGTCGCAATCCTTATAAAGCTTAGATCTTACATGTTTTGCGTTGAATTTAGCGTAGATCCTACATATTTTGCGTTGATTTTAGCGTAGAACTTGCATATGTTTCGTTGAATTTAGCCTAGATCTTACATATTTTTCGTTGAAATTAGCCGAGATCTTACATAATTTCAACGTATTCAACGCATTTATCATGTGAGAAGAACTGGGAAAAATTTAAAAAATTGTTTAAGTTTTGAAAAAAATTTGAATTCCTAAAATGGTCTGAAATGGTTTTTAAACCGTAAGAGAGCAAATGGTTATTTTTTGCTGACTTCATTTTTCTCAATTGTGCAGTATAGGGGGTCGGAACAGTAAAAAAATAATTTTTCGAAAAGAACTTGAAAAATTTGAAATCTTCAAATGGTCTGAATTGGATTTTGCACTATAAAAGAGCACTAAAAAATTTTTTTCTGACTTCCTGTTACTCACCTTTGGAGTATAGGTTTCGAAATAGTGAAAAAACTATTTTTTCGAAAAAACTTAAAAACGTTTTGAAATCGTAAAACGGTCTGAAACGGATTTTGCACTATAAAAGATCACTAAAAAGTGATTTTTCTCACCTGTGCAGTATAGGGTCGAAACAGTTAAAAAATTAACTTTTTGAAAAAAAACTTGAAAAATTTGAAATCGTAAAATGGTCTCAATTGGATTTTGCACTATAAAAGCGCACTAAAAAATGAATTTTCTCTGACTTCACGTTTCTCACCTTTGCAGCATAGGGGTCGAAACAGTGAAAAAAATTGATTTTTCGATAAAAAAAAACTTGGAAATATGTAAGATTGGCGTTGAATGCGTTGAATTTAGGTAAGATCGACGCTAAACTCAACGCTAAAAATGTAAGATCTACGCAAAAATTCAACGCTAAATATGTAAGATCTACGCCAAAATTCAACGCAAAATTATGTAAGATTGGCGTTGAATGCGTTGAATTTATGCAGCTTCACTCCAATACCTGAGATGTCCAATCGCAGCGCAGCTTCACTCCAATACCTGAGATATCCAATCCCATTCAGCTTCACTTCAATACCTGAGGTGTCCAATCCCAACGCAGCTTCACTCCAATACCTGAGATATCCAATCCTAACGCAGCTTCACTCCAATACCTGAGCTTAAGTGCAAAAAGACGGCAAAAATTTAGCTCACCAGACGCCCAATGAGAAGTTGACAAGATGACAATTCGTGAAATGTAAACCATTTTTGATGAAGCTGATTTTGTCAAGCACAAGAGCATAATTGTCGACCACTATGTGTTTTTACGAGCAAAGAATTGAACGGGGAAACTGATGAGAATTTCTATGGCGGTCCACGGGAATTTTTTGAGAACTGCGGCCTCGGAAAAAAATGACACGGTCATCAGAGATGTGTTCAATATAAATATACATAATGATTCAATCCCAACGCAGCTTCACTCCAATACCTGAGATGTCCAATCCCAACGCAGCTTCACTCCAATAACTGAGATCTCCAATCCTATCGCTGCTTCACTCATATACCTGAGATGTCCAATCCCAACGCAGCTTCACTCCAATACCTGAGATGTCCAATCCCAACTCAGCTTCAATCCAACGCCTGAGATGTCCAATCCCAACGCAGCTTCACTCCAATAACTGAGATCTCCAATCCTATCGCAGCTTCACTCATATACCTGAGATGTCCAATTCCAACGCAGCGTCACTCCAATATCTGAGATGTCCAATCCCAACGCAGCTTCACTCCAATACCTGAGATCTCCAAACCCAACGCAGCTTCCATTCAAAACCTGAGATGTCCAATCCCATCGCAGCATCAATCCAATACCTCAGATGTGTCCAATCTCAACGCAGCTTCACACCATCCCCTGAGATGTCCAATACCAACGCAGCCTCACTCCAATACCTCTACTCCACTACCTGAGATGTCAAACTCCAACGCACCTTCACTACAATACCTGAGATGTCCAATCCCAACGCAGCTTCACTCCAATACCTGAGATGTCCAATCCCTACGCAGCATCAAGCCAATACCTGAGATGTCCAACCCCACCGCAGCTTTTTCTCCAACACCTGAGATGTCCAATCCCAACACAGCTTCACTCCAATACCTGAGATGTCCAATCCCAACGCAGCTTCACTCCAATACCTGAGATGTCCAATCCTAACTCAGCTTCAGTCCAATACCTGAGATGTCCAATCCAACGCAGCTTCACTCCGATAACTGAGATGTCCAATGCCAACACAGCTTCACTCCAATACCTGAGATGTCCAATCCCAACGCAGCCTCACTCCAATTAAAACCTCAGATGTCCAATCTCAACGCAGCATCACTCCAATACCTGAGATGTCCAATCCCAACGCAGCTTCACTCCAATACCTGATATGTCCAATCCCAACGCAGCCTCACTCCAATGCCTCTACTCCACTACCTGAGATGTCAAACTCCAACGCACCTTCACTCCAATACCTGAGATGTCCAACCCCAACGCAGCTTCACTCCAATACCTGAGATGTCCAATCCAACGCAATTTCACTCCAATATCTGAGATGTCCAATCCCTACGCAGCATCAAGCCAATACCTGAGATGTCCAATCCCAGCGCAGCTTTACTCCAACACCTGAGATGTCCAATCCCAACGCAGCTTCACTCCAATACCTGAGATGTCCAACCCCAACGCAGCTTCAATCCAATACCTGAGATGTCAATCCTAACGCAGCTTCATTCCAATACCTGAGATGTCCAATCCAACGCAGCTTCACTCCAATATCTGAGATGTCCAATCCCTACGCAGCATCAAGCCAATACCTGAGATGTCCAATCACAGCGCAGCTTTAATCCAACACCTGAGATGTCCATTCCCAACGCAGCTTCACTCCAATACCTGAGACGTCCAAACCTAACGAAGCTTCACTCCAACACCTGAGTTGTCCAATCCCAACGCAGCTTCATTCCAATACCTGAGTTGTCCAATCCAACGCAGTTTCACTCCAATATCTGAGATATCCAATCCCTACGCAGCACCAAGCCAATACCTAAGATGTCCAATCCCAGTGCAGCTTCACTTCAATACCTCAGATGTCCAATTCTAACGCAGCTTCACTCCAATACCTTCACTCCAATACCTGAGATATCCAATGGCAACGCAGCTCCACTCCAATACCTGAGATGTCCAAACCCAACACAGCTTCACACCAATACCTGAGATGTCCAATCCCAACGCAGCTTCACTCCAATACCTGAGATGTCCAATCCTAACGCAGCTTCACTCCAATACCTGAGATGTCCAATCCCAACGCAGCCTCACTCCAATTAATACCTCAGATGTCCAATCTCAACGCAGCATCACTCCAATACCTGAGATGTCCAATCCCAACGCAGCTTCACTCCAATACCTGATATGTCCAATCCCAACGCAGCCTCACTCCAATGCCTCTACTCCACTACCTGAGATATCCAATGGCAACGCAGCTCCACTCCAATACCTGAGATGTCCAAACCCAACACAGCTTCACACCAATACCTGAGATGTCCAATCCCAACGCAGCTTCACTCCAATACCTGAGATGTCCAATCCTAACGCAGCTTCACTCCAATACCTGAGATGTCCAATCCCAACGCAGCCTCACTCCAATTAATACCTCAGATGTCCAATCTCAACGCAGCATCACTCCAATACCTGAGATGTCCAATCCCAACGCAGCTTCACTCCAATACCTGATATGTCCAATCCCAACGCAGCCTCACTCCAATTAATACCTCAGATGTCCAATCTCAACGCAGCATCACTCCAATACCTGAGATGTCCAATCCCAACGCAGCTTCACTCCAATACCTGATATGTCCAATCCAACGCAATTTCACTCCAATATCTGAGATGTCCAATCCCTACGCAGCATCAAGCCAATACCTGAGATGTCCAATCCCAGCGCAGCTTCACTTCAATACCTCAGATGTCCAATTCTAACGCAGCTTCACTCCAATACCTTCACTCCAATACCTGAGATATCCAATGGCAACGCAGCTCCACTCCAATACCTGAGATGTCCAAACCCAACACAGCTTCACACCAATACCTGAGATGTCCAATCCCAACGCAGCTTCACTCCAATACCTGAGATGTCCAATCCTAACGCAGCTTCACTCCAATACCTGAGATGTCCAATCCCAACGCAGCCTCACTCCAATTAATACCTCAGATGTCCAATCTCAACGCAGCATCATTCCAATACCTGAGATGTCCAATCCCAACGCAGCTTCACTCCAATACCTGATATGTCCAATCCCAACGCAGCCTCACTCCAATGCCTCTACTCCACTACCTGAGATGTCAAACTCCAACTCACCTTCACTCCAATACCTGAGATGTCCAACCCCAACGCAGCTTCACTCCAATACCTGAGATGTCCAATCCAACGCAATTTCACTCCAATATCTGAGATGTCCAATCCCTACGCAGCATCAAGCCAATACCTGAGATGTCCAATCCCAGCGCAGCTTTACTCCAACACCTGAGATGTCCAATCCCAACGCAGCTTCACTCCAATACCTGAGATGTCTAATCCCAACGCAGCTTCAATCCAATACCTGAGATGTCCAATCCTAACGCAGCTTCATTCCAATACCTGAGATGTCCAATCCAACGCAGCTTCACTCCAATATCTGAGATGTCCAATCCCTACGCAGCATCAAGCCAATACCTGATATGTCCAATCACAGCGCAGCTTTAATCCAACACCTGAGATGTCCATTCCCAACGCAGCTTCACTCCAATACCTGAGATGTCCAAACCTAACGAAGCTTCACTCCAACACCTGAGTTGTCCAATCCCAACGCAGCTTCATTCCAATACCTGAGTTGTCCAATCCAACGCAGTTTCACTCCAATATCTGAGATATCCAATCACTACGCAGCACCAAGCCAATACCTAAGATGTCCAATCCCAGTGCAGCTTCACTCCAATACCTGAGATGTCCAATCCCAACGCAGCTTCACTTCAATACCTGAGATGGCCAATCCTAACGCAGCTTCACTCCAATACCGGAGTTGTTCGATCCCAACGCAGCTTCACTCCAATACCGGAGATGTCCAAACCCAACGCAGCTTCACTCCAAAAAATGAGATGTCCAATCCCAATGCAGCTTCACTCCAACACCTGAGATGTCCAATTCCAACGCAGCTTCACTTCAATAACTGAGATGTCCAGTGCAAACGCAGCTTCACTCCAATACCTGGGATGTCCAATCCCAACGCAGCTTCACTCGAATACCTGAGATGTCCAATCCCAACGCAGCGTCACTCCAACACCTGAGATGTCCAATCCCAACGCAGCTTCACTCCTTTACCTGAGATTTCCAATCCCAACGCAGCTTCACTCCAATACCTTAGAAGTCCGATTCCAACTCAGTTTCACTCCAATACCTCAGATATCCAATCCCAACGCAGCTTCACTCCTATAACTGAGATTTCCCATCTCAATGCAGCATCACTCCAATACCTGAGACTTCCAATCCCAACGCAGCTTTACTCCAACACCTGAGATGTCCAATTCCAACGCAGCTTCACTCCAATACCTGAGATGTTCAATCCCAACGCAGCTTCACTTCGATACCTGAGATGTCCAATCCCAACGGAGCTTCACTCCAACACATGAGATGTCCAATGCCAACGCAGCTTCACTCCAATTCCTGAGATGTCCAATCCCAACGCAGCTTCACTCCAATACCTGAGATATCCATTCCCAACGCAGCTTCACTCCATTACCTGAGATGTCCAATCCCAACGCAGTTTCACTCCAACACCTGAGATGTCTAATCCCAACGCAGCTTCACTCCTATACCTGCAATTTCCAAACCCAACGCAGCATCACTCCAATATCTGAGATGTCCAATCCCTACGCCGCCTCACTCCAATACCTGAGATGTCCAATCCCAACGTAGCTTCACTCCTATAACTGAGACTTCCAATCTCAATGCAGCATCACTCCAATACCTGACATGTCCAATGCCAACGCAGCTTCACTCGAATTCCTGAGATGACCAATCCCAACGCAGCTTCACTCCAATACCTGAGATGTCCATTCCCAACGCAGCTTCACTCCAATGCCTGAGATGTCCAATCCCAACGCAGCTTCACTCCTATACCTGAGATTTCCAAACCCAACGCAGCATCACAGCAATATCTGAGATGTCCAATCCCTACGCAGCTTCAAGCCAATACCTGAGATGTCCAATCCCCGCGCAGCTTTAATCCAACACCTGAGATGTCCAATCCCAACGCCGCATCACTCCAATACCTGAGATGTCCAATCCCAACGCAGCTTCCCTCCAATATCTGAGATGTCCAATCCCTACGCAGCTTCAAGCCAAAACCTGAGATGAGAAATCCCAGCGCAGCTTTAATCCAACACCTGAGATGTCCATTCCCAACGCCGCTTCACTCCAATACCTGAGATGTCCAATCCCAACGCAACTGGACTCCAAAACCTGATATGTCCAATCCTAACGCAGCTTCACTCCTATACCTGAGATTTCCAAACCCAACGCAGCATCACAACAATATCTGAGATTCCCATCCCTACGCAGCTTCAAGCCAATACCTGAGATGTCCAATCCCCGAGCAGCTTTAATCCAACACCTGAGATGTCCAATCCCAACGCCGCATCACTCCAATATTCGAGATGTCCAATCCCAACGCAGCTTCCCTCCATTATCTGAGATGTCCAATCCCTACGCAGCTTCAAGCCAAAACCTGAGATGTCCAATCCCAGCGCAGCTTTAATCCAACACCTGAGTTGTCCACACCCGACGCAGCTTCACTCCAATACCTGAGATGTCCAAACCCAACGCAGCTTCACTCCAACACCTGAGATGTCCAATCCCAACGCAGCTTCACTTCAATAACTGAGATGTCCAATGCAAACGCAGCTTCACTTCAATACCTGAGATGTCCAATCCCAACGCAGCTTCACTCCAACACATGAGATGTCCAATGCCAACGCAGCTTCACTCCAATTCCTGAGATGTCCAATCCCAACGCAGCTTCACTCCAATACCTGAGATGTCCATTCCCAACGCAGCTTCACTCCAATACCTGAGATTACCAATCCCAACGCAGTTTCACTCCAACACCTGAGATGTCTAATCCCAACGCAGCTTCACTCCTATACCTGAGATTTCCAAAGCCAACGCAGCATCACTCCAATATCTGAGATGTCCAACCCCTACGCAGCTTCAAGCCAATACCTGAGATGTCCAATCCCAGCGCAGCTTTAATCTAACACCTGAGATATCCAATCCCAACGCCGCTTCACTCCAATACCTGAGATGTCCAATCCCAACGCAGCTTCCCTCCATTATCTGAGATGTCTAATCCCAACGCAGCTTCACTCCTATACCTGAGATTTCCAAACCCAACGCAGCATCACTCCAATATCTGAGATGTCCAATCCCTACGCAGCTTCAAGCCAATACCTGAGATGTCCAATCCCAGCGCAGCTTCAAGCCAAAACCTGAGATGTCCAATCCCAGCGCAGCTTTAATCCAACACCTGAGTTGTCCACACCCGACGCAGCTTCACTCCAATACCTGAGATGTCCAAACCCAACGCAGCTTCACTCCAACACCTGAGATGTCCAATCCCAACGCAGCTTCACTTCAATAACTGAGATGTCCAATGCAAACGCAGCTTCACTTCAATACCTGAGATGTCCAATCCCAACGCAGCTTCACTCCAACACATGAGATGTCCAATGCCAACGCAGCTTCACTCCAATTCCTGAGATGTCCAATCCCAACGCAGTTTCACTCCAACACCTGAGATGTCTAATCCCAACGCAGCTTCACTCCTATACCTGAGATTTCCAAACCCAACGCAGCATCACTCCAATATCTGAGATGTCCAATCCCTACGCAGCTTCAAGCCAATACCTGAGATGTCCAATCCCAGCGCAGCTTTAATCTAACACCTGAGATATCCAATCCCAACGCCGCTTCACTCCAATACCTGAGATGTCCAATCCCAACGCAGCTTCCCTCCATTATCTGAGATGTCCAATCCCTACGCAGCTTCAAGCCAATACCTGAGATGTCCAATCCCAGCGCAGCTTTAATCCAACACCTGAGATGTCCAATCCCAACGCCGCTTCACTCCAATACCTGAGATGTCCAATCCCAACGCAGCTTCACTCCAATACCTGATATGTCCAATCCTAACGCAGCTTCACTCCGACATCTGAGTTGTCCACACCCGACACAGCTTCACTCCAATACCTGAGATGTCCAAACCCAACGCAGCTTCACTCCAACACCTTAGATGTCCAATTCCAACGCAGCTTCACTTCAATAACTGAGATGTCCAATGCAAACGCAGCTTCACTCCAATACCTGGGATGTCCATTCCCAACGCAGCTTCACTACAATACCTGAGATGTCCAATCCAAACGCAGCTTCACTCCAACACCTGAGATGTCCAATCCCAACGCAGCTTCACCCTTTTACCTGAGATTTCCAATCCCAACGCAGATTCACTCCAATACCTTCGATGTCCAATCCCAACTTAGTTTCACTCCAACACCTGAGATATCCAATCCCAACACAGCATCTTTCCAATACCCGAGATTTACAATCCCAACGCAATTTTACTCCAACACCTGAGATGTCCAATCCCAACGCAATTTCACTCCAGTACCTGAGATGTTCAATCCCAAAGCAGCTTCACTCCAATACCTGAGATCTCTTATCCCAACTCAGTTTCACTCCAACACCTGAGATATCCAATCCCAACACAGCATCTTTCCAATACCCGAGATTTCCAATCCCAACGCAGCTTTACTCCAATACCTGAGATGTCCAATCCCACATCAGCTTCACTCCAATACCTGAGATGTTCAATCCCAACGCAGCTTCTCTCCAATACCTGAGATTTCCAATCCCAACGTAGCATCACTCCAATAATTGGGATTTCCAATCCCACCGCAGCTTCACTCCAATACCTGGCATGTCCAATCCCAACGCATCTTCACTCCAATATCTGAGATGTCCAATCCCCACGCAGCTTCAAGCCAATACCTGAGATGTCCAATCCCAGCGCAGCTTTACTCCAACACCTCAGATATCCAATCCCGACGCAGCATTTTTCCAATACCCGAGGTTTCCAATCCCAACGCAGCTTTACTCCAATACCTGAGATGTCCAATCGCAACGCAGCTTCACTTCAATACCTGAGATGTCCAATCCCAACGCAGCTTCACCCTTTTACCTGAGATTTCCAATCCCAACATAGCTTCACTCCAATACCTTCGATGTCCTATCCCAACTTAGTTTCACTCCAACACCTGAGATATCCAATCCCAACACAGCATCTTTCCAATACCCGAGACTTCCAATCCCAACGCAGCTTTACTGCAACACCTGTAATGTCCAATCCCAACGCAGTTTCACTCCAGTACCTGAGATGTTCAATCCCAAAGCAGCTTCACTCCAATACCTGAGATGTCCAATCCCAACTCAGCTTCACTCCAACACCTGAAATGTCCAATCCCAACGTAGCTTCACTCCTAAAACTGAGATTTCCAATCCCAACTCAGCTTCACTCCAATACCTGAGATGTCTAATCCCAAGTCAGTTTCACTCCAACACCTGAGATATCCAATCCCAACACAGCATCTTTCCAATATCCGAGATTTCCAATCCCAACGCAGCTTTACTCCAATACCTGAGATGTCCAATCCCAACGCAGCTTCACTCCAATACCTGAGATGTTCAATCCCAACGCAGCTTCTCTCCAATACCTGAGATGTCCAATCCCAACCCAGCTTCACTGCAACACCTGAGATGTCCATTCCCAACGCAGCTTCACTCCATTACCTGAGATTTCCAATCCCAACGTAGCATCACTCCAATAACTGGGATCTCCAATCCCACCGCAGCTTCACTCCAATACCTGAGATGTCCAACCCCAACGCAGCTTCACTCCAATAACTGAGATGTCCAATCCCTACGCAGCTTCAAGCCCAAACCTGAGATGTCCAATCCAAGCGCAGCTTTACTCCAACACCTCAGATATCCAATCCCAACACAGCATCTTTCCAATACCCGAGATTTCCAATCCCAACGCAGCTATATTCCAACACCTGAGATGTCCAATCCCAACGCAGCTTCACTCCAATACCTGAGATGTTCAATCGCAACGCAGCTTCACTCCAATACCTGAGATGTCCCATCTCAACCCAGCTTCACTCCAACACCTGAAATGTCCAATCTCAACGTAGCTTCACTCCTAAAACTGAGATTTCCAATCCCAACTCAGCTTCACTCCAATACCTGAGATGTCTAATCCCAACTCAGTTTCACTCCAACACCTGAGATATCCAATCCCAACACAGCTTCACTCCAATACCTGAGATGTCCAATCCCAACGCAACTTCACTCCAATACCTATGTCCAATCCTAACGCAGCTTCACTCCAACACCTGAGATGTCCAATCCCAACCCAGCTTCACTGCAACACCTGAGATGTCCAATGCCAACGCAGCTTCACTCCAATACCTGAGATTTCCAATCCCAACGTAGCATCACTCCAATAACTGGGAACTCCAATCCCACCGCAGCTTCACTCCAACACCTGAAATGTCCAATCTCAACGTAGCTTCACTCCTAAAACTGAGATTTCCAATCCCAACTCAGCTTCACTCCAATACCTGAGATGTCTAATCCCAACTCAGTTTCACTCCAATACCCGAGATTTCCAATCCCAACGCAGCTTTACTCCAATACCTGAGATGTCCAATCCCAACGCAGCTTCACTCCAATACCTGAGATGTTCAATCCCAACGCAGCTTCTCTCCAATACCTGAGATGTCCAATCCCAACCCAGCTTCACTGCAACACCTGAGATGTCCAATGCCAACGCAGCTTCACTCCAATACCTGAGATTTCCAATCCCAACGTAGCATCACTCCAATAACTGGGAACTCCAATCCCACCGCAGCTTCACTCCAATACCTGAGATGTCCAATCCCAACGCAGCTTCACTCCAATAACTGAGATGTCCAATCCCTACGCAGCTTCAAGCCAAAACCTGAGATGTCCAATCCCAGCGGAGCTTTACTCCAACACCTCAGATATCCAATCCCAACACAGCATCTTTCCATTACCCGAGATTTCCAATCCCAACGCAGCTTTACTCCAACACCTGAGATGTCCAATCCCAACGCAGCTTCACTCCAATACCTGAGATGTTCAATCGCAACGCAGCTTCACTCCAATACCTGAGATGTCCCATCTCAACCCAGCTTCACTCCAATACCTGAGATGTCCAATCCCAACGCAGCTTCACACCAATACCTGAGATGTCCAATCCCATTGCAGCTTCACTCCAATACCTGAGATGACCAATCCCATCCCAGCATCACTCCAACACCTCAGATGTCCAATCCCAACGCAGCTTCACTCCAATACCTGAGATGTTCAATCCCAACGCAGCTTCTCTCCAATACCTGAGATGTCCAATCCCAACTCAGCTTCATTCCAACACCTGAGATGTCCAATCCCAACGCAGCTTCACTCCAATACCTGAGATTTCCAATCCCAACGTAGCATCACTTCAATACCTCAGATGTCCAATCCCAACGCAGCTTCACTCCAATACCTGAGATGTTCAAACCCAACGCAGCTTCACTCCAATACCTGAGATGTCCAATCCCAACTCAGCGCCATTCCAACACCTGAAATGTCCAATCCCAACGTAGCTTCACTCCTAAAACTGAGACTTCTAATCCCAACTCATCTTCACTCCAATACCTGAGATGTCTAATCCCAACTCAGTTTCACTCCAACGCCCGAGATTTCCAATCCCAACGCAGCTTTACCTCAATACCTGAGATGTCCAATCCCAACTCAGCTTCACTCCAACACCTGAGATGTCCAATCCCAACGCAGCTTCACTCCAATACCTGAGATTTCCAATCCCAACGTAGCATCACTCCGATAACTGGGATCTCCAATCCCACCGCAGCTTCACTCCAATACCTGAGATGTCCAATCCCAACGCAGTTTCACTCCAATATCTGAGATGTCCCATCCCAATTAGCTTCAAGCCAATACCTGAGATCTCCAATCCCAGCGAAGCTTTGCTCCAACGCCTCAGATATCCAATCCCAACACAGCATCTTTCCAATACCAGAGATTTCCAATCCCAACGCAGCTTTACTCCAACACCTGAGATGTCCAATCCCAACGCAGCTTCACTCCAATACCTGAGATGTTCAATCGCAACGCAGCTTCACTCCAATACCTGAGATGTCCCATCTCAACGCAGCTTCACTCCAATACCTGGGATGTCCAATCCCAACGCAGCTTCACTCCAATACCTGAGATGTCCAATTCCATTGCAGCTTCACGCCAATACCTGAGATGAACAATCCCATCGCGGCATCACTCCAATACCTCAGACGTCCAAAGCCAACGCAGCTTCACTCCAATACCTGAGATGTTCAGTCACAACGCAACTTCTCTCCAATACCTGAGATGTCCAATACCAACTCAGCTTCACTCCAACACCTGAGATGTCCAATCCCAACGCAGCTTCACTCCAATACCTGAGATTTCCAATCCCAACGTAGGATCACTCCAATAACTGGAATGTCCAATCCCACCGCAACCTCACTCCAATACCTGAGATGTCCAATCCCAACGCAGCTTCACTCCAATATCTGAGATGTCGAATCCCTACGCAGCTTCAAGCCATTACCTGAGATGTCCAATCCCAGCGCAGCTTTACTCCAACACCTCAGATATTCAATCCCAACACAGCCTCTTTCCAATACCCGAGATTTCCAATCCCAACGCAGCTTTACTCCAACACCTGAGATGTCCAATCCCAACGCAGCTTCACTCCAATACCTGAGATGTTCAATCGTAACGCATCTTAACTCCTAAAACTGAGATTTCCAATCCCAACACAGCTTCATTCCAATACCTTCGATGTCCAATCCCGACTCAGTTTCACTCCAACACCTGAGATATCCAATTCCAACATAGCATCTTTCCGATACGCGAGATTTCCAATCCGAACGCAGCTTCACTCCAATACCTGAGATGTCCAATCCCAACGCAGCTTCACTCCAATATCTGAGATGTCCAATCCCTACGCAGCTTCAAGCCAATACCTGAGATGTCCAATCCCAGCGCAGCTTCACTCCAATACCTCAGATGTCCAATTCCAACGCAGCTTTACTCCAACGCCTGAGATGTCCAATCCCAACGCAGCTTCACTCCAACACCTGAGATCTCCAATCCCAAAGCAGCTTCACTCCAATACCTGATATGTCCAATCCTAACGCAGCTTCACTCCGACACCTGAGTTGTCAAATCCCGACGCAGCTTCACTTCAATAACTGAGATGTCTAATGCAAACGCAGCTTCACTCCAATACCTGGGATGTCCATTCCCAACGCAGCTTCACTCCAATACCTGAGATGTCCAATCCCAACGCAGCATCACTCCAACACCTTCGATGTTGTCCAATCCCAACTCAGTTTCACTTCAAAACCTGAGATATCTAAACCCAACACAGCATCTTCCCAAAACGCGAGATTTCCAATCCCAACGCAGCTTCACTCCTAAAACTGAGATTTCCAATCCCAACACAGCTTCACTCCAATACCTTCGATGTCCAATCACGACTCAGTTTCACTCCAACACCTGAGATATCCAAACCCAACTCAGCATCTTTCCAATACGCGAGATTTCCAATCCCAACGCAGCTTCACTCCAATACCTGAGATGTCCAATCCCAACGCAGCTTCACTCCAATATCTGAGATGTCCAATCCCTACCTAGCTTCAAACCAATACCTGAGATGTCCAATCCCAGCGCAGCTTTACTACAACACCTGAGATGTCCAATCCCAACGCAGCTTCACTCCAATACTTGAGATGTCCAATCCCAACGCAACTTCACTCCAATACCTGATATGTCCAATCCTAACGCAGCTTCACTCCGACACCAGAGTTGTCCAATCCCGAAGCAGCTTCACTCCAATACCTGAGATTTCCAAACCCAACGCAGCTTCACTCCAACACCTGAGATGCCCAATCCCAACGCAGCTTCACTCCAATACCTGAGATGTCCAATCCCAACGCAACTTCACTCCAATACCTGATATGTCCAATCCTAACGCAGCTTCACTCCAACACCTGAGATGTCCAATCCCAACACAGCTTCACTTCGATAACTGAGATGTCCAATCCCTACGCAGCTTCAAGCCAATACCTGAGATGTCCATTCCCAACGCAGCTTCACTTCAATAACTGAGATGTCTAATGCAAACGCAGCTTCACTCCAATACCTGGGATGTCCATTGCCAACGCAGCTTCACTCCAGTACCTGAGATGTCCAATCCCAACGCAGCTTCACTCCAACAGCTGAGATGTCCACTCCCAACGCAGCTTCATTCTTTTACCTGAGATTTCCAATCCCAACGCAGCTTCACTCCAATACCTTCGATGTTGTCCAATCCCAACTCAGTTTCACTTCAACACCTGAGATATCCAATGCGAACACAGCATCTTCCCAATACGCGAGATTTCCAATCCCAACGCAGCTTCACTCCTAAAACTGAGATTTCCAATCCCAACACAGCTTCACTCCAATACTTTCGATGTCCAATCCCGACTCAGTTTCACTCCAACACCTGAGATATCCAATCTCAAACAGCATCTTTCCAATACGCGAGATTTCCGATCCCAACGCAGCTTCACTCCAATACCTGAGATGTCCGATCCCTACGCAGCTTCACTCCAACACCTGAGATGCCCAATCCCAACACAGCTTCACTTCGATAACTGAGATATCCAATCCCTACGCAGCTTCAAGCCAATACCTGAGATGTCCATTCCCAACGCAGCTTCACTTCAATAACTGAGATGTCTAATGCAAACGCAGCTTCACTCCAATACCTGGGATGTCCATTGCCAACGCAGCTTCACTCCAGTACCTGAGATGTCCAATCCCAACGCAGCTTCACTCCAACAGCTGAGATGTCCACTCCCAACGCAGCTTCATTCTTTTACCTGAGATTTCCAATCCCAACGCAGCTTCACTCCAATACCTTCGATGTTGTCCAATCCCAACTCAGTTTCACTTCAACACCTGAGATATCCAATGCCAACACAGCATCTTCCCAATACGCGAGATTTCCAATCCCAACGCAGCTTCACTCCTAAAACTGAGATTTCCAATCCCAACACAGCTTCACTCCAATACCTTCGATGTCCAATCCCGACTCAGTTTCACTCCAACACCTCAGATATCCAAACCCAACACAGCATCTTTCCAATACGCGAGATTTCCAATCCCAACGCAGCTTCACTCCAATACCTGAGATGTCCAATCCCAACGCAGCTTCACTCCAATATCTGAGATGTCCAATCCCTACCTAGCTTCAAGCCAATACCTGAGATGTCCAATCCCAGCGCAGCTTTACTACAACACCTGAGATGTCCAATCCCAACGCAGCTTCACTCCAATACTTGAGATGTCCAATCCCAACGCAACTTCACTCCAATACCTGATATGTCCAATCCTAACGCAGCTTCACTCCGACACCAGAGATGTCCAATCCCGACGCAGCTTCACTCCAATACCTGAGATGTCCAAACCCAACGCAGCTTCACTCCAACACCTGAGATGCCCAATCCCAACGCAGCTTCACTCCAATACCTGAGATGTCCAATCCCAACGCAACTTCACTCCAATACCTATGTCCAATCCTAACGCAGCTTCACTCCAACACCTGAGATGTCCAATCCCAACACAGCTTCACTTCGATAACTGAGATGTCCAATCCCTACGCAGCTTCAAGCCAATGCCTGAGATGTCCATTCCCAACGCAGCTTCACTTCAATAACTGAGATGTCTAATGCAAACGCAGCTTCACTCCAATACCTGAGATGTCCAATCCCAACGCAGCTTCACTCCAATATCTGAGATGTCCAATCCCTACCTAGCTTCAAGCCAATACCTGAGATGTCCAATCCCAGCGCAGCTTTACTACAACACCTGAGATGTCCAATCCCAACGCAGCTTCACTCCAATACTTGAGATGTCCAATCCCAACGCAACTTCACTCCAATACCTGATATGTCCAATCCTAACGCAGCTTCACTCCGACACCAGAGATGTCCAATCCCGACGCAGCTTCACTCCAATACCTGAGATGTCCAAACCCAACGCAGCTTCACTCCAACACCTGAGATGCCCAATCCCAACGCAGCTTCACTCCAATACCTGAGATGTCCAATCCCGACTCAGTTTCACTCCAACACCTCAGATATCCAAACCCAACACAGCATCTTTCCAATACGCGAGATTTCCAATCCCAACGCAGCTTCACTCCAATACCTGAGATGTCCAATCCCAACGCAGCTTCACTCCAATATCTGAGATGTCCAATCCCTACCTAGCTTCAAGCCAATACCTGAGATGTCCAATCCCAGCGCAGCTTTACTACAACACCTGAGATGTCCAATCCCAACGCAGCTTCACTCCAATACTTGAGATGTCCAATCCCAACGCAACTTCACTCCAATACCTGATATGTCCAATCCTAACGCAGCTTCACTCCGACACCAGAGATGTCCAATCCCGACGCAGCTTCACTCCAATACCTGAGATGTCCAAACCCAACGCAGCTTCACTCCAACACCTGAGATGCCCAATCCCAACGCAGCTTCACTCCAATACCTGAGATGTCCAATCCCAACGCAACTTCACTCCAATACCTATGTCCAATCCTAACGCAGCTTCACTCCAACACCTGAGATGTCCAATCCCAACACAGCTTCACTTCGATAACTGAGATGTCCAATCCCTACGCAGCTTCAAGCCAATGCCTGAGATGTCCATTCCCAACGCAGCTTCACTTCAATAACTGAGATGTCTAATGCAAACGCAGCTTCACTCCAATACCTGAGATGTCCAATCCCAACGCAGCTTCACTCCAATATCTGAGATGTCCAATCCCTACCTAGCTTCAAGCCAATACCTGAGATGTCCAATCCCAGCGCAGCTTTACTACAACACCTGAGATGTCCAATCCCAACGCAGCTTCACTCCAATACTTGAGATGTCCAATCCCAACGCAACTTCACTCCAATACCTGATATGTCCAATCCTAACGCAGCTTCACTCCGACACCAGAGATGTCCAATCCCGACGCAGCTTCACTCCAATACCTGAGATGTCCAAACCCAACGCAGCTTCACTCCAACACCTGAGATGCCCAATCCCAACGCAGCTTCACTCCAATACCTGAGATGTCCAATCCCAACGCAACTTCACTCCAATACCTATGTCCAATCCTAACGCAGCTTCACTCCAACACCTGAGATGTCCAATCCCAACACAGCTTCACTTCGATAACTGAGATGTCCAATCCCTACGCAGCTTCAAGCCAATGCCTGAGATGTCCATTCCCAACGCAGCTTCACTTCAATAACTGAGATGTCTAATGCAAACGCAGCTTCACTCCAATACCTGGGATGTCCATTGCCAACGCAGCTTCACTCCAGTACCTGAGATGTCCAATCCCAACGCAGCTTCACTCCAACAGCTGAGATGTCCACTCCCAACGCAGCTTCATTCTTTTACCTGAGATTTCCAATCCCAACGCAGCTTCACTCCAATACCTTCGATGTTGTCCAATCCCAACTCAGTTTCACTTCAACACCTGAGATATCCAATGCCAACACAGCATCTTCCCAATACGCAAGATTTCCAATCCCAACGCAGCTTCACTCCTAAAACTGAGATTTCCAATCCCAACACAGCTTCACTCCAATACCCTCGATGTCCAATCCCGACTCAGTTTCACTCCAACACCTGAGATATCCACTCCCAAACAGCATCTTTCCAATACGCGAGATTTCCGATCCCAACGAAGCTTCACTCCAATACCTGAGATGTCCGATCCCTACGCAGCTTCAAGCCAATACCTGAGATGTCCAATCCCAGCGCAGCTTTACTCCAACACCTGAGATGTCCAATGCCAACGCAGCTTCACTCCAATACCTGAGATGTCCAATCCCAACGCAACTTCACTCCAATACCTGATATGTCCAATCCTAACGCAGCTTCACTCCAACACCTGAGATGTCAAATCCCTACACAGCTTCATTTCAATAACTGAGATGTCCAATCCCTACGCAGCTTCAAGCCAATACCTGAGATGTCCAATCCCAGCGCAGCTTTACTCCAACACTTGAGATGTCCAATCCCAACACAGCTTCACTCCAAAACCTGATATGTCCAACCCTAACGCAGCTTCACTCCGACACCTGAGTTGTCCAATCCCGACGCAGCTTCACTTCAATAACTGAGATGTCTAATGCAAACGCAGCTTCACTCCAACAGCTGAGATGTACACTCCCAACGCAGCTGCATTCTTTTACCTGAGATTTCCAATCCCAATGCGGCTTCACTCCAATATCTTCGATGTTGTCCAATCCCAACTCAGTTTCACTTCAATACCTGAGATATCCAATCCCAACACAGCATCTTCCCAGTACGCGAGATTTCCAATCCCAACGCAGCTTCACTCCCAAAACTGAGATTTCCAATCCCAACGCAGCTTCACTCCAATACCTGAGATGTCCAATCCCAACGCAGCTACACTCCAATATCTGAGATGTCCAATCCCTACGCAGCTTCAAGCCAATACCTGAGATGTCCAATCCCAGCGCAGCTTTACTCCAACACCTGAGATGTCCAATCCCAACGCAGCTTCACTCCAATACCTGAGATGTCCAATCCCAACGCAACTTTACTCCAATACCTGATATGTCCAATCCGAACGCAGCTTCACTCCAACACCTGAGATGTCCAATCCCAACACAGCTTCACTTCGATAACTGAGATGTCCAATCCCTACGCAGCTTCAAGCCAATACCTGAGATGTCCAATCCCAGCGCAGCTTTACTCCAACACTTGAGATGTCCAATCCCAACACAGCTTCACTCCAAAACCTGATAGGTCCAATCCTAACGCAGCTTCACTCCGACACCTGAGTTGTCCAATCCCGACGCTGCTTCACTTAAATAACTGAGATGTCTAATGCAAACGCAGCTTCACTCCAATACCTGGGATGTCCATTCCCAACGCAGCTTCACTCCAATACCTGAGATGTCCAATCCGAACGCAGCTTCACTCCAACAGCTGAGATGTCCTCTCCCAACGCAGCTTCATTCTTTTACCTGAGATTTCCAATCCCAACGCAGCTTCACTCCAATACCTTCGATGTTGTCCAATCCCATCTCAGCTTCTCTTCAACACCTGAGATATCCAATCCCAACACAGCATCTTCCCAATACGCGAGATTTCCGATCCCAACGCAGCTTCACTCCTAAAACAGAGATTTCCAATCCCAACACAGCTTCACTCCAATACCTTCGATGTCCAATCCCGACTCAGTTTCACTCCAACACCTGAGATATCCAATCCGAATCAGCATCTTTCCCATACGCGAGATTTCCAATCCCAACGCAGCTTCACTCCAATACTTGAGATGTCCCATCCCAACGCAGCTTCACTCCAATATCTGAGATGTCCAATCCCAGCGCAGCTTTACTCCAACACCTGAGATGTCCAATCCCAATGCAGCTTCACTCCAATACCTGAGATAACCAATCCCAACGCAACTTCACTCCAAAACCTGATATGTCCAATCCTAACGCAGCTTCACTCAGACACCTGAGTTGTCCAATCCCGGCGCAGCTTCACTCCAATACCTGAGATGTCCAAACCCAACGCAGCTTCACTCCAACACCTGAGATGTCCAATCCCAACACAGCTTCACTTCGATAACTGAGATGTCCAATCCCTACGCAGCTTCAAGCCAATACCTGAGATGTCCAATCCCAGCGCAGCTTTACTCCAACACTTGAGATCTCCAATCCCAACGCAGCTTCACTCCAATACCTGATATGTCCAATCCTAACGCAGCTTCACTCCGACACCTGAGTTGTCCAATCCCGACGCAGCTTCACTTCAATAACTGAGATGTCTAATGCAAACGCAGCTTCACTCCAATATCTGGGATGCCCATTCCCAACGCAACTTCACTCCAATACCTGAGATGTCCAATCCCAACGCAGCTTCACTCCAACACCTGAGATGTCCAATCCCAACGCAGCTTCACTCTTTTACCTGAGATTTCAAATCCCAACGCAGCTTCACTCCAATATCTTCGATGTTGTCCAATCCCAACTCAGTTTCACTTCAACACCTGAGATATCCAACACAGCATCTTTCGAATACCCGAGATTTCCAATCCCAACGCAGCTTTACTCCAACACCTGAGACATCCAATCCCAACGCAGCTTCACTCCAACACCTGAGATGTCCAATCCCAACTCAGCTTCACTTCAATAACTGAGATGTCCAATGCAAACGCAGCTTCACTCCAATACCCTGGATGTCCCTTCCCAACGCAGCTTCACTCCAACACCTGAGATGTCCACTCCCAACGCAGCTTCACTTTTTTACCTGAGATTTCCAATCCCAACGCAGCTTCACTCTTTTACCTGAGATTTCCAATCCCAACGCAGCTTCACTCCAATATCTTCGATGTTGTCCAATCCCAACTCAGTTTCACTTCAACACCTGAGATATCCAACACAGCATCTTTCGAATACCCGAGATTTCCAATCCCAACGCAGCTTTACTCCAACACCTGAGACATCCAATCCCAACGCAGCTTCACTCCAACACCTGAGATGTCCAATCCCAACTCAGCTTCACTTCAATAACTGAGATGTCCAATGCAAACGCAGCTTCACTCCAATACCCTGGATGTCCCTTCCCAACGCAGCTTCACTCCAACACCTGAGATGTCCACTCCCAACGCAGCTTCACTTTTTTACCTGAGATTTCCAATCCCAACGCAGCTTCACTCCAATACCTTCGATGTTGTCCAATCCCAACTCAGTTTCACCTCAACACCTGAGATATCAAGTCCCAACACAGCATCTTTCCAATACCCGAGATTTCCAATCCCAACGCAGCTTTACTCCAACACCTGAGATATCCAATCCCAACGCAGCTTCACTCCAACACCTGAGATGTCCAATCCCAACAAAGCTTCACTTCAATAACTGCGATGTCCAATGCCAACGCAGATTCACTCCAATACCTGGGATGTCCATTCCCAACGCAGCTTCACTCCAATACCTAAGATGTCCAATCCCAACGCAGCTTCACTCTTTTACCTTAGATTTCCAATCCCAACGCAGCTTCACTCCTATACCTTCGATGTTGTCCAATCCCAACTCAGTTTCACTTCAACACCTGAGATATCCATTCCCAACACAGCATCTTTCCAATACCCAAGATTTCCAATCCAAACGCAGCTTTACTCCAACACCTGAGATGTCCAATCCCAACGCAGCTTCACTTCAATACCTGAGATGTCCAATCCTAACGCAGCTTTACTCCAATACTTGAGTTGTCCAATCCCGACGCAGCTTCACTTCAGTAACTGAGATGTCCAATGCAAACGCAGCTTCAATCCAATACCTGGGATGTCCATTCCAAACGCAGCTTCACTCCAATACCTGAGATGTCCAATCCCAACTCAGCTTCACTCCGTCACCTGAGTTGTCCAATCCCGACGCAGCTTCACTTCAATAACTGAGATGTTCAATCCCAACGCAGCTTCACTCCAATACCTGAGATGTCCAATCCCAACTCAGCTTCACTCCGACACCTGAGTTGTCCAATCCCGACGCAGCTTCACTTCAATAAGTGAGATGTCCAATGCAAACGCAGCTTCACTCCAATACCTGGGATGTCCATTCCCAACGCAGCTTCTCTCCAATACCTGAGATGACCAATCCCAACTCAGCTTCACTCCAATACCTGAGAAATCCCTTCCCAACGCAGCTTCACTCCAACACCGGAGATGTCCAATCACGACGCAGCTTCACTCCAATACCTGAGATGTCCAAACCCAACGCAGCTTCATTCCAACACCTGAGATGTCCAATCCCAACACAGCTTCACTTCAATAACTGAGATGTCCAATCCCTGCTCAGCTTCAAGCCAATACCTGAGATGTCCAATCCCAGCGCAGCTTTACTCCAACACTTGAGATGTCCAATCCCAACGAAGCTTCACTCCAATACCTGATATGTCCAATCCTAAAGCAGCTTCACTCCGACACCTGAGTTGTCCAAACCCGACGCAGCTTCACTTCAATAACTGAGATGTCTAATGCAAACGCAGCTTCTCTCCAATACCTGAGATGACCAATCCCAACTCAGCTTCACTCCAATACCTGAGAAATCCCTTCCCAACGCAGCTTCACTCCAACACCGGAGATGTCCAATCACGACGCAGCTTCACTCCAATACCTGAGATGTCCAAACCCAACGCAGCTTCATTCCAACACCTGAGATGTCCAATCCCAACACAGCTTCACTTCAATAACTGAGATGTCAAATCCCTGCTCAGCTTCAAGCCAATACCTGAGATGTCCAATCCCAGCGCAGCTTTACTCCAACACTTGAGATGTCCAATCCCAACGCAGCTTCACTCCAATACCTGATATGTCCAATCCTAAAGCAGCTTCACTCCGACACCTGAGTTGTCCAAACCCGACGCAGCTTCACTTCAATAACTGAGATGTCTAATGCAAACGCAGCTTCACTCCAATACCTGGGATGTCTATTCCCAACGCAGCTTCACTCCAATACCTGAGATGTCCACTCCCAACGCAGCTTCACTCTTTTACATGAGATTTCCAATCCCAACGCAGCTTCACTCTAATATCTTCGATGTTGTCCAATCCCAACTCAGTTTCACTTCAACACCTGAGATATCCAATCCCAACACAGCATCTTTTCAATACCCGAGATTTCCAATCCCAATGCAGCTTTACTCCAACACCTGATCCAATCCCAACGCAGCTTCACTCCAACACCTGGGATGTCTAATCCCAACACAGCTTCACTTCAATAACTGAGAAGTCCAACGCAAACGCAGCTTCACTCCAATACCCTGGATGTCCATTCCCAACGCAGCTTCACTCCAACACCTGAGATGTCCACTCTCAACGCAGCTTCACTCTTTTACCTGAGATTTCTAATCCCAACGCAGCTTCACTCCAATATCTTCGATGCTGTCCAATCCCAACTCAGTTTCACTTCAACACCTGAGATATCCAATCCCAACACAGCATCTTTCCAATACCCGAGATTTCCAATCCCAACGCAGCTTTACTCCAACACCTGAGATATCCAATCCCAACGCAGCTTCACTCCAACACCTGAGATGTCTAACCCCAACACAGCTTCACTTCAATAACTGAGATGTCCAATGCAAACGCAGCTTCACTCCAATACCTGGGATGTGCATTCCCAACGCAGCTTCACTCCAATACCCGAGATTTCCAATCCCAACGCAGCTTTACTCCAATACCCGAGATGTCCAATCCAAACTCAGCTTCACTCCGACACCTGAGTTGTCCATTCCCAACGCAGCTTCACTCAAACACCTGAGATGTCCACTCCCAACGCATTTTCACTCTTTTACTTGAGATATCCAATCCCAACACAGCATCTTTCCAATACACGAGATTTCCAGTCCCAACGCAGCTTTACTACTACACCTGAGATATCCAATCCCAACGCAGCTTCACTCCAACACCTGAGATGTCCAATCCCAACACTGCTTCACTTCAATAACTGAGATGTCCAATGTAAACGCATTTTCACTCTTTTACCTGAGATATCCAATCCCAACACAGCATCTTTCCAATACCCGAGATTTCCAATCCCAACGCAGCTTTACTCCAACACCTGAGATATCCAATCCCAACGCAGCTTCACTCCAACACCTGAGATGTCCAATCCCAACGCATTTTCACTCTTTTACCTGAGATATCCAATCCCAACACAGCATCTTTCCAATACACGAGGTTTCCAATCCCAACGCAGCTTTACTCCAACACCTGAGATATCCAATCCCAACGCAGCTTCACTCCAACACCTGAGATGTCCAATCCCAACACTGCTTCACTTCAATAACTGAGATGTCCAATGTAAACGCATTTTCACTCTTTTACCTGAGATATCCAATCCCAACACAGCATCTTTCCAATACTCGAGATTTCCAATCCCAACGCAGCTTTACTCCAACACCTGAGATATCCAAACCCAACGCATCTTCACTCCAATATCTGAGATGTCCAATCCCCACGCAGCTTCACTCCAACACCTGAGATGTCCAATCCCAACACTACTTCACTTCAATAACTGAGATGTCCAATGTAAACGCATTTTCACTCTTTTACCTGAGATATCCAATCCCAACACAGCATCTTTCCAATACCCGAGATTTCCAATCCCAACGCAGCTTTACTCCAACACCTGAGATATCCAATCCCAACGCAGCTTCACTCCAACACCTGAGATGTCCAATCCCAACGCATTTTCACTCTTTTACCTGAGATATCCAATCCCAACACAGCATCTTTCCAATACACGAGGTTTCCAATCCCAATGCAGCTTTACTCCAACACCTGAGATATCCAATCCCAACGCAGCTTCACTCCAACACCTGAGATGTCCAATCCCAACACTGCTTCACTTCAATAACTGAGATGTCCAATGTAAACGCATTTTCACTCTTTTACCTGAGATATCCAATCCCAACACAGCATCTTTCCAATACTCGAGATTTCCAATCCCAACGCAGCTTTACTCCAACACCTGAGATATCCAATCCCAACGCAGCTTCACTCCAATACCTGGGATGTCCAAACCCAACGCAGCTTCAAGCCAATACCTGAGATGTCCAATCCCAGCGCAGCTTTACTCCAACACCTGAGATGTCCAATCCCAACACTGCTTCACTTCAATAACTGAGATGTCCAATGTAAACGCAGCTTCACACCAATACCTGGGATGTCCATTCCCAACGCAGCTTTACTCCAATACCTGAGATGTCCAATCCCAACGCAGCTTCACTCCAACACCTGAGATGTCCATTCCCAACGCAGCTTCACTCCAATATCTTCAATGTCGTCCAATCCGAACTCAGTTTCACTTCAAAACCTGGGATATCCATTCCCAACACAGCATCTTTCCAATACCCGAGATTTCCAACCCAAACGCAGCTTTACTCCAACACCTGAGATGTCCAATCCCAACGCAGCTTCACTCCAATACCTGAGATGTCCAATCCCATCGCAGCTTTACTCCAATACCTGAGTTGTCCAATCCCGACGCAGCTTCACTTCAATAACTGAGATGTCCATTCCCAACGCAGCTTCACTCCAATACCTGAGATGTCCAATCCCAACTCAGCTTCACTCCGACACCTGAGTTGTCCAATCCCGACGCAGCCTCAGTTCACTAACTGAGATGTTCAATCCCAATGCAGCTTCACTCCAATACCTGAGATGTCCAATCCCAACTCAGCTTCACTCCGACACCTGAGTTGTCCAATCCCGACGCAGCCTCAATTCACTAACTGAGATGTTCAATCCCAATGCAGCTTCACTCCAATACCTGAGATGTCCAATCCCAACTCAGCTTCACTCCGACACCTGAGTTGTCCAATCCCGACGCAGCTTCACTTCAATAACTGAGATGTCCAATGCAAACGCAGCTTCACTCCAATACCTGAGATGTCCATTCCCAACGCAGCTTCACTCCAATACCTTCAAGGTTGTCCAATCCCAACTCAGTTTCACTTCAACACATGAGATATCCATTCCCAACACAGCATCTTTCCAATACCCGAGATTTCCAATCCCAACGCAGCTTTACTCCAATACCTGAGTTGTCCCATCCCGACGCAGCTTCACTTCAATAACTGAGATGTCCAATGCAAACGCAGCTTCACTCCAATACCTGGGATGTCCATTCCCAACGCAGCTTCACTCCAATACCTTAGATGTCCAATCCCAACTCAGCTTCACTCCGACACCTGAGTTGTCCAGTCCCGACGCAGCTTCAATTCACTAACTGAGATGTTCAATCCCAACACAGCTTCACTCCAATACCTGAGATGTCCAATCCCAACTCAGCTTCACTCCGACACCTGAGTTGTTCAATCCCGACGCAGCTTTTCTTCAATAACTGAGATGTCCAATGCAAACGCAGCTTCACTCCAATAGCTGGGATGTCCATTCCCAACGCAGCTTCACTCCAATACCTGAGATGTCCAATCCCAACTCAGCTTCACTCCAATACCTTCAATGTTGTCCAATCCCAACTCAGTTTCACTTCAACACCTGAGATATCCATTCCCAACACAACATCTTTCCAATACCCGAGATTTCAAATTCAAACGCAGCTTTACTCCAACACCTGAGATGTCCAATCCCAACGCAGCTTCATTCCAATACCTGAGATGTCCAATCCCAACGCAGCTTTACTCCAATACCTGAGTTGTCCTATCCCGACGCAGCTTCACTTCAATAACTGAGATGTCCATTCCCAACGCAGCTTCACTCCAATGCCTGAGATGTCCAATCCCAACTCAACTTCACTCCGACACCTGAGTTGTCCAATCCCGACGCAGCCTCAATTCACTAACTGAGATGTTCAATCCCAATGCAGCTTCACTCCAGTACCTGAGATGTCCAATCCCAACTCAGCTTCACTCCGACACCTGAGTTGTCCAATCCCGACGCAGCTTCACTTCAATAACTGAGATGTCCAATGCAAACGCAGCTTCACTCCAATACCTGGGATGTCCAATCCCAACGCAGCTTCACTCCAATAACTGAGATGTCCAATCCCAACTCAGCTTCACTCCAATACCTTCAATGTTGTCCAATCCCAACTCAGTTTCACTTCAACAACTGAGATATCCATTCCCAACACAGCATCTTTCCAATACCCGAGATTTCCAATCCCAACGCAGCTTTACTCCAATACCTGAGTTGTCCCATCCCGACGCAGCTTCACTTCAATAACTGAGATGTCCAATGCAAACGCAGCTTCACTCCAATACCTGGGATGTCCATTCCCAACACAGCTTCACTCCAATACCTGAGATGTCCAATCCCAACTCAGCTTCACTCCGACACCTGAGTTGTCCAATCCCGACGCAGCTTCAATTCACTAACTGAGATGTTCAATCCCAACACAGCTTCACTGCAATACCTGAGTTGTCCAATCCCGATGCAGCTTCAATTCACTAACTGAGATGTTCAATCCCAACACAGCTTCACTCCAATACCTGAGTTGTCCAATCCCGACGCAGCTTTTCTTCAATAACTGAGATGTCCAATGCAAACGCAGCTTCACTCCAATACCTGGGATGTTCATTCCCAACGCAGCTTCACTCCAATACCTGAGATGTCCAATCCCAACTCAGCTTCACTCCAATACCTTCAATGTTGTCCAATCCCAACTCAGTTTCACTTCAACACCTGAGATATCCATTCCCAACACAGCATCTTTCCAATAGCCGAGATTTCAAATCCAAACGCAGCTTTACTCCAACACCTGAGATGTCCAATCCCAACGCAGCTTCATTGCAATACCTGAGATGTCAAATCCAAACGCAGCTTTACTCCAATACCTGAGTTGTCCAATCCCGACGCAGCTTCACTTCAACAACTGAGATGTCCAATGCAAACGCAGCTTCACTCCAATACCTGGGATGTCCATTCCCAACGCAGCTTCACTCCAATACCTGAGATGTCCAATCCCAACTCAGCTTCACTCCGACACCTGAGTTGTCCAATCCCAACGCAGCTTTACTCCAATACCTGAGATGTCCAATCCCAACTCAGCTTCACTCCGACACCTGAGTTGTCCAATACCGACGCAGCGTCACTTCAATAACTGTGATGACTAATGCAAACGCAGCTTCACTCCAATACCTGGGATTTCCATTCCCAACGCAGCTTCACTCCAATACCTGAGATGTCCAATCTCAACGCAGCGTCACTCTCTTACCTGAGATTTCCAATCCCAACGCAGCTTCCTCCCAATACCTTCGATGTTGTCCAATCCCAACTCAGTTTCACTTCAACACCTGAGATATCCAATCTCAACACAGCATCTTTCAAATACCCGAGATTTCCGATCCCAACGCAGCTTTTCTCCAATACCTGAGATATCCAATCCCAACGCAGCTTCACTCCAACACTTGAGATGTCCAATCCCAACACAGCTTCACTTCAAAAACTGAGATGTCCAATGCAAATGCAGCTTCACTTCATTACCTGGGATGTCCATTAGCAACGCAGCTTCACTCCAATACCTGAGATGTCCAATCCCAACGCAGCTTCACTCCAACACCTGAGATGTCCACTCCCAACGCAGCTTCACTCTTTTACCTGAGATTTCCAATCCCAACGCAGCTTCACTCCAATACCTTCGATGTTGTCCAATCCCAACTCAGTTTCATTTCAACGCCTGAGATATCCAATCCCAACACAGCATCTTTCCAATACCCGAGATTTCCAATCCCAACGCAGCTTTACTCCAACACCTGAGATATCCAATCCCAACGCAGCTTCACTCCAACACCTGAGATGTCCAATCCCAACACAGCTTCACTTCAATAACTGAGATGTCCAATGCAAACGCAGCTTCACTCCATTACCTGTGATTTCCATTCCCAACGCAGCTTCACTCCAATACCTGAGATGTCCAATCCCAACGCAGCTTCACTCCAACATCTGAGATGTCTACTCCCAACTCAGCTTCACTCTTTTACCTTCGATGTTGTCCAATCCCAACTCAGTTTCACTTCAACACCTGAGATATCCATTCCCAACACAACATCTTTCCAATACCCGAGATTTCCAATCCAAAAGCAGCTTTACTCCAACACCTGAGATGTCCAGTCCCAACGCAACTTTACTCCAATACCTGAGATGTCCAATCCCAACTCAGCTTCACTCCGACACCTGAGTTGTCCAATCCCGACGCATCTTCACTTCAATAACTGAGATGTCCAATCCCAACGCAGCTTTACTCCAATACTTGAGATGTCCTATCCCAACTCAGTTTGAATTCAACACCTGAGATATCCATTCCCAATACAGCATCTTTCCAATATCCGAGTTTCCAATCCAAACGCAGCTTCACTTCATTACCTGGGATGTCCATTCCCAACGCAGCTTCCCTCCAATACCTTCGATGTTGTCCAATCCCAACTCAGTTTCACTTCAACACCTGAGATATCCATTCCCAACACAACATCTTTCCAATACCCGAGATTTCCAATCCAAAAGCAGCTTTACTCCAACACCTGAGATGTCCAATCCCAACGCAGCTTCACTCCAATACCTGAGATGTCCAATCCCAACGCAACTTTACTCCAATACCTGAGATGTCCAATCCCAACTCAGCTTCACTCAGACACCTGAGTTGTCCAATCCCGACGCATCTTCACTTCAATAACTGAGATGTCCAATCCCAACGCAGCTTCACTCCAATAGTTGAGATGTCCAATCCCAACTCAGTTTCACTTCAACACCTGAGATATCCATTTCCAACACAGCATCTTTCCAATATCCGAGATTTCCAATCCAAACGCAGCTTCACTCCATTACCTGGGATGTCCATTCCCAACGCAGCTTCCCTCCAATACCTGAGATGTCCAATCCCAACTCAGCTTCACTCCGACACCTGAGTTGTCCAATCCCGACGCAGCTTCACTTCAATAACTGAGATGTTCAATCCCAACGCAGCTTCACTTCAATATCTGAGATTTCCGATGCAAACGCAGCTTCACTCCAATACCTGGGATGTCCATTCCCAACGCAGCTTCACTCCAACACCTGAGATGTCCAATCCCAACACAGCTTCACTTCAATAACTGAGATGTCCAATGCAAACGCAGCTTCACTCCATTACCTGTGATTTCCATTCCCAACGCAGCTTCACTCCAATACCTGAGATGTCCAATCCCAACGCAGCTTCACTCCAACATCTGAGATGTCTACTCCCAACTCAGCTTCACTCTTTTACCTTCGATGTTGTCCAATCCCAACTCAGTTTCACTTCAACACCTGAGATATCCATTCCCAACACAACATCTTTCCAATACCCGAGATTTCCAATCCAAAAGCAGCTTTACTCCAACACCTGAGATGTCCAGTCCCAACGCAACTTTACTCCAATACCTGAGATGTCCAATCCCAACTCAGCTTCACTCCGACACCTGAGTTGTCCAGTCCCGACGCATCTTCACTTCAATAACTGAGATGTCCAATCCCAACGCAGCTTTACTCCAATACTTGAGATGTCCTATCCCAACTCAGTTTGAATTCAACACCTGAGATATCCATTCCCAATACAGCATCTTTCCAATATCCGAGATTTCCAATCCAAACGCAGCTTCACTTCATTACCTGGGATGTCCATTCCCAACGCAGCTTCCCTCCAATACCTTCGATGTTGTCCAATCCCAACTCAGTTTCACTTCAACACCTGATATATCCATTCCCAACACAACATCTTTCCAATACCCGAGATTTCCAATCCAAAAGCAGCTTTACTCCAACACCTGAGATGTCCAATCCCAACGCAGCTTCACTCCAATACCTGAGATGTCCAATCTCAACGCAACTTTACTCCAATACCTGAGATGTCCAATCCCAACTCAGCTTCACTCAGACACCTGAGTTGTCCAATCCCGACGCATCTTCACTTCAATAACTGAGATGTCCAATCCCAACGCAGCTTCACTCCAATAGTTGAGATGTCCAATCCCAACTCAGTTTCACTTCAACACCTGAGATATCCATTTCCAACACAGCATCTTTCCAATATCCGAGATTTCCAATCCAAACGCAGCTTCACTCCATTACCTGGGATGTCCATTCCCAACGCAGCTTCCCTCCAATACCTGAGATGTCCAATCCCAACTCAGCTTCACTCCGACACCTGAGTTGTCCAATCCCGACGCAGCTTCACTTCAATAACTGAGATGTTCAATCCCAACGCAGCTTCACTTCAATATCTGAGATTTCCGATGCAAACGCAGCTTCACTCCAATACCTGGGATGTCCATTCCCAACGCAGCTTCACTCCAATACCTGAGATGTCCAATCCCAACACAGCTTCACTTCAATAACTGAGATGTCCAATGCAAACGCAGCTTCACTCCATTACCTGTGATTTCCATTCCCAACGCAGCTTCACTCCAATACCTGAGATGTCCAATCCCAACGCAGCTTCACTCCAACATCTGAGATGTCTACTCCCAACTCAGCTTCACTCTTTTACCTTCGATGTTGTCCAATCCCAACACAGTTTCACTTCAACACCTGAGATATCCATTCCCAACACAACATCTTTCCAATACCCGAGATTTCCAATCCAAAAGCAGCTTTACTCCAACACCTGAGATGTCCAGTCCCAACGCAACTTTACTCCAATACCTGAGATGTCCAAACCCAACTCAGCTTCACTCCGACACCTGAGTTGTCCAATCCCGACGCATCTTCACTTCAATAACTGAGATGTCCAATCCCAACGCAGCTTTACTCCAATACTTGAGATGTCCTATCCCAACTCAGTTTGAATTCAACACCTGAGATATCCATTCCCAATACAGCATCTTTCCAATATCCGAGATTTCCAATCCAAACGCAGCTTCACTTCATTACCTGGGATGTCCATTCCCAACGCAGCTTCCCTCCAATACCTTCGATGTTGTCCAATCCCAACTCAGTTTCACTTCAACACCTGAGATATCCATTCCCAACACAACATCTTTCCAATACCCGAGATTTCCAATCCAAAAGCAGCTTTACTCCAACACCTGAGATGTCCAATCCCAACGCAGCTTCACTCCAATACCTGAGATGTCCAATCCCAACGCAACTTTACTCCAATACCTGAGATGTCCAATCCCAACTCAGCTTCACTCAGACACCTGAGTTGTCCAATCCCGACGCATCTTCACTTCAATAACTGAGATGTCCAATCCCAACGCAGCTTCACTCCAATAGTTGAGATGTCCAATCCCAACTCAGTTTCACTTCAACACCTGAGATATCCATTTCCAACACAGCATCTTTCCAATATCCGAGATTTCCAATCCAAACGCAGCTTCACTCCATTACCTGGGATGTCCATTCCCAACGCAGCTTCCCTCCAATACCTGAGATGTCCAATCCCAACTCAGCTCCACTCCGACACCTGAGTTGTCCAATCCCGACGCAGCTTCACTTCAATAACTGAGATGTTCAATCCCAACGCAGCTTCACTTCAATATCTGAGATTTCCGATGCAAACGCAGCTTCACTCCAATACCTGGGATGTCCATTCCCAACGCAGCTTCATTCCAATACCTGAGATGTCCAATCCCAACTCAGCTTCACTCCAATGCCTGAGATTTCCAATCCCAACGCAGCTTTACTCCAATACCTGAGATGTCCAATCCCAACTCAGCTTCACTCCGACACCTGAGTTGTCCAATCCCGACGCAGCTTCACTTCAATAACTGAGATGTCCAATGCAAACGCAGCTTCACTCCAATACCTGGGATGTGCATTCCCAACTCAGCTTCACTCCAACACCTGAGTTGTCCAATCTCGACGCAGCTTCACTTCAATAACTGAGATGTTCAATCCCAACTCAGTTTCACTTCAACACCTGAGATATCCATTCCCAACACAGCATCTTTCCAATACCCGAGATTTCCAATCCAAACGCAGCTTCACTCCATTACCTGGGATGTCCATTCCCAACGCAGCTTCACTCCAATATCTGAGATGTCCAATCCCAACTCAGCTTCACTCCTACACCTGAGTTGTCCAATCCCGACGCAGCTTCACTTCAATAACTGAGATGTCCAATGCAAACGCAGCTTCACTCCAATACCTGGGATGTGCATTCCCAACTCAGCTTCACTCCAACACCTGAGTTGTCCAATCCCGACGCAGTTTCACTTCATTAACTGAGATGTTCAATCCCAACGCAGCTTCACTTCAATACCTGGGATGTCCATTCCCAACGCAGCTTCACTCCAATACCTGAGATGTCCAATCCCAACTCAGCTTCACTCCAATACCTGAGATGTCCAATCCCTACGCAGCTTTACTCCAATACCTGAGATGTCCAATCCCAACTCAGCTTCACTCCAACACCTGAGTTGTCCAATCCCGACGCAGTGTCACTTCATTAACTGAGATGTTCAATTTCAACGCAGCTTCACTTCAATACCTGGGATGTCCATTCCCAACGCAGCTTCCCTCCAATACCTGAGATGTCCAATCCCAACTCAGCTTCACTCCGACACCTGAGTTGTCCAATCCCGACGCAGCTTCACTTCAATAACTGAGATGTTCAATCCCAACGCAGCTTCACTTCAATATCTGAGATTTCCGATGCAAACGCAGCTTCACTCCAATACCTGGGATGTCCATTCCCAACGCAGCTTCATTCCAATACCTGAGATGTCCAATCCCAACTCAGCTTCACTCCAATGCCTGAGATTTCCAATCCCAACGCAGCTTTACTCCAATACCTGAGATGTCCAATCCCAACTCAGCTTCACTCCGACACCTGAGTTGTCCAATCCCGACGCAGCTTCACTTCAATAACTGAGATGTCCAATGCAAACGCAGCTTCACTCCAATACCTGGGATGTGCATTCCCAACTCAGCTTCACTCCAACACCTGAGTTGTCCAATCTCGACGCAGCTTCACTTCAATAACTGAGATGTTCAATCCCAACTCAGTTTCACTTCAACACCTGAGATATCCATTCCCAACACAGCATCTTTCCAATACCCGAGATTTCCAATCCAAACGCAGCTTCACTCCATTACCTGGGATGTCCATTCCCAACGCAGCTTCACTCCAATATCTGAGATGTCCAATCCCAACTCAGCTTCACTCCTACACCTGAGTTGTCCAATCCCGACGCAGCTTCACTTCAATAACTGAGATGTCCAATGCAAACGCAGCTTCACTCCAATACCTGGGATGTGCATTCCCAACTCAGCTTCACTCCAACACCTGAGTTGTCCAATCCCGACGCAGTTTCACTTCATTAACTGAGATGTTCAATCCCAACGCAACTTAACTTCAATACCTGGGATGTCCATTCCCAACGCAGCTTCACTACAATACCTGAGATGTCCAGTCCCAACTCAGCTTCACTCCAATACCTGAGATGTCCAATCCCGACAAAGCTTCACTTCAATAACTGAGATGTTCAATCCCAACGCAGCTTCACTTCAATATCTGAGATTTCCGATGCAAACGCAGCTTCACTCCAATACCTGGGATGTCCATTCCCAACGCAGCTTCATTCCAATACCTGAGATGTCCAATCCCAACTCAGCTTCACTCCAATGCCTGAGATTTCCAATCCCAACGCAGCTTTACTCCAATACCTGAGATGTCCAATCCCAACTCAGCTTCACTCCGACACCTGAGTTGTCCAATCCCGACGCAGCTTCACTTCAATAACTGAGATGTCCAATGCAAACGCAGCTTCACTCCAATACCTGGGATGTGCATTCCCAACTCAGCTTCACTCCAACACCTGAGTTGTCCAATCTCGACGCAGCTTCACTTCAATAACTGAGATGTTCAATCCCAACTCAGTTTCACTTCAACACCTGAGATATCCATTCCCAACACAGCATCTTTCCAATACCCGAGATTTCCAATCCAAACGCAGCTTCACTCCATTACCTGGGATGTCCATTCCCAACGCAGCTTCACTCCAATATCTGAGATGTCCAATCCCAACTCAGCTTCACTCCTACACCTGAGTTGTCCAATCCCGACGCAGCTTCACTTCAATAACTGAGATGTCCAATGCAAACGCAGCTTCACTCCAATACCTGGGATGTGCATTCCCAACTCAGCTTCACTCCAACACCTGAGTTGTCCAATCCCGACGCAGTTTCACTTCATTAACTGAGATGTTCAATCCCAACGCAACTTAACTTCAATACCTGGGATGTCCATTCCCAACGCAGCTTCACTACAATACCTGAGATGTCCAGTCCCAACTCAGCTTCACTCCAATACCTGAGATGTCCAATCCCTACGCAGCTTTACTCCAATACCTGAGATGTCCAATCCCAACTCAGCTTCACTCCGACACCTGAGTTGTCCAATCCCAACTCAGCTTCACTTCAATAACTGAGATGCTCAATCCCAACGCAGCTTCATTTCAATATCTGAGATTTCCAATGCAAACGCAGCTTCACTCCAATACTTGGGATGTCCATTCCCAACGCAGCTTCATTCCAATACCTGAGATGTCCAATCCCAACTCAGCTTCACTCCAATACCTGAGATTTCCAATCCCAACGCAGCTTTACTCCAATACCTGAGATGTCCAATCCCAACTCAGCTTCACTCCGACACCTGAGTTGTCCAATCCCAACTCAGCTTCACTTCAATAACTGAGATGCTCAATCCCAACGCAGCTTCATTTCAATATCTGAGATTTCCAATGCAAACGCAGCTTCACTCCAATACTTGGGATGTCCATTCCCAACGCAGCTTCATTCCAATACCTGAGATGTCCAATCCCAACTCAGCTTCACTCCAATACCTGAGATTTCCAATCCCAACGCAGCTTTACTCCAATACCTGAGATGTCCAATCCCAACTCAGCTTCACTCCGACACCTGAGTTGTCCAATCCCGACGCAGCTTCACTTCAATAACTGAGATGTCCAATGCAAACGCAGTTTCACTCCAATACCTGGGATGTGCATTCCCAACTCAGCTTCACTCCGACACCTGAGTTGTCCAATCTCGACGCAGCTTCACTTCAATAACTGAGATATTCAATCCCAACTCAGTTTCACTTCAACACCTGAGATATCCATTCCCAACACAGCATCTTTCCAATACCCGAGATTTCCAATCCAAACGCAGCTTCACTCCATTACCTGGGATGTCCATTCCCAACGCAGCTTCACTCCAATATCTGAGATGTCCAATCCCAACTCAGCTTCACTCCGACACCTGAGTTGTCCAATCCCGACGCAGCTTCACTTCATTAACTGAGATGTTCAATCCCAACGCAGCTTCACTCCAATACCTGGGATGTCCATTCCCAACGCAGCTTCACTCCAATACCTGAGATGTCCAATCCCAACTCAGCTTCACTCCAATACCTGAGATGTCCAATCCCAACTCAGCTTCACTCCGACCCCTGAGTTGTTCAATCCCGACGCAGCTTCACTTCAATAACTGAGATGTCCAATGCAAACGCAGCTTCACTCCAATACCTGGGATGTGCATTCCCAACGCAGCTTCACTCAAATACCCGAGATTTCCAATCCCAACGCAGCTTTACTCCAACACATGAGATGTCCAATTTCAACGATGCTTCACTCCAATAACTGAGATGTTCAATCCCGACGCAGCTTCACTTCAATAACTGAGATGTCCGATGCAAACACGGCTTCACTCCAATACCTGGGATGTCCAATCCCAACGCGGCTCCACTCCAATACCTGAGAAGTCCAATCCCAACTCAGCTTCACTCCGACACCTGAGTTGTCCAATCCCGACGCAGCTTCACTTCAATAACTGAGATGTTCAATCCCAACGCAACTTCACTCCAATACCTGAGATGTCCCATCCCAACTCAGCTTCACTCCGACACCTGAGTTGTCCAATCCCGACGGAGCTTCACTTCAATAACTGAGATGTTCAATCCCAACGCAGCTTCACTCCACTACCTGAGATGTCCAATCCCAACTCAGCTTCACTCCGACACCTGAGTTGTCCAATCACGACGCAGCTTCACTTCAATAACTGAGATGTCCAATGCAAACGCAGCTTCACTCCAATACCTGGGATATCCATTCCCAACGCAGCTTCACTCCAATACCTGAGATGTCCAATCCCAACTCAGCTTCACTCCAATACCTGAGATGTCCAATCCCAACGCAGCTTTACTCCAATACCCGAGATGTCCAATCCCAACTCAGCTTCACTCCGACACCTGAGTTGTCCAATCCCGACGCAGCTTCACTCCAATACCTGGGATGTGCATTCCCAACGCAGCTTCCCTCCAATACCCGAGATTTCCAATCCCAACGCAGCTTTACTCCAATACCCGAGATGTCCAATCCCAACGCAGCTTTACTCCAATAACCGAGATGTTCAATCCCAACGCAGCTTCACTTCAATAACTGAGATGTCCAATGCAAACGCAGCTTCACTCCAATACCTGGGATATCCATTCCCAACTCAGCTTTACTCCAACACCTGAGATGTCCAATCCCAACGAAGCTTCACTCCAATACCTCAGATGTTCAATCCCAACGCAGCTTCACTCCAATACCTGAGATTTCCAATCCCAACGCAGCTTTACTCCAACACCTGAGATGTCCAATTTCAACGATGCTTCACTCCAATAACTTAGATGTTCAATCCCGACGCAGCTTCACTTCAATAACTGAGATGTCCGATGCAAAGACAGCTTCACTCCAATACCTGGGATGTCCAATCCCAACGCGGCTCCACTCCAATACCTGAGATGTCCAATCCCAACTCAGCTTCACTCCGACACCTGAGTTGTCCAATCCCGACGCAGCTTCACTTCAATAACTGAGATGTTCAATCCCAACGCAGCTTCACTCCAATACCTGAGATGTCCAATCCCAACTCAGCTTCACTCCAATACCTGAGATGTCCAATCCCAACGCAGCTTTACTCCAATACCTGAGATGTCCAATCCCAACGCAGCTTTACTCCAATACCCGAGATGTCCAATCCCAACTCAGCTTCACTCCAATACCTGAGATGTCCAATCCCAACGCAGCTTTACTCCAATACCCGAGATGTCCAATCCCAACTCAGCTTCACTCCGACACCTGAGTTGTCCAATCCCGACGCAGCTTCACTCCAATACCTGGGATGTGCATTCCCAACGCAGCTTCCCTCCAATACCCGAGATTTCCAATCCCAACGCAGCTTTACTCCAATACCCGAGATGTCCAATCCCAACGCAGCTTTACTCCAATAACCGAGATGTTCAATCCCAACGCAGCTTCACTTCAATAACTGAGATGTCCAATGCAAACGCAGCTTCACTCCAATACCTGGGATATCCATTCCCAACTCAGCTTTACTCCAACACCTGAGATGTCCAATCCCAACGAAGCTTCACTCCAATACCTGAGATGTTCAATCCCAACGCAGCTTCACTCCAATACCTGAGATTTCCAATCCCAACGCAGCTTTACTCCAACACCTGAGATGTCCAATTTCAACGATGCTTTACTCCAATAACCGAGATGTTCAATCCCAACGCAGCTTCACTTCAATAACTGAGATGTCCAATGCAAACGCAGCTTCACTCCAATACCTGGGATATCCATTCCCAACTCAGCTTTACTCCAACACCTGAGATGTCCAATCCCAACGAAGCTTCACTCCAATACCTGAGATGTTCAATCCCAACGCAGCTTCACTCCAATACCTGAGATTTCCAATCCCAACGCAGCTTTACTCCAACACCTGAGATGTCCAATTTCAACGATGCTTCACTCCAAAAACTTAGATGTTCAATCCCGACGCAGCTTCACTTCAATAACTGAGATGTCCGATGCAAAGACAGCTTCACTCCAATACCTGGGATGTCCAATCCCGACGCAGCTTCACTCCAATACCTGGGATGTGCATTCCCAACGCAGCTTCCCTCCAATACCCGAGATTTCCAATCCCAACGCAGCTTTACTCCAATACCCGAGATGTCCAATCCCAACGCAGCTTTACTCCAATAACCGAGATGTTCAATCCCAACGCAGCTTCACTCCAATGCCTGGGATGTCCAATCCCAACGCGGCTCCACTCCAATACCTGAGATGTCCAATCCCAACTCAGCTTCACTCCGACACCTGAGTTGTCCAATCCCGACGCAGCTTCACTCCAATACCTGGGATGTGCATTCCCAACGCAGCTTCCCTCCAATACCCGAGATTTCCAATCCCAACGCAGCTTTACTCCAATACCCGAGATGTCCAATCCCAACGCAGCTTTACTCCAATAACCGAGATGTTCAATCCCAACGCAGCTTCACTTCAATAACTGAGATGTCCAATGCAAACGCAGCTTCACTCCAATACCTGGGATATCCATTCCCAACTCAGCTTTACTCCAACACCTGAGATGTCAAATCCCAACGAAGCTTCACTCCAATACCTGAGATGTTCAATCCCAACGCAGCTTCACTCCAATACCTGAGATTTCCAATCCCAACGCAGCTTTACTCCAACACCTGAGATGTCCAATTTCAACGATGCTTCACTCCAATAACTTAGATGTTCAATCCCGACGCAGCTTCACTTCAATAACTGAGATGTCCGATGCAAAGACAGCTTCACTCCAATACCTGGGATGTCCAATCCCAACGCGGCTCCACTCCAATACCTGAGATGTCCAATCCCAACTCAGCTTCACTCCGACACCTGAGTTGTCCAATCCCGACGCAGCTTCACTTCAATAACTGAGATGTTCAATCCCAACGCAGCTTCACTCCAATACCTGAGATGTCCAATCCCAACTCAGCTTCACTCCAATACCTGAGATGTCCAATCCCAACGCAGCTTTACTCCAATACCCGAGATGTCCAATCCCAACTCAGCTTCACTCCGACACCTGAGTTGTCCAATCCCGACGCAGCTTCACTCCAATACCTGGGATGTGCATTCCCAACGCAGCTTCCCTCCAATACCCGAGATTTCCAATCCCAACGCAGCTTTACTCCAATACCCGAGATGTCCAATCCCAACGCAGCTTTACTCCAATAACCGAGATGTTCAATCCCAACGCAGCTTCACTTCAATAACTGAGATGTCCAATGCAAACGCAGCTTCACTCCAATACCTGGGATATCCATTCCCAACTCAGCTTTACTCCAACACCTGAGATGTTCAATCCCAACGCAGCTTCACTCCAATACCTGAGATGTCCAATCCCAACTCAGCTTCACTCCAATACCTGAGATGTCCAATCCCAACGCAGCTTTACTCCAATACCCGAGATGTCCAATCCCAACTCAGCTTCACTCCGACACCTGAGTTGTCCAATCCCGACGCAGCTTCACTCCAATACCTGGGATGTGCATTCCCAACGCAGCTTCCCTCCAATACCCGAGATTTCCAATCCCAACGCAGCTTTACTCCAATACCCGAGATGTCCAATCCCAACGCAGCTTTACTCCAATAACCGAGATGTTCAATCCCAACGCAGCTTCACTTCAATAACTGAGATGTCCAATGCAAACGCAGCTTCACTCCAATACCTGGGATATCCATTCCCAACTCAGCTTTACTCCAACACCTGAGATGTCCAATCCCAACGAAGCTTCACTCCAATACCTGAGATGTTCAATCCCAACGCAGCTTCACTCCAATACCTGAGATTTCCAATCCCAACGCAGCTTTACTCCAACACCTGAGATGTCCAATTTCAACGATGCTTCACTCCAATAACTGAGATGTTCAATCCCGACGCAGCTTCACTTCAATAACTGAGATGTCCGATGCAAACACAGCTTCACTCCAATACCTGGGATGTCCAATCCCAACGCGGCTCCACTCCAATACCTGAGATGTCCAATCCCAACTCAGCTTCACTCCGACACCTGAGTTGTCCAATCCCGACGCAGCTTCACTTCAATAACTGAGATGTTCAATCCCAACGCAACTTCACTCCAATACCTGAGATGTCCCATCCCAACTCAGCTTCACTCCGACACCTGAGTTGTCCAATCCCGACGGAGCTTCACTTCAATAATTGAGATGTTCAATCCCAACGCAGCTTCACTCCAATACCTGAGATGTCCAATCCCAACTCAGCTTCACTCCGACACCTGAGTTGTCCAATCACGACGCAGCTTCACTTCAATAACTGAGATGTCCAATGCAAACGCAGCTTCACTCCAATACCTGGGATATCCATTCCCAACGCAGCTTCACTCCAATACCTGAGATGTCCAATCCCAACTCAGCTTCACTCCAATACCTGAGATGTCCAATCCCAACGCAGCTTTACTCCAATACCCGAGATGTCCAATCCCAACTCAGCTTCACTCCGACACCTGAGTTGTCCAATCCCGACGCAGCTTCACTCCAATACCTGGGATGTGCATTCCCAACGCAGCTTCCCTCCAATACCCGAGATTTCCAATCCCAACGCAGCTTTACTCCAATACCCGAGATGTCCAATCCCAACGCAGCTTTACTCCAATAACCGAGATGTTCAATCCCAACGCAGCTTCACTTCAATAACTGACATGTCCAATGCAAACGCAGCTTCACTCCAATACCTGGGATATCCATTCCCAGCGCAGCTTCACTCCAATACCTGAGATGTCCAATCCCAACTCAGCTTCACTCCGACACCTGAGTTGTCCAATCCCGACGCAGCTTCACTTCAATAACTGAGATGTTCAATCCCAACGCAGCTTCACTCAAAAACTTGAGATATTCAATCCCAACTCAGCTTCACTCTGACACCTGAGTTGTCCAATCACGACGCAGCTTCACTTCAATAACTGAGATGTCCAATGCAAACGCAGCTTCACTCCAATACCTGGGATGTGCATTCCCAACGCAGCTTCACTCCAATACCCGAGATTTCCAATCCCAACGCAGCTTTACTCCAATACCCGAGATGTCCAATCCAAACTCAGCTTCACTCCGACACCTGAGTTGTCCAATCCCGACGCAGCTTCACTCCAATACCTGGGATGTGCATTCCCAACGCAGCTTACCTCCAATACCCGAGATTTCCAATCCCAACGCAGCTTTACTCCAACACCTGAGATGTCCAATCCCAACGCAGCTTTACTCCAATAACCGAGATGTTCAATCCCAACGCAGCTTCACTTCAATAACTGAAATGTCCAATGCAAACGCAGCTTCACTCCAATACCTGGGATATCCATTCCCAACGCAGCTTCACTCCAATACCTGAGATGTCCAATCCCAACTCAGCTTCACTCCGACACCTGAGTTGTCCAATCCCGACGCAGCTTCACTTCAATAACTGAGATGTTCAATCCCAACGCAGCTTCACTCCAATACTTGAGATGTCCAATCCCAACTCAGCTTCACTCCGACACCTGAGTTGTCCAATCCCGACGCAGCTTCACTTCAATAACTGAGATGTCCAATGCAAACGCAGCTTCACTCCAATACCTGGGATGTGCATTCCCAACGCAGCTTCACTCCAATACCCGAGATTTCCAATCCCAACGCAGCTTTACTCCAACACCTGAGATGTCCAATCCCAACGCAGCTTCACTCCAATAACTGAGATGTTCAATCCCAACGCAGCTTCACTCCAATACCTGAGTTGTCCAATCCCAACTAAGCTTCACTCCGACACCTGAGATGTCCAATCCCAACGCAGATTTACTCCAATACCTGAGATGTCCAATCCCAATTCAGCTTCACTCCTAAAACTGAGATTTCCAATCCCAACTCAGCTTCACTCCAATACCTGAGATGTCCAATCCGAACGCAGCTTCACTCCAATAACTCAGATGTCCAATCCCAACGCAGCTTTACTCCAACAACTGAGATGTCCAATCCCAATGCAGCTTCACTCCAATACCTGAGATGTTCAATCCCATCGCAGCATCACTCCAATACCTCAGATGTCCAATCGCAACGCAGCTTCACTCCAATACCTCAGATGTCCAAACCCAACGCAGCTTTACTCCAATACCTGAGATATCCATTCCAACGCAGCTTCACTCCAATACCCGAGATTTCCAATCCCAACGCAGCTTTACTCCAACACCTGAGATGTCCAATCCCAATGCAGCTTCACTCCAATACCTGAGATGTTCAATCCCAACGCAGCTTCACTCCACTAACTGAGATGTCCAATCCCAACTCAGCTTCAATCCGACAACTGAGTTGTCCAATCCTGACAAAGCTTCACTTCAATAACTGAGAAGTCCAATGCAAACGCAGCGTCACTCCAATACCTGGTATGTCCATTCCCAACGCAGCTTCACTACAATACCTGAGATGGCCAATCCCAACGCAGCTTCACTCCAACACCTGAGATGTCCACTCGTAACGCAGCTTCACTCTTTTACCTGAGACTTCCAATCCCAACGCAGCTTCACTCCAATACCTGAGATATCCATTCCAACGCAGCTTCACTCCAATACCCGAGATCTCCAATCCCAACGCAGCTTTACTCCAACACCTGAGATGTCCAATCCCAATGCAGCTTCACTCCAATACCTGAGATGTTCAATCCCAACGCAGCTTCACTCCACTACCTGAGATGTCCAATCCCAACTCAGCTTCACTCCGACAACTGAGTTGTCCAATCCTGACAAAGCTTCACTTCAATAACCGAGAAGTCCAATGCAAACGCAGCGTCACTCCAATACCTGGGATGTCCATTCCCAACGCAGCTTCACTACAATACCTGAGATGGCCAATCCCAACGCAGCCTCACTCCAACACCTGAGATGTCCAATCCCAACGCAGCTTCACTCCAACAGCTGAGATGTACACTCCCAACGCAGCTTCATTCTTTTACCTGAGATTTCCAATCCCAATGCAGCTTCACTCCAATACCTTCGATGTTGTCCAATCCCAACTCAGTTTCACTTCAACACCTGAGATATCCAATACCAACACAGCATCTTTTCAATACCCAAGATTTCCAAACCCAACGCAGCTTTACTCCAACACCTGAGATGTCCAATCCCAACGCAGCTTCACTCCAATACCTGAGATTTTCAATCCCAACGCAGCTTCACTCCAATACCTGAGATGTCCAATCCAAACTCAGCTTCACTCCAACACCTGAGATGTCCAATCCCAACGCAGCTTCACTCCTAAAACTGAGATTTCCAATCCCAACTCAGCTTCACTCCAATACCTAAGATGTCCAATCCCAACGCAGCTTCACTCCAAAAACTGAGATCTCCAATCCCAACGCAGCTTCACTCCAATATCTGATATGTCCAATCCTAGCGCAGCTTCACTCCGACACGTGAGTTGTCCAATCCCGACGCAGATTCACTCCAATACCTGAGATGTCCAAACCCAACGCAGCTTCACTCCAATACCTGAGAATTCCAAACGCAACACAGCATCTTTCCAATACCCGATATTTCCAATCCCAACGCAGCTTTACTCCAACACCTGAGATGTCCAATCCTAACGCAGCTTCACTCCAACACCTGAGATGTCCAATCACAACACAGCTTCACTACAATAACTGAGATTTCCAATGCAAACGCAGCATCACTCCAATACCTGGGATGTCCATTCCCAACGGAGCTTCACTCCAATACCTGAGATGTCCAATCCCAACGCAGCTTCACTCCAACACCGGAGATGTCCACTCCCAACGCAGCTTCACTCTTTTACCTGAGATGTCCAAACCCAACGCATCTTCACTCCAATACCTGAGATATCCAATCCCAACACAGCATCTTTCCAATACCGGAGATTTCCAATCTCAACGCAGCTTTACTCCAACACCTGAGATGTCCAATCCCAACGCAGCTTCACTCCAAAACCTGAGATGTTCAATCCCAACGCAGCTTCACTCCAATACCTGAAATGTCCAATCCCAACTCAGCTTCACTCCAACACCTGAGATGTTCAATCCCGACGCAGCTTCACTCCTAAAACTGATATATCCAATCCCATCTCAGCTTCAATCCAAAACCTAAGATGTCCAATCCCAACGCAGCTTCAATCCAATAACTGAGATCTCCAATCCCAACGCAGCTTCACTCCAATACCTGATATGTCCAATCCTAACGCAGCTTCACTCCTACACCTGAGTTGTCCAATCCCGCTGCAGCTTCACTCCAATACCTGAGATGTCCAAACCCAACGCAGCTTCTCTCCAATACCTGAGATATCCAATCCCAACACAGCATCTTTCCAATACCCGAGATTTCCAATCTCAACGCAGCTTTACTCCAACACCTGAGATGTCCAATCCCAACGCAGCTTCACTCCAATACCTGAGATGTTCAATCCCAACGCAGCTTCACTCCAATACCTGAGATGTCCAATCCCAACTCAGCTTCACTCCAACATCTGAGATGTCCAACCCCAACGCAGCTTCACTCCTAAAACTGATATTTCCAATCCCAACTCAGCTTCACTCGAAAACCTAAGATGTCCAATCCCAACGCAGCTTCACTCCAATAACTGAGATCTCCAATGCCAACGCAGCTTCACTCCAATACCTGATATGTCCAATCCTAACGGAGCTTCACTCCGACACCTGAGTTGTCCAATCCCGACGCAGCTTCACTCTTTTACCTGAGATGTCCAAACCCAACGCATCTTCACTCCAATACCTGAGATATCCAATTCCAACACTGCATCTTTCCAATACCGGAGATTTCCAATCTCAACGCAGCTTTACTCCAACACCTGAGATGTCCAATCCCAACGCAGCTTCACTCCAAAACCTGAGATGTTCAATCCCAACGCAGCTTCACTCCAATACCTGATATGTCCAATCCTAACGCAGCTTCACTCCGACACCTGAGTTGTCCAATCCCGCTGCAGCTTCACTCCAATACCTGAGATGTCCAAACCCAACGCAGCTTCTCTCCAATACCTGAGATATCCAATCCCAACACAGCATCTTTCCAATACCCGAGTGTTCCAATCTCAACGCAGCTTTACTCCAACACCTGAGATGTCCAATCCCAACGCAGCTTCACTCCAATACCTGAGATGTTCCATCCCAACGCAGCTTCACTCCAATACCTGAGATGTCCAATCCCAACTCAGCTTCACTCCAACATCTGAGATGTCCAATCCCAACGCAGCTTCACTCCTAAAACTGATATTTCCAATCCCAACTCAGCTTCACTCCAAAACCTAAGATGTCCAATCCCAACGCAGCTTCACTCCAATAACTGAGATCTCCAATGCCAACGCAGCTTCACTCCAATACCTGATATGTCCAATCCTAACGCAGCTTCACTCCGACACCTGAGTTGTCCAATCCCGACGCAGCTTCACTCCAATACCTGAGATGTCCAAACCCAACGCAGCTTCACTCCAACACCTGAGATGTCCAATCCCAACGCAGATTCACTCCAATACCTGATATGTCTAATCCTAAAGCAGCTTCACTCCGACACGTGAGCTGTCCAATCCCGACGCAGCCTTCACTCCAATACCTGAGATGTCCAAACCCAACGCAGCTTCACTCCAATACCTAAGACGTCCAATCCCAACGCAGCTTCACTCCAATACCTGAGATGTCCAATCCCAACGCAGCTTCACTCCAACACCTGAGATGTCCAATCCCAACACAGCTTCACTTCAATAACTGAGATGTCCAATGCAAACGCAGCTTCACTCCAATACCTGGGATGTCCATTCCCAACGGAGTTTCACTCCAATACCTGAGATGTCCAATTCCAACGCAGTTTCACTTCAACAACTGAGATATCCAATCCCAAAACAGCATCTTTCCAATAACGAGATTTCCAATCTCAATGCAGCTTTACTCCAACACCTGAGATTTCCAATCCCAACGCAGCTTCACTCCAATACCTGAGATGTTCAATCCCAACGAAGCTTCACTCCAAAACCTGAGATTTCCAATCCCAACTCAGCTTCACTCCAACACCTGAGATGTCCAATCCCAACGCAGCTTCACTCCTAAAACTGATATTTCCAATCCCAACTCAGCTTCACTCCAAAACCTAAGATGTCCAATCCCAACGCAGCTTCACTCCAATAACTGAGATCTCCAATCCCAACGCAGCTTCACACCAATACCTGATATGTCCAATCCTAACGCAGCTTCACTCTGACACCTGAGTTGTCCAATCCCGACGCAGCTTCACTCCAATACCTGAGATGTCCAAACCCAACACAGCTTCGCTTCAATAACTGAGATGTCCAATGCAAAAGCAGCTTCACGCCAATACCTGGGATGTCCATTCCCAACGGAGCTTCACTCCAATACCTGAGATGTCCAATCCCAACGCAGTTTCACTTCAACACCTGAGATATCCAATCCCAACACAGCATCTTTCCAATGCCCGAGATTTCCAATCTGAACGCAGCTTTACTCCAACACCTGAGATTTCCAATCCCAACGCAGCTTCACTCCAATACCTGAGATGTCCAATCCCAACGCAGCTTCACTCCTAAAACTGATATTTCCAATCCCAACTCAGCTTCACTCCAAAACCTAAGATGTCCAATCCCAACGCAGCTTCACTCCAATAACTGAGATCTCCAATCCCAACGCAGCATCTTTCCAATACCCGAGATTTCCAATCTCAACGCAGCTTTACTCCAACACCTGAGATGTCTAATCCCAACGCAGCTTCACTCCAATACCTGAGACGTCCAACCACAACACAGCTTCGCTTCAATAACTGAGATGTCCAATGCAAACGCAGCTTCACTCCAATACCTGGGATGTCCATTCCCAACGGAGCTTCACTCCAATACCTGAGATATCCAATCCCAACACAGCATCTTTCCAATACCCGAGAATTCCAATCTCAACGCAGCTTTACTCCAACACCTGAGATGTCCAATCCCAACGCAGCTTCACTCCAATACCTGAGATGGCCAAACCCAACGCAGCTTCACTCCAATACCTGAGATATCCAATCCCAACACAGCATCTTTCCAATACCCGAGATTTCCAATCTCAACGCAGCTTTACTCCAACACCTGAGATGTCCAATCCCAACGCAGCTTCACTCCAATACCTGAGACGTCCAACCACAACACAGCTTCGCTTCAATAACTGAGATGTCCAATGCAAACGCAGCTTCACTCCAATACCTGGGATGTCCATTCCCAACGGAGCTTCACTCCAATACCTGAGATATCCAATCCCAACACAGCATCTTTCCAATACCCGAGAATTCCAATCTCAACGCAGCTTTACTCCAACACCTGAGATGTCCAATCCCAACGCAGCTTCACTCCAAAACCTGAGATGGCCAAACCCAACGCAGCTTCACTCCAATACCTGAGATATCCAATCCCAACACAGCATCTTTCCAATACCCGAGATTTCCAATCTCAACGCAGCTTTACTCCAACACCTGAGATGTCCAATCCCAACGCAGCTTCACTCCAATACCTGAGACGTCCAACCACAACACAGCTTCGCTTCAATAACTGAGATGTCCAATGCAAACGCAGCTTCACTCCAATACCTGGGATGTCCAATCCCAACGGAGCTTCACTCCAGTACCTGAGATGTCCAATCCCAGCGCAGTTTCATTTCAACACCTGAGATATCTAATCCCAACACAGCATCTTTCCAATACCCGAGATTTCCAATCTCAACGCAGCTTTACTCCAACACCTGAGATTTCCAATCCCAACGCAGCTTCACTCCAATACCTGAGATTTTCAATCCCAACGCAGCTTCACTCCAATACCTGAGATGTCCAATCCCAACTCAGCTTCACTCCAACACCTGAGATGTCCAATCCCAACGCAGCTTCACTTTAATACCTGAGATGGCCAAACCCAACGCAGCATATTTCCAATACCCGAGATTTCCAATCTCAACGCAGCTTTACTCCAACACCTGAGGTGTCCAATCCCAACGCAGCTTCACTCCAATACCTGAGACGTCCAACCACAACACAGCTTCGCTTCAATAACTGAGATGTCCAATGCAAACGCAGCTTCACTCCAATACCTGGGATGTCCATTCCCAACGGAGCTTCAATCCAATACCTGAGATGTCCAATCCCAACGCAGTTTCACTTCAACACCTGAGATATCCAATCCCAACACAGCATCTTTCCAATACCCGAGATTTCCAATCTCAACGCAGCTTTACTCCAACACCTGAGATTTCCAATCCCAACGCAGCTTCACTCCAATACCTGAGATTTTCAATCCCAACGCAGCTTCACTCCAATACCTGAGATGTCCAATCCCAACTCAGCTTCACTCCAACACCTGAGATGTCCATTCCCAACGCAGCTTCACTCCTAAAACTGATATTTCCAATCCCAACTCAGCTTCACTCCAAAACCAAAGATGTCCAGTCCCAACGCAGCTTCACTCCAATAACTGAGATCTCCAATCCCAACGCAGCTTCTTACCAATACCTGATATGTCCAATCCTAACGCAGCTTCACTCCGACACCTGAGTTGTCCAATCCCGACGCAGCTTCACTCCAATACCTGAGACATCCAATCCCAACACAGCATCTTTCCAATACCCGAGATTTCCAATCTCAACGCAGCTTTACTCCAACACCTGAGATGTTCAATCCCAACGAAGCTTCACTCCAATACCTGAGAGGTTCAATCCCAACGCAGCTTCACTCCAATACCTGAGATGTCCAATCCCAACTCAGCTTCACTCCAACACCTGAGATGTCCAATCCCACCGCAGCTTCACTCCTAAAACTGATATTTCCGATCCCAATTCAGCTTCACTCCAAAACCTGATATGTCCAATCCTAACGCAGCTTCACTCCGACACCTGAGTTGTCCAATCCCGACGCAGCTTCTCTCCAATACCTGAGATGTCCAATCCCAACTCAGCTTCACTCCAACACCTGAGATGTTCAATCCCAACGCAGCTTCACTCCAATACCTGAGATGGCCAAACCCAACGCAGCTTCACTCCAATACCTGAGATATCCAATCCCAACACAGCATCTTTCCAATACCCGAGATTTCCAATCTCAACGCAGCTTCAATCCAAAACCTGAGATGTCCAATCCCAACGCAGCTTCACTCCAATACCTGAGATGTTTAATCCCAACGGAGCTTCACTCCAATACCTGAGATGTCCAATCCCAACTCAGCTTCACTCCAACACCTGAGATGTCCAATCCCAACGCAGCTTCACTCCAATAACTGAAATCTCCAATCCCAACGCAGCTTCACTCCAACACCTGAGATGTCCAACCTCAACGCAGCTTCGCTTCAATAACTGAGATGTCCTATGCAAACGCAGCTTCACTCCAATACCTGAGATGTTCAATCCCAACGCAGCTTCACTCCAATACCTGAGATGTCCAATCCCAACTAAGCTTCACTCCAACACCTGAGATGTCCAACCCCAACGCAGCTTCACTTCAATAACTGAGATGTCCAATCCCAACACAGCTTCACTCCAACACTTGAGATGTCCAATCCCAACGCAGCATCACTCCAATACCCGAGATGTCCAATCCCAACGCAGCTTTACACTAACACCTGAGATGTCCAATCCCAACTCAGTTTCACTCCAACACCTGAGATATCCAATCCCAACACAGCATCACTCCAATACCCGAGATGTCCAATCCCAACGCAGCTTTACACTAACACCTGAGATGTCCAATCGCAACGCAGCTTCACTCCAACACCTGAGATGTCCAACCTCAACGCAGCTTCGCTTCAATAACTGAGATGTTCTATGCAAACGCAGCTTCACTCCAATACCTGAGATGTTCAATCCCAACGCAGCTTCACTCCAATACCTGAGATGTCCAATCCCAACTAAGCTTCACTCCAACACCTGAGATGTCCAACCCCAACGCAGCTTCACTTCAATAACTGAGATGTCCAATCCCAACACAGCTTCACTCCAACACTTGAGATGTCCAATCCCAACGCAGCATCACTCCAATACCCGAGATGTCCAATCCCAACGCAGCTTTACACTAACACCTGAGATGTCCAATCCCAACTCAGTTTCACTCCAACACCTGAGATATCCAATCCCAACACAGCATCTTTCCAATACCCGAGATTTCCAATCTCAACGCAGCTTTACTCCAACACCTGAGATGTTCAATCCCAACGAAGCTTCACTCCAATACCTGAGAGGTTCAATCCCAACGCAGCTTCACTCCAATACCTGAGATGTCCAATCCCAACTCAGCTTCACTCCAAAACCTGAGATGTCCAATCCCACCGCAGCTTCACTCCTAAAACTGATATTTCCGATCCCAATTCAGCTTCACTCCAAAACCTGATATGTCCAATCCTAACGCAGCTTCACTCCGACACCTGAGTTGTCCAATCCCGACGCAGCTTCTCTTCAATACCTGAGATGTCCAATCCCAACTCAGCTTCACTCCAACACCTGAGATGTTCAATCCCAACGCAGCTTCACTCCAATACCTGAGATGGCCAAACCCAACGCAGCTTCACTCCAATACCTGAGATATCCAATCCCAACACAGCATCTTTCCAATACCCGAGATTTCCAATCTCAACGCAGCTTCAATCCAAAACCTGTGATGTCCAATCCCAACGCAGCTTCACTCCAATACCTGAGATGTTTAATCCCAACGCAGCTTCACTCCAATACCTGAGATGTCCAACCCCAACGCAGCTTCGCTTCAATAACTGAGATGTCCTATGCAAACGCAGCTTCACTCCAATACCTGAGATGTTCAATCCCAACGCAGCTTCACTCCAATACCTGAGATGTCCAATCCCAACTAAGCTTCACTCCAACACCTGAGATGTCCAACCCCAACGCAGCTTCACTTCAATAACTGAGATGTCCAATCCCAACACAGCTTCACTCCAACACTTGAGATGTCCAATCCCAACGCAGCATCACTCCAATACCCGAGATGTCCAATCCCAACGCAGCTTTACACTAACACCTGAGATGTCCAATCCCAACTCAGTTTCACTCCAACACCTGAGATATCCAATCCCAACACAGCATCACTCCAATACCCGAGATGTCCAATCCCAACGCAGCTTTACACTAACACCTGAGATGTCCAATCGCAACGCAGCTTCACTCCTAAACCTGAGATTTCCAATCTCAACGCAGCTTTACTCCAACACCTGAGATGTCCAATCCCAACGAAGCTTCACTCCAATACCTGAGATGTTCAATCCCAACGCAGCTTCACTCCAATACCTGAGATGTCCAATCCCAACTCAGCTTCACTCCAACACCTGAGATGTCCAATCCCACCGCAGCTTCACTCCTAAAACTGATATTTCCGATCCCAATTCAGCTTCACTCCAAAACCTGATATGTCCAATCCTAACGCAGCTTCATTCCGACACCTGAGTTGTCCAATCCCGACGCAGCTTCACTCCAACACCTGCGATGTTCAATCCCAACGCAGCTTCACTCCTAAAACTGATATTTCCGATCCCAATTCAGCTTCACTCCAAAACCTGATATGTCCAATCCTAACGCAGCTTCACTCCAACACCTGAGATGTCCAATCCCGACGCAGCTTCACTCCAATACCTGAGATGGCCAAACCCAACGCAGCCTCACTCCAATATCTGAGATATCCAATCCCAACACAGCATCTTTCCAATACCCGAGATTTCCAATCTCAACGCAGCTTCAATCCAACACCTGAGATGTCCAATCCCAACGCAGCTTCACTCCAATACCTGAGATGTTTAATCCCAACGGAGCTTCACTCCAATACATGAGATGTCCAATCCCAACTCAGCTTCACTCCAACACCTGAGATGTCCAATCCCAACGCAGCTTCACTCCAATAACTGAGATGTCCAACCTCAACGCAGCTTCACTTCAATAAATGAGATGTCCTATGCAAACGCAGCTTCACTCCAACACCTGAGATGTCCAATCCCAACGCAGCTTCACTCCAACACCTGAGATGTCCAACCTCAACGCAGCTTCACTTCAATAAATGAGATGTCCTGTGCAAACGCAGCTTCACTCCAACACCTGAGATGTTCAATCCCAACACAGCATCTTTCCAATACCCGAGATTTCCAATCTCAACGCAGCTTCAATCCAACACCTGAGATGTCCAATCCCAACGCAGCTTCACTCCAATACCTGAGATGTTTAATCCCAACGGAGCTTCACTCCAATACATGAGATGTCCAATCCCAACTCAGCTTCACTCCAACACCTGAGATGTCCAATCCCAACGCAGCTTCACTCCAACACCTGAGATGTCCAACCTCAACGCAGCTTCACTTCAATAAATGAGATGTCCTATGCAAACGCAGCTTCACTCCAACACCTGAGATGTTCAATCCCAACGCAGCTTCACTCCAATACCTGAGATGTCCAATCCCAACTCAGCTTCACTCCAACACCTGAGATGTCCAATCCCAACGCAGCTTCACTCCTAAAACTGAGATTTCCAATCCCAACTCAGCTTCACTCCGAAACCTAAGATGTCCAATCCCAACGCAGCCTCACTCCAATAACTGAGATCTCCAATCCCAATGCAGCTTCACTCCAATACCTGATATGTCCAATCCTAACGCAGCTTCACACCGACACCTGAGTTGTCCAATCCCGACGCAGCTTCACTCCAATACTTGAGATGTCCAATCCCGACGCAGCTTCACTCCAATACCTGAGAAATCCAAACCCACCACAGCACCTTTCCAATACCCGAGATTTCCAATCCCAACGCAGCTTTACTCCAACACCTGAGATATCCAATCCCAACGCAGCTTCACTCCAATACCTGATATGTCCAATCCTAACGCAGCTTCACACCGACACCTGAGTTGTCCAATCCCGACGCAGCTTCACTCCAATACCTGAGATGTCCAAACCCAACGCAGCTTCACTCCAATACCTGAGAAATCCAAACCCACCACAGCACTTTTCCAATACCCGAGATTTCCAATCCCAAAGCAGCTTTACTCCAACACCTGAGATATCCAATCCCAACGCAGCTTCACTCCAATACCTGAGATGTCCAAATCCAACGCAGCTTCACTCTAATACCTGAGAAGTCCAAACCCAACGCAGCTTCACTCCAACACCTGAGATGTCCAATCCCAACGCAGCTTCACTTCAATAACTGAGATGTCCTATGCAAACGCAGCTTCACTCCAATACCTGAGATGTTCAATCCCAACGCAGCTTCACTCCAATACCTGAGATGTCCAATCCCAACTCAGCTTCACTCCAACACCTGAGATATCCAGTCCCAACGCAGCTTCAATTCCTAAAACTGAGATTTCCAATCCCAACTCAGCTTCACTCCAAAACCTAAGATGTCCAATCCCAACGCAGCCTCACTCCAATAACTGAGATCTCCAATCCCAACGCAGCTTCACTCCAATACCTGATATGTCCAATCCTAACGCAGCTTCACACCGACACCTGAGTTGTCCAATCCCGACGCAGCTTCACTCCAATACTTGAGATGTCCAATCCCGACGCAGCTTCACTCCAATACCTGAGATGTCCAAACCCAACGCAGCTTCACTCCAATACCTGAGAATTCCAAACCCAACACAGCACCTTGCCAATACCCGAGATTTCCAATCCCAACGCAGCTTCACTCCAATACCTTCGATGTTGTCCAATCCCAACTCAGTTTCACTTCAACACCTGAGATATCCAATCCCAACACAGCATCTTTCCAATACCCGAGATTTCCAATCCCAACGCAGCTTTACTCCAACACCTGAGATATCCAATCCCAACGTAGCTTCACTCCAACACCTGAGATGTCCAATCCCAACACAGCTTCACTTCAATAACTGAGATGTCCAATGCAAACGCAGCTTCACTCCAATAACTGGGATGTCCATTCCCAACGCAGCTTCACTCCAATACCTGAGATGTCCAATCCCAACGCAGCTTCACTCCAACACCTGAGATGTCCACTCCCAATGCAGCTTCACTCTTTTACCTCAGATTTCCAACCCAACGCAGCTTCACTCCAATACCTTCGATGATGTCCAATCCCAACTCAGTTTCACTTCAACACCTGAGATATCCAATCCCAACACAGCATCTTTCCAAAACCCGAGATTTTCAATCTCAACGCAGCTTTACTCCAACACCTGAGATGCCCAATCCCAACGCAGCTTCAATCCAATACCTGAGATGTTCAATCCCAACGCAGCTTCACTCCAATACCTGAGACGTCCAATCCCAACTCAGCTTCACTCCAACACCTGAGATGTCCACTCCCAACGCAGCTTCACTCCTAAAACTGAGATTTCCAATCCCAACTCAGCTTCACTCCAAAACCTAAGATGTCCAATCCCAACGCAGCTTCACTCCAAAAACTGAGATCTCCAATCCCAACGCAACTTCACTCCAATACCTGATATTTCCAATCCTAACGCAGCTTCACTCCGACACCTGAGTTGTCCAATCCCGACGCAGCTTCACTCCAATACCTGAGATGTCCAAACCCAACGCAGCTTCACTCTAATACCTGAGAAGTCCAAACCCAACGCAGCTTCACTTCAATAACTGAGATGTCCTATGCAAACGCAGCTTCACTCCAATACCTCGGATGTCCATTCCCAACGCAGCTTCACTCCAATACCTGAGATGTCCAATCCCAACGCAGCTTCAATCCAACACCTGAGATGTCCAACCCCAACCCAGCTTCATTCCAATACCTTCGATGTCCAATCCCTACTCAGAGTCACTCCAACACCTGAGATATGCAATCCCAACGCAGCTTCACTCCAATACCTGAGATGTTCAATCCCAACGCAGCTTCACTCCAATAACTGAGATGTCCAAACCCAACGCAGCTTCACTCCAATACCCGAGATGTTCAATCCCAACGCAGCTTCACTCCAATAACTGAGATGTCCAATCCCAACGCAGATTCACTCCAACACCTGAGATGTCCAATCCCAACGCAGCTTCACTCCCAAACCTGAGATTTCCAATCCCAACTCAGCTTCACTCCAACACCTGAGATGTCCAATCCCACCGCAGCTTCACACCTAAAACTGAGATTTCCAATCCCAACTCAGCTTCACTCCAATACCTGAGATGTTCAATCCCAACGCAGCTTCACTCCAATACCTGAGATGTTCATTCCCAACGCAGCTTCACTCCAATACCTGAGATGTCCAATCCCAACGCAGCTTCACTCCAATACCTGAGATGTTCATTCCCAACGCAGCTTCACTCCAACACCTGAGTTGTTCAATCCCAACGCAGCTTCACTCCTAAACCTGAGATTTCCAATCCCAACTCAGCTTCACTCCTAAAAGTGAGATTTCCAATCCCAACTCAGCTTCACTCCAAAACCTAAGATCTCCAATCCCAACGCAGCTTCACTCCAATACCTGATATGTCCAATCCTAACGCAGCTTCACTCCGACACCTGAGTTGTCCAATCCCGATGCAGCTTCACTCCAATACCTGAGATGTCCAAACTCAACGCGTTTCACTCCAATACCTGAGAAGTCCAATCCCAACGCAGCTTCACTCTTTTACCTGAGATTTCCAATCCCAACGCAGCTTCACTCCAATACCTTCGATGTTCAATCCCAACTCAGTTTCACTCCAACACCTGAGATATCCAATCCCAACACAGCATCACTCCAATACCCGAGATGTCCAATCCCAACGCAGCTTTACACTAACACCTGAGATGTCCAATCGCAACGCAGCTTCACTCCTAAACCTGAGATTTCCAATTCCAACTCAGCTTCACTCCAATACCTGAGATGTCCAATCCCAACGCAGCATCACTCCAATACTCTAGATGTCCAATCCCAACGCAGCTTCACTCCATTACCTGAGATGTCCTTTCCCAACACAGCATCACTCCAATAACTGAATTGTCCAATCCCAACGCTGAATTACTCCAAAACCTGAGATGTCCAATCCCAACGCAATTTCACTCCATTACCTGAGATGTCCTTTCCCAACACAGCATCACTCCAATAACTGAGATGTCCAATCCCAACGCTGAATTACTCCAAAACCTGAGATGTCCAATCCCAACGCAGCTTCACTCCAATACCTGAGATGTCCAATCCCAACGCAGCTTCACTCCAACACTTGAGATGTCCAATCCCAACGCAGTTTCACTCCAATTCCTGAGATGTCCAATCCCAACGCAGCTTCACTCCAATAACTGAGATGTCCATTCCCAACGCAGCTTCACTCCAACACCTGGGATGTCCAATCCCACCGCAGCTTTACTCCAACACCTGAGATGTCCAATCCCAACGCAGATTCACTCCAATACCTGAGCTGTCCAATCCCAACGCAGCTTCACTCCAATACCTGAGATGTCCAATCCCAACACAGCTTCACTCCAACACTTGAGATGTCCAATCCCAACGCAGCATCACTCCAATACCCGAGATGTCCAATCCCAACGCAGCTTTACACTAACACCTGAGATGTCCAATCGCAACGCAGCTTCACTCCTAAACCTGAGATTTCCAATTCCAACTCAGCTTCACTCCAATACCTGAGAATTCCAAACCCAACGCAGCTTCACTTTAATAACTGAGATGTCCTATGCAAACGCAGCTTCACTCCAATACCAGGGATGTCCATTCCCAACGCAGCTTCACTCCAATACCTGAGATGTCCAATCCCAACGCAGCTTCACTCCAACACCTGAGATGTCCAATCCCAACGCAGCTTCACTCTTTTACCTGAGATTTCCAATCCCAACGCAGCTTCACTCCAATACCTTCGATGTCCAATCCCAACTCAGTTTCACTCCAACACCTGAGATATCCGATCCCAACACAGCATCACTCCAATACCCGAGATGTCCAATCCCAACGCAGCTTTACACTAACACCTGAGATGTCCAATCGCAACGCAGCTTCACTCCTAAACCTGAGATTTCCAATTCCAACTCAGCTTCACTCCAATACCTGAGATGTCCAATCCCAACGCAGCATCACTCCAATACTCTAGATGTCCAATCCCAACGCAGCTTCACTCCAACACCTGAGATGTACGATCCCAACGCAGCTTCACTCCAATTCCTGAGATGTCCAATCCCAACGCAGCTTCACTCCATTACCTGAGATGTCCTTTCCCAACACAGCATCACTCCAATAACTGAGATGTCCAATCCCAACGCTGAATTACTCCAAAACCTGAGATGTCCAATCCCAACGCAGCTTCACTCCAATACCTGAGATGTCCAATCCCAACGCAGCTTCACTCCAATACCTGAGATGTCCAATCCCAACGCAGCTTCACTCCAACACTTGAGATGTCCAATCCCAACGCAGCTTCACTCCAATTCCTGAGATGTCCAATCCCAACGCAGCTTCACTCCAATAACTGAGATGTCCATTCCCAACGCAGCTTCACTCCAACACCTGGGATGTCCAATCCCACCGCAGCTCTACTCCAACACCTGAGATGTCCAATCCCAACGCAGCTTCACTCCAATACCTGAGATGTCCAATCCCAACGCAGCTTCACTCCAAGACCTGAGATGTCCAATCCCAACGCAGCTTCACTCCAACACTTGAGATGTCCAATCCCAACGCAGCTTTACACTAACACCTGAGATGTCCAATCGCAACGCAGCTTCACTCCTAAACCTGAGATTTCCAATTCCAACTCAGCTTCACTCCAATACCTGAGATGTCCAATCCCAACGCTGCATCACTCCAATACTCTAGATGTCCAATCCCAACGCAGCTTCACTCCAACACCTGAGATGTACGATCCCAACGCAGCTTCACTCCAATTCCTGAGATGTCCAATCCCAACGCAGCTTCACTCCATTACCTGAGATGTCCTTTCCCAACACAGCATCACTCCAATAACTGAGATGTCCAATCCCAACGCTGAATTACTCCAAAACCTGAGATGTCCAATCCCAACGCAGCTTCACTCCAATACCTGAGATGTCCAATCCCAACGCAGCTTCACTCCAATACCTGAGATGTCCAATCCCAACGCAGCTTCACTCCAATTCCTGAGATGTCCAATCCCAACGCAGCTTCACTCCAATAACTGAGATGTCCATTCCCAACGCAGCTTCACTCCAACACTTTGGATGTCCAATCCCACAGCAGCTTTACTCCAACACCTGAGATGTCCAATCCCAACGCAGCTTCACTCCAATACCTGAGACGTTTAATCCCAACGCAGCTTCACTCCAATACCTGAGATGTCCGATCCCAACGCAGCTTCAGTGCAACACCTGAGATGTCCAATCCCAACGCAGCCTCACTCCAAATCCTGAGACGTCCAATCCCAACGCAGCTTCACTCCAATAACTGAGATGTCCAATCCCAACGCTGCTTTACACTAACGCCTGAGATGTCCAATCGCAACGCAGCTTCACTCCTAAACCTGCGATTTCCTATTCCAACTCAGCTTCACTCCAATACCTGAGATGTCCAATCCCAACGCAGCATCACTCCAATACTCTAGATGTCCCATCCCAGCGCAGCTTTACTCCAACACCTGAGATGTGCAATCCCAACGCAGCTTCACTCCAATTCCTGAGATGTCCAATCCCAACGCAGATTCACTCCATTACCTGAGATGTCCTTTCCCAACACAGCATCACTCCAATAACTGAGATGTCCAATCCCAACGCTGAATTACTCCAAAACCTGAGATGTCCAATCCCAACGCAGCTTCACTCCAATACCTGAGATGTCCAATCCCAACGCAGCTTCACTCCAATACCTGAGATGTCCAATCCCAACGCAGCTTCACTCCAACACTTGAGATGTCCAATCCCAACGCAGCTTCACTCCAATTCCTGAGATGTCCAATCACAACGCAGTTTCACTCCAATAACTGAGATTTCCGATCCCAACGCAGCTTCAGTGCAACACCTGAGATGTCCAATCCCAACGCAGCTTCACTCCAAATCCTGAGATGTCCAATCCCAACGCAGCTTCACTCCAATAACTGAGATGTCCAATCCCAACGCTGCTTTACACTAACGCCTGAGATGTCCAATCGCAACGCAGCTTCACTCCTAAACCTGAGATTTCCTATTCCAACTCAGCTTCACTCCAATACCTGAGATGTCCAATCCCAACGCAGCATCACTCCAATACTCTAGATGTCCAATCCCAACGCAGCTTCACTCCAACACCTGAGATGTGCAATCCCAACGCAGCTTCACTCCAATTCCTGAGATGTCCAATCCCAACGCAGATTCACTCCATTACCTGAGATGTCCTTTCCCAACACAGCATCACTCCAATAACTGAGATGTCCAAACCCAACGCTAAATTACTCCAAAACCTGAGATGTCCAATCCCAACGCAGCTTCACTCCAATACCTGAGATGTCCAATCCCAATGCAGCTTCACTCCAATATCTGAGATGTCCAATCCCAACGCAGCTTAACTCCAACACTTGAGATGTCCAATCCCAACGCAGCTTCACTCCAATTCCTGAGATGTCCAGTCCCAACGCAGCTTCACTCCAATAACTGAGATGTCCATTCCCAACGCAGCTTCACTCCAACACCTAGGATGTCCAATCCGACCGCAGCTTTACTCCAACACCTGAGATGTCCAATCCCAACGCAGCTTCACTCCAATACCTGAGACGTTTAATCCCAATGCAGCTTCACTCCAATACCTGAGAATTCCGATCCCAACGCAGCTTCAGTCCAAAACTTGAGATGTCCAATCCCAACGCAGCTTCACTCCAATTCCTGAGATGTCCAATCCCAACGCAGCTTCAATCCAATAACTGAGATGTCCATTCCCAACGCAGCTACACTCCAATACCTCAGATGTCCAATCCCAACGCAGCTTCACTCTTAAACCTGAGATTTCCAATCCCAACGCAGCATCACTCCAATAAGAGATTTCCAATCCCAAAGCCGATTTACTCCAAAACCTGAGATGTCCAATCCCAACTCAGCTTCACTGCAATACCTGAGATGTCCAATCCAATCGCAGCTTCACTCCAATACCTTAGATGTCCAATCCCAACGCAGCTTCACTCCAATACATGAGATGTCCAATACCAATGCAGCTTCACTCCAGTACCTGAGATGTCCAATCCGAACGCAGCTTCACTCCAATACCTGAGATGTCCATTCCCAACGCAGCTTCACTCCAATACCTGAAATGTCCAATCCCAACGCAGCTTCACTCCAATACCTGAGATGTCCAATCCCAATGCAGCTTCACTCCAGTACCTGAGATGTCCAATCCCAACGCAGCTTCACTCCAATTTCTGAGATGTTCAATCCGAACGCAGCTTCACTCCAAAACCTGATATGTCCAGTCCCAGCGCAGCTTCACTCCAATACCTGTGATGTCCAATCCCAACGTAGCGTCACTCCAATACCTGAGATCTCCAAACCCAACGCAGCTTCACTCCAATACCTGAGATGTCCATTCCCAACGCACCTCACTCCAATACCTGAGATATCCAATTCCAACGCAGCTTCACTCCAACACATGAGATGTCCAATCCCAACGCAGCTTCATTCCAATTCCTGAGATGTCCAATCCCAACGCAGCTTCACTCCAATAACTGAGATGTCCATTCCCAACGCAGCTTCACTCCAACACCTGGGATGTCCAATCCCACCGCAGCTTTACTCCAACACCTGAGATGTCCAATCCCAACGCAGATTCACTCCAATACCTGAGACGTTTAATCCCAACGCAGCTTCACTCCAACACCTGAGATGTCCAATCCCAACGCAGCTTCACTCCAATTCCTGAGATGTCCAATCCCAACGCAGCTTCACTCCAATAACTGAGATGTCCATTCCCAGCGCAGCTTCACTCCAATGCCTGTGATGTCCAATCCCAACGTAGCTTCACTCCAATACCTGAGATGTCCAATCCCAACGCAGTTTCACTCCAATACCTGAGATGTCCATTCCCACGCACCTCACTCCAATACCTGAGATATCCAATTCCAACGCAGCTTCACTCCAACACATGAGATCTCCAAATCCAACGAAGCTTCACTCCAATACCTGAGATGTCCATTTTCAATGCACCTCACTCCAACACATGAGATGTCCAATCCCAACGCAGCTTCACTCCAATTCCTGAGATGTCCAATCCCAACGCAGCTTCACTCCAATAACTGAGATGTCCATTCCCAACGCAGCTTCACTCCAACACCTGGGATGTCCAATCCCACCGCAGCTTTACTCCAACACCTGAGATGTCCAATCCCAACGCAGATTCACTCCAATACCTGAGACGTTTAATCCCAACGCAGCTTCACTCCTACACCTGAGATGTCCAATCCCAACGCAGCTTCACTCCAATTCCTGAGATGTCCAATCCCAACGCAGCTTCACTCCAATAACTGAGATGTCCATTCCCAACGCAGCTTCACTCCAATGCCTGAGATGTCCAATCCCAACGCAGCTTCACTCCTAAACCTGAGATTTCCAATCCCAACGCAGCATCACTCCAACAAGAGATTTCCAATCCCAAAGCCGATTTACTCCAAAACCTGAGATGTCCAATCCCAACGCAGCTTCACTCCAATACCTGAGATGTCCAATCCAAACTCAGCTTCACTGCAATACCTGAGATGTCCAATCCAATCGCAGCTTCACTCCAATACCTCAGATGTCCAATCCCAACGCAGCTTCACTCCAATACATGAGATGTCCAATACCAATGCAGCTTCACTCCAGTACCTGAGATGTCCAATCCGAACGCAGCTTCACTCCAATACTTGACATGTCCATTCCCAACGCAGCTTCACTCCAATACCTGAGATGTCCAATCCCAACGCAGCTTCACTCCAATACCTGAGATGTCCAATCCCAATGCCTCTTCACTCCAGTACCTGAGATGTCCAATCCCAACGCAGCTTCACTCCAATTTCTGAGATGTCCAATCCCAACGCAGCTTCACTCCAAAACCTGATATGTCCAATCCCAGCGCAGCTTCACTCCAATACCTGTGATGTCCAATCCCAACGTAGCTTCACTCCAATACCTGAGATGTCCAATCCCAACGCAGCTTCACTCCAATACCTGAGATGTCCATTCCCAACGCACCTCACTCCAATACCTGAGATATCCAATTCCAACGCAGCTTCACTCCAACACATGAGATCTCCAAACCCAACGCAGCTTCACTCCAATACCTGAGATGTCCATTCCCAACGCACCTCACTCCAATACCTGAGATATCCAATTCCAACGCAGCTTCACTCCAACACATGAGATGTCCAATCCCAACGCAGCTTCACTCCAATTCTTGAGATGTCCAATCCCAACGCAGCTTCACTCCAATAACTGAGATGTCCATTCCCAACGCAGCTTCACTCCAACACCTGGGATCTCCAATCCCGCCGCAGCTTTACTCCAACACCTGAGATGTCCAATCCCAACGCAGATTCACTCCAATACCTGAGACGTTTAATCCCAACGCGGCTTCACTCCAATACCTGAGATTTCCGATCCCAACGCAGCTTCACTCCAACACCAGAGATGTCCAAACCCAACGCAGCTTCACTCCAATTCCTGAGATGTCCAATCCCAACGCAGCTTCACTCCAATAACTGAGATGTCCATTCCCAACGCAGCTTCACTCCAATACCTGAGATGTCCAATCCCAACGCAGCTTCACTCCTAAACCTGAGATTTCCAATCCCAACGCAACATCACTCCAATAAGAGATTTCCGATCCCAAAGCCGATTTACTCCAAAACCTGAGAGGTCCAATCCCAACGCAGCTTCACTCCAACACCTGAGATGTCCAATCCCAACTCAGCTTCACTGCAATACCTGAGATGTCCAATCCAATCGCAGCTTCACTCCAATACCTCAGATGTCCAATCCCAACGCAGCTTCACTCCAATACATGAGATGTCCAATACCAATGCAGCTTCACTCCAGTACCTGAGATGTCCAATCCCAACGCAGCCTCACTCCAATACCTGAGATGTCCATTCCCAACGCAGCTTCACTCCAATAACTAGATGTCCAATCCCAATGCAACTTCACTCCAGTTCCTGAGATGTCCAATCCCAACGCAGCTTCACTCCAATTTCTGAGATGTCCAATCCCAACGCAGCTTCACTCCAAAACCTGATATGTCCAATCCCAACGCAGCTTCACTCCAATACCTGTGATGTCCAATCCCAACGTAGCTTCACTCCAATACCTGAGATGTCAATTCCCAACGCACCTCACTCCAATACCTGAGATATCTAACTCCAACGCAGCTTCACTCCAACATATGAGATGTCCAAACCCAACGCAGCTTCACTCCACTACATGAGATGTCCAATACCAATGCAGCTTCACTCCAGTACCAGAGATGTCCAATCCCAACGCAGCCTCACTCCAATACCTGAGATGTCCATTCCCAACGCAGCTTCACTCCAATACCTAGATGTCCAATCCCAATGCAGCTTCACTCCAGTTCCTGAGATGTCCAATCCCAACGCAGCTTCACTCCAATTTCTGAGATGTCCAATCCCAACGCAGCTTCACTCCAAAGCCTGATATGTCCAATCCCAACGCAGCATCACTCCAATACCTGTGATGTCCAATCCCAACGTAGCTTCACTCCAATACCTCAGATGTCCAATCCCAACGCAGCTTCACTCCAATACCTGAGATGTCCATTCCCAACGCACCTCACTCCAATACCTGAGATATCCAACTCCAACGCAGCTTCACTCCAACATATGAGATGTCCAAACCCAACGCAGCTTCACTCCTATACCTGAGATTTCCAAACCCAACGCAGCTTCACTCCTATACCTGAGATTTCCAATCCCAACGCAGCTTCACTCCAATACCTGTGATGTCCATTCCCAACGCAGCTTCACTCCAATACCTAGATGTCCAATCCCAATGCGGCTTCACTCCAGTTCCTGAGATGTCCAATCCCAACGCAGCTTCACTCCAATTTCTGAGATGTCCAATCCCAACGCAGCTTCACTCCAAAACCTGATATGTCCAATCCCAACGCAGCTTCACTCCAATACCTGTGATGTCCAATCCCAACGTAGCTTCACTCCAATACCTCAGATGTCCAATCCCAACGCAGCTTCACTCCAATACCTCAGATGTCCATTCCCAACGCACCTCACTCCAATACCTGAGATATCCAACTCCAACGCAGCTTCACTCCAACATATGAGATGTCCAAACCCAACGCAGCTTCACTCCTATACCTGAGATTTCCAAACCCAACGCAGCTTCACTCCTATACCTGAGATTTCCAATCCCAACGCAGCTTCACTCCAATACCTGTGATGTCCATTCCCAACGCAGCTTCACTCCAATACCTAGATGTCCAATCCCAATGCAGCTTCACTCCAGTTCCTGAGATGTCCAATCCCAACGCAGCTTCACTCCAATTTCTGAGATGTCCAATCCCAACGCAGCTTCACTCCAAAACCTGATATGTCCAATCCCAACGCAGCTTCATTCCAATACCTGTGATGTCCAATCCCAACGTAGCTTCACTCCAATACCTCAGATGTCCAATCCCAACGCAGCTTCACTCCAATACCTGAGATGTCCATTCCCAACGCACCTCACTCCAATACCTGAGATATCCAACTCCAACGCAGCTTCACTCCAACATATGAGATGTCCAAACCCAACGCAGCTTCACTCCTATACCTGAGATTTCCAAACCCAACGCAGCTTCACTCCTATACCTGAGATTTCCAATCCCAACGCAGCTTCACTCCAATACCTGTGATGTCCAATCCCAACGTAGCTTCACTCCAATACCTGAGATTTCCAATCCCAACGCAGCTTCACTCCAATACCTGAGATTTCCAATCCCAACGCAGCTTCACTCCAATACCTGTGATGTCCAATCCCAACGTAGCTTCACTCCAATACCTGAGATTTCCAATCCCAACGCAGCTTCACTCCAATACCTCAGATGTCCAATCCCAACGCAGCTTCACTCCAATACCTGAGATGTCCATTCCCAACGCACCTCACTCCAATACCTGAGATATCCAACTCCAACGCAGCTTCACTCCAACATATGAGATGTCCAAACCCAACGCAGCTTCACTCCTATACCTGAGATTTCCAAACCCAACGCAGCTTCACTCCTATACCTGAGATTTCCAATCCCAACGCAGCTTCACTCCAATACCTGTGATGTCCAATTCCAACGCAATTTCACTCCAACACATGAGATGTCCAAACCCAACGCAGCTTCACTCCTATACCTGAGATTTCCAAACCCAAAGCAGCTTCACTCCTATACTTGAGATTTCCTATCCCAACGCAGCTTCACTACAAAACCTGATATGTCCAATCCCAACGCGGCTTCACTCCAATACCTGAGATCTGCAATCCCAACGCAGCTTCATTCCAATACCTGTGATGTCAAATCCCAACGCAGCTTCACTCCAACACCTGAGATCTCCAATTCCAACACAGCTTCACTCCAATACCTGTGATGTGCAATCCCAACGCAGCTTCACTCCAATACCTGAGATGTCCATTCTCAACGCAGCTTCACACCAATACCTGAGATGTCCAAACGTAACGCAGCTTCACTTCAACACATGAGATGTCCAAACCCAACGCAGCTTCACTCCTATACCTGATATTTCCAATCCCATGGCAGCTTCACTCCAAAACCTGAGATGTCCAATTCCAACGCAGCGTCACACCATTATCTGAGATGTTCAATCCCAACGCAGCTTCACTCCAATACCTGAGATCACCAAACCCAACGCAGCTTCACTCCTATCCCTGAGATTTCCAAACCCAAAGCAGCTTCACTCCTATACCTGAGATTTCCTATCCCAACGCAGCTTCACTCCAAAACCTGATATGTCCAATCCCGAAGCGGCTTCACTCCAATACCTGAGATCTCCAATCCCAACGCAGCTTCATTCCAATACCTGTGATGTCAAATCCCCAACGCAGCTTCACTCCAAAACCTGAGATCTCCAATTCCAACGCAGCTTCACTCCAATACCTGTGATGTGCAATCCCAACGCGGCTTCACTCCAATACCTGAGATGTCCATTCCCAACGCAGCTTCACACCAATACCTGAGATGTCCAAACATAACGCAGCTTCACTTCAACACATGAGATGTCCAATCCCAACGCAGCTTCACTCCAATACCTGAGATGTCCAATCCCAACGCAGCTTCACTGCAATAACTGAGATCTCCAATCCTAACGCTGTTTCACTCCAATACCTGAGACGTCCAATCGCAACGCAGCTTCATTACAATACCTGAGATGTTCAACCCAACGCATCTTCACTCCAATACCTGAGATATCCAATCCCAACGCAGCTTCACTCCAATACCTGTGATGTCGAATCCCAACGCAGCTTCACTCCAAAACCTGAGATCTCCAGTTCCAACGCAGCTTCACTCCAATACCTGTGATGTCCAATCCCAACGCAGCTTCACTACAAAACCTGAGATGTCCAATCCCAACGCAGCTTCTCTCCAAGACCTGAGATCTCCATTCCCAAAACAGCTTCACTCCAATACCAGAGATGTCTAATCGTGACGCAGCTTCACTCCAACATATTAGATGTCCAAATCCAACGCAGCTTCACTCCAATATCTGTGATGTGCAATCCCAACGCAGCTTCACTCCAATACCTGAGATGTCCATTCCCAACGCAGCTTCACACCAATACCTGAGATGTCCAAACGTAACGCAGCTTCACTTCAACACATGAGATGTCGAAACCCAACGCAGCTTCACTCCTATACCTGATATTTCCAATCCCATGGCAGCTTCACTCCAAAACCTGATATGTCCAATCCCAACGCAGCTTCACTCCAATACCTGAGATGTCGAATCCCAACGCAGCTTCACTGCAATAACTGAGATCTCCAATCCTAACGCTGCTTCACTCCAATACCTGAGACGTCCAATCGCATCGCAGCTTCACTACAATACCTGAGATGTTCAATCGCAACGCATCTTCACTCCAATACCTGAGATATCCAATCCCAACGCAGCTTCACTCCAATACCTGTGATGTCAAATCCCAACGCAGCTTCACTCCAAAACCTGAGATCTCCAATTCCAAGGCAGCTTCACTCCAATACCTGTGATGTCCAATCCCAACGCAGCTTCACTACAAAACCTGAGATGTCCAATCCCAACGCAGCTTCTCTCCAAGACCTGAGATCTCCATTCCCAACGCAGCTTCACTCCAATACCAGAGATGTCTAATCGTAACGCAGCTTCACTCCAACACATTAGATGTCCAAATCCAACGCAGCTTCACTCCTATACCTGATATTTCCAATCCCATGGGAGCTTCACTCCAAAACCTGATATGTCCAATCCCAACGCAGCTTCACTCCAATACCTGAGATCTCCATTCCCAACGCAGCTTCACTTCAATAACTGTGACGTCAAATCCCAACGCAGCTTCAATCCAATACCTGAGATGTCCAATCCCAACGCAGCTTTACACTAACACCTGAGATGTCCAATCGCAACGCAGCTTCACTCCTAAACCTGAGATTTCCAATCTCAACGCAGCTTTACTCCAACACCTGAGATGTCCAATCCCAACGAAGCTTCACTCCAATACCTGAGATATCCAATCCCAATGCAGCTTCACTCCAGTACCTGGGATGTCCAATCCCAACGCAGCTTCAATCCAATACCTAAGATTACCTGAGATCTCCAATCCCAACGCAGCTTCACTCCAATAACTTCACTCCAATTTCTGAGATGTCCCATCCCAACGCAGCTTCACTCCAATAGCTGAGAAGTACAATCCCAACGCATCTTCACTCCAATACCTGAGATCTCCTTTTCCAACGCAGCTTCACTCCAATTCCTGTGATGTCAAATCCCAACGCAGCTTCACTCCAATATCGGAGATGTCCAATCCCAACGCAGCTTCACTCAAATACCTGAGATGTCCAATCCTAATGCAGCTTCGTTCCAATACCTTAGATGTCCAATCCCTACGCAGCTTCACTCCAAAACCTGAGATTTCCAATCCGAACGCAGCTTCACTCCAATACCTGAGATGTCCAATCCCAACGCAGCGTCACTCCAACACATGAGATGTCCAATCCCATCGCAGCTTCACTACAAAACCTGATATGTTCAATCCCAACGCAATTTAACTCCAATACCTGAGATCTCCAATCCCAACGCAGCTTCACTCCAATAACTGTGATGTCCAATCGCATCGCAGCTTCACTCCAATACCTGAGACGTCCAATCCCAATGCAAGTTAACTCCAATACCTGAGATATCCATTCCCAATGCAGCTTCACTCCAGTACCTGGATGTCCAATCCCAACGCAGCTTCAATCCAATAACTTCACTCAAAACTCTGAGATGTCCCATCCCAACGCAGCTTCACTCCAATAACTTCACTCCAATTTCTGAGATGTCCCATCCCAACGCAACTTCACTCCATTACCTGAGATGTCCAATCCCAACGCATCTTTACTCCAATACCTGAGATCTCCAATCCCAACGCATGTTCACTCCAATAACTGTGATATCCAATCCCAACGCCTCTTTTTTCCAATACCTGATATTTCCAATCCCATCGCAGCTTCACTACAAAACCTGATATGTTCAATCCCAACGCAATTTCACTCCAATACCTGAGATCTCCAATCCCAACGCAGCTTCACTCCAATAACTGTGATGTCCAATCCCATCGCAGCTTCACTCCAATACCTGAGATGTCCAATCCCAACGCAGCTTAACTCCAATACCTGAGATATCCAATCCCAATGCAGCTTCACTCCAGTACCTGGATGTCCAATCCCAACGCAGCTTCACTTCAATAACTTCACTCCAATTTCTGAGATGTCCCATCCCAACGCAGCTTCACTTCAAAAACTTCACTCCAATTTCTGAGATGTCCAATCCCAACGGATCTTTACTCCAATACCTGATATTTCCAATCCCATCGCAGCTTCACTACAAAACCTGATATGTTCAATCCCAACGCAATTTCACTCCAATACCTGAGATTTCCAATCCCAACGCAGCTTCACTCCAATAAATGTGATGTCCAATCCATCGCAGCTTCACTCCAATACCTGAGAGGTCCAATCCCAACGCAGCTTAACTCCAATACCTGAGATATCCAATCCCAATGCAGCTTCACTCCAGTACCTGGATGTCCAATCCCAACGCAGCTTCAATCCAATAAATTCACTCAAATTTCTGAGATGTCCCATCCCAACGCAGCTTCATTCCAATAACTTCACTCCAATTTCTGAGATGTCCAATCCCAACGGATCTTTACTCCAATACCTGATATTTCCAATCCCATCGCAGCTTCACTACAAAACCTGATATGTTCAATCCCAACGCAATTTCACTCCAATACCTGAGATTTCCAATCCCAACGCAGCTTCACTCCAATAAATGTGATGTCCAATCCATCGCAGCTTCACTCCAATACCTGAGAGGTCCAATCCCAACGCAGCTTAACTCCAATACCTGAGATATCCAATCCCAATGCAGCTTCACTCCAGTACCTGGATGTCCAATCCCAACGCAGCTTCAATCCAATAAATTCACTCAAATTTCTGAGATGTCCCATCCCAACGCAGCTTCATTCCAATAACTTCACTCCAATTTCTGAGATGTCCCATCCCAACGCAGCTTTACTCCAATGCCTGAGATGTCCAATCCCAATGCATCTTTACTCCAATACCTGAGATCACCAATCCCAACGCAGGTTCACTCCAATAACTGTGATATCAAAACCCAACGCAGCTTCAGTCCAATAACGGAGATGTCCAATCCCAACGCAGCTTCACTCAAATACCTGAGATGTCCAATCCTAATGCAGCTTCACTCCAATATCCTAAATGTCCAATCCATACGCAGCTTCACTCCAGTACCTGAGATTTCCAATCCCAACGCAGCTTCACTCCAATACCTGAGATGGCCAAACCCAACGCAGCTACAATCCAGTAAGTGAGATGTCCAATCCCAACGGTGCTTCAATCCAATACCTTCACTCCCATACCTGAGATGTTCAATCCCAACGCAGCTTCACTTCAATACCTCAGATGTCCAATTCCAACGCAGCTTCACACCAATACCTGAGATCTCCAATCCCAACGCAGCTTCACTCCAATACCTGAGAAGTCCAATCCCAACGCAGCTTCACAGCGATAACTGAGATCTCCAATCCTAACGCAGCTTCACTCCAATAACTGAGATGTCCAATCCCAACGCAGCTTCACTCCAATACCTGAGAAGTCCAATCCCGACGCAGCTCCAACCCAGTACATGAGATGTCCAATCCCACCGCTGCTCCACTCCAATAACTGAGATGTCCAATCCCAACGCAGCTTTACTCCAATACCTTCACTCCAATACCTCAGATGTCCAATCCCGACGCGGCTTCATTTGAATACCTGAGATATCCAATCCCAAAGCAGCTTTACTCCAATACCTGAGATGTCCAATCCCAACGCAGCTTCACTCCAATACCTTCACTCCAATACCTGAGATATCCAATCCCAATGCAGCTTTACTCCATTACCTGGATGTCCAAACCCAACGCAGCTTCAATCCAATACATAGGATTACCTGAGATGTCCCATCCCAACGCAGCTTCACACCAATATCTTCACTCCAATTTCTGAGATGTCCCATCCCAACGCAGCTTCACTCCAATACCTGAGATGTCCATTCCCAACGCAGCTCCAACCCAGTACATGAAATGTCCAACCCCATCGCTGCTCCACTCCAATAACTGAGATGTCCAATCCCAACGCAGCTTTACTCCAATACCTCCACTCCAATACCTGAGATGTCCAATCCCGACGCGGCTTCACTTCAATACCTGAGATATCCAATCCGAAAGCAGCTTCACTCCAATACCTGAGATGTCCAATCCCAACGCAGCTTCACTCCAATACCTTCACTCCATCACCTGAGATGTCCAATCCCAACGCAGCTTAACTCCAATACCTGAGATATCCAATCCCAATGCGGCTTCACTCCAGTACCTGGATGTCCAATCCCAACGCAGCTACAATCCAGTAAGTGAGATGTCCAATCCCAACGGTGCTTCAATCCAACAACTGAGATGTCCAATCCCAACGCAGCTTTACTCCAATACCTTCACTCCAATAGCTGAGATGTCCAATCCAAACGCAGCTTCACTTCAATACCTCAGATGTCCAATTCTAACGCAGCTTCACTCCAATACCTTCACTCCAATACCTGAGATATCCAATGGCAACGCAGCTCCACTCCAATACCTGAGATGTCCAAACCCAACACAGCTTCACACCAATACCTGAGATCTCCAATCCTAAGGCAGCTTCACTCCAATACCTGAGATGTCCAATCCCAACGCAGCTTTACTCCAATACCTTCACTCCAATACCTGAGATGTCCAATCCCGACGCGGCTTCACTTCACTACTTGAGATATCCACTCCCAAAGCAGCTTCACTCCAATACCTGAGATGTCCAATCCCAACAAAGCTTCACTCCAATACCTGAGATGTCCAATCCGAACGCAGCTTTACTCCAATACCTTCACTCCAATACCTCAGATGTCCAATCCCGACGCGGCTTCATTTGAATACCTGAGATATCCAATCCCAAAGCAGCTTTACTCCAATACCTGAGATGTCCAATCCCAACGCAGCTTCACTCCAATACCTTCACTCCAATACCTGAGATATCCAATCCCAATGCAGCTTTACTCCATTACCTGGATGTCCAAACCCAACGCAGCTTCAATCCAATACATAGGATTACCTGAGATGTCCCATCCCAACGCAGCTTCACACCAATATCTTCACTCCAATTTCTGAGATGTCCCATCCCAACGCAGCTTCACTCCAATACCTGAGATGTCCATTCCCAACGCAGCTCCAACCCAGTACATGAAATGTCCAACCCCATCGCTGCTCCACTCCAATAACTGAGATGTCCAATCCCAACGCAGCTTTACTCCAATACCTCCACTCCAATACCTGAGATGTCCAATCCCGACGCGGCTTCACTTCAATACCTGAGATATCCAATCCGAAAGCAGCTTCACTCCAATACCTGAGATGTCCAATCCCAACGCAGCTTCACTCCAATACCTTCACTCCATCACCTGAGATGTCCAATCCCAACGCAGCTTAACTCCAATACCTGAGATATCCAATCCCAATGCGGCTTCACTCCAGTACCTGGATGTCCAATCCCAACGCAGCTACAATCCAGTAAGTGAGATGTCCAATCCCAACGGTGCTTCAATCCAACAACTGAGATGTCCAATCCCAACGCAGCTTTACTCCAATACCTTCACTCCAATAGCTGAGATGTCCAATCCAAACGCAGCTTCACTTCAATACCTCAGATGTCCAATTCTAACGCAGCTTCACTCCAATACCTTCACTCCAATACCTGAGATATCCAATGGCAACGCAGCTCCACTCCAATACCTGAGATGTCCAAACCCAACACAGCTTCACACCAATACCTGAGATCTCCAATCCTAACGCAGCTTCACTCCAATACCTGAGATGTCCAATCCCAACGCAGCTTTACTCCAATACCTTCACTCCAATACCTGAGATGTCCAATCCCGACGCGGCTTCACTTCACTACTTGAGATATCCACTCCCAAAGCAGCTTCACTCCAATACCTGAGATGTCCAATCCCAACAAAGCTTCACTCCAATACCTGAGATGTCCAATCCGAACGCAGCTTCACTCCAAAACCTTCCCTCCAACACATGAGATGTCCAATCCCAACGCAGCTTCACTCCAATACCTGAGATGTCCAATCCCAACGCAGCTTCACTCCAGTACCTGAGATATCCAATCCCATTCAGCTTCACTCCATTACTTGAGGTGTCCAATCCCAACGCAGCTTCACGACAATACCTGAGGTCTCCAATCCCAACGCAGCTTCACTCCAATACCTGAGATGTCCAACAACAACGCAGCTTCCCTCCAATAACTGAGATCTCCAATACTAACGCAGCTTCACTCCAATACCTGAGATGTCCAATCCCAACGCAGCTTCACTCCAATACCTGAGATGTCCAATCCAAACGCAGCTTCACTTCAATACCTCAGATGTCCAATTCTAACGCAGCTTTACTCCAATACCTTCACTCCAATACCTGAGATATCCAATGCCAACGCAGCTCCACTTCAATACCTGATATGTCCAATCCCAACACAGCTTCACACCAATACCTGGGATCTCCAATCCCAACGCAGCTTCACTCCAAAACCTGAGATGTCCAATCCCAACGCAGCTTCACTCCAATACCTGAGAAGTCCAATCCCAACGCAGCTTCACTCCAATTCCTGAGATGTCCAATCCCAACGCAGCTCCACTCCAATACCTGATATGTCCAATCACAACGCAGCTTCACTCCAATACCTGAGATGTCCAATCCCAACGCAGCTTCACTCCAATTCCTGAGATGTCCAATCCCAACGCAGCCCCAACCCAGTACCTGAGATGTCCAATCCCATCGCTGCTTCACTCCAATAACTGAGATGTCCAATCCCAACGCAGCTTTACTCCAATACCTTCACTCCAATACCTGAGATGTCCAATCCCGACGCGGCTTCACTTCACTACTTGAGATATCCAATCCCAAAGCAGCTTCACTCCAATACCTGAGATGTCCAATCCCAACAAAGCTTCACTCCAATACCTGAGATGTCCAATCCGAACGCAGCTTCACTCCAAAACCTTCACTCCAACACATGAGATGTCCAATCCCAACACAGCTTCACTCCAATACCTGAGATGTCCAATCCCAACGCAGCTTCACTCCAGTACCTGAGATATCCAATCCCATTCAGCTTCACTCCATTACTTGAGGTGTCCAATCCCAACGCAGCTTCACACCAATACCTGAGAAGTCCAATCCCAACGCAGCTTCACTCCAATTCCTGAGATGTCCAATCCCAACGCAGCTCCACTCCAATACCTGATATGTCCAATCCCAACGCAGCTTCACTCCAATACCTGAGAAGTCCAACAATCCCAACGCAGCTTCACTCCAATACCTGAGATGTCCAATCCCAACGCAGCTTCACTCCAATATCTGAGATGTCCAACAACAACGCAGCGTCACTCCAATAACTGAGATCTCCCATACTAACGCAGCTTCACTCCAATACCTGAGATGTCCAATCCCAACGCAGCTTCACTCCAATACCTGAGATGTCCAACCCCAACGCAGCTTCACTCCAATACCTGAGGTGTTCAATCCCAACGCAGCTTCACGCCAATACCTGAGATGTCCAATCCCAAAGCAGCTTCACTCCAATTACTGAGATCTCCAATCCTATCGCAGCTTCACTCCAATACCTGAGATATCCAATGCCAACGCAGCTCCATTCCAATACCTGATATGTCCAATCCCAACACAGCTTCACACCAATACCTGAGATCTCCAATCCCAACGCAGCTTCACTCCAAAACCTGAGATGTCCAATCCCAACGCAGCTTCACTCCAATACCTGAGAAGTCCAATCCCAACGCAGCTTCACTCCAATTCTTGAGATGTCCAATCCCAACGCAGCTCCACTCCAATACCTGATATGTCCAATCCCAACGCAGCTTCACTCCAATACCTGAGATGTCCAATCCCAACGCAGCTTCACTCCAATTCCTGAGATGTCCAATCCCAACGCAGCTCCAACCCCGTACCTGAGATGTCCAATCCCATCGCTGCTTCACTCCAATAACTGAGATGTCCAATCCCAACGCAGCTTTACTCCATTACCTTTACTCCAATACCTGAGATGTCCAATCCCGACGCGGCTTCACTTCACTACTTGAGATATCCAATCCCAAAGCAGCTTCACTCCAATACCTGAGATGTCCAATCCCAACACAGCTTCACTCCAATACCTGAGATGTCCAATCCCAACGCAGCTTCACTCCAATACCTGAGATATCCAATGCCAACGCAGCTCCATTCCAATACCTGATATGTCCAATCCCAACACAGCTTCACACCAATACCTGAGATCTCCAATCCCAATGCAGCTTCACTCCAAAACCTGAGATGTCCAATCCCAACGCAGCTTCACTCCAATACCTGAGAAGTCCAATCCCAACGCAGCTTCACTCCAATTCTTGAGATGTCCAATCCCAACGCAGCTCCACTCCAATACCTGATATGTCCAATCCCAACGCAGCTTCACTCCAATACCTGAGAAGTCCAATCCCAACGCAGCTTCACTCCAATTCCTGAGATGTCCAATCCCAACGCAGCTCCAACCCCGTACCTGAGATGTCCAATCCCATCGCTGCTTCACTCCAATAACTGAGATGTCCAATCCCAACGCAGCTTTACTCCATTACCTTCACTCCAATACCTGAGATGTCCAATCCCGACGCGGCTTCACTTCACTACTTGAGATATCCAATCCCAAAGCAGCTTCACTCCAATACCTGAGATGTCCAATCCCAACAAAGCTTCACTCCAATACCTGAGATGTCCAATCCGAACGCAGCTTCACTCCAAAACCTTCACTCCAACACATGAGATGTCCAATCCCAACGCAGCTTCACTCCAATACCTGAGATGTCCAATCCCAACGCAGCTTCACTCCAGTACCTGAGATATCCAATCCCATTCAGCTTCACTCCATTACTTGAGGTGTCCAATCCCAACGCAGCTTCACACCAATACCTGAGATCTCCAATCCCAACGCAGCTTCACTCCAATACTTGAGATGTCCAACAACAACGCAGCGTCACTCCAATAACTGAGATCTCCAATACTAACGCAGCTTCACTCCAATACCTGAGATGTCCAATCCCAACGCAGCTTCACTCCAATACCTGAGATGTCCAACCCCAACGCAGCTTCACTCCAATACCTGAGGTGTTCAATCCCAACGCAGCTTCACGCCAATACCTGAGATGTCCAATCCCAACGCAGCTTCAATCCAATTACTGAGATCTCCAATCCTATCGCAGCTTCACTCATATACCTGAGATGTCCAATCCCAACGCAGCTGCACTCAAATACCTGAGAAGTCCAATCCCAACGCAGCTTCACCCCAATACCTGAGATGTCCAATCCCAACGCAGCTTCAATCCACTACCTGAGAAGTCCACTCCCAACGCAGCGTCACTCCAATATCTGAGATGTCCAAGCCCAACGCAGCTTCACTCCAATACCTGAGATCTCCAATCCTAATGCAGCTTCACTTCAACACCTGAGACGTCAAATCCCAACGCAGCTTCACTCCAAAACTTGAGATGTCCAATCCCAACGCAGCTTCACTCCAATACCTGAGTTGGCCAATCCCAACGCACCTTCACTTCAATACCTGAGAAGTCCAATCCCAACGCAGCTTCACTTCATTACCTGAGATTTCCAATCCCATTGCAGCTTCACTCCACTACCTGAGATGTCCAATCCCAACACAGCTTCACTCCAATACTTAAGATGTCCAATCCTAACGCAGCTTCACTCCAATACCTGAGATGTCCAATACCATCGCAGCATCACTCCAATACAACAGATGTCCAATCCCAACGCAGCTTCACTCCAATACCTGAGATATCCAATCCCATTCAGCTTCACTCCAATAACTGAGATGTCCAATCCCATTGCAGCTTCACTCCATTACCTGAGATTTCCAATCCCATTGCAGCTTCACTCCACTACCTGAGATGTCCAATCCCATCGCAGCATCACTCCAATACCTCAGATGTCCAATCCCAACGCAGCGTCACTCCAATACCTGAGATGTCCATTCCCAACGCAGCTTTACTACAATACCTGAGATGTCCAATCCCAACGCAGCTTCACTCCAATACCTGAGATGTCCAATCCTAACGCAGCTTCGTTCCAATACCTGAGATGTCCAACCCCAACGCAGCTTCACTCCAATACCTGAGGTGTTCAATCCCAACGCAGCTTCACGCCAATACCTGAGATGTCCAATCCCAACGCAGCTTCACGCCAATACCTGAGATGTCCAATCCCAACGCAGCTTCACTCCAATTACTGAGATCTCCAATCCTATCGCAGCTTCACTCATATACCTGAGATGTCCAATCCCAACGCAGCTGCACTCAAATACCTGAGAAGTCCAATCCCAACGCAGCTTCACCCCAATACCTGAGATGTCCAATCCCAACGCAGCTTCAATCCAATACCTGAGATGTCCAATCCCAACGCGGCGTCACTACAATATCTGAGATGTCCAAACCCAACGCAGCTTCACTCCAATACCTGAGACGTCAAATCCCAACGCAGCTTCACTCCAAAACTTGAGATGTCCAATCCCAACGCAGCTTCACTCCAATACCTGAGTTGGCCAATCCCAACGCACCTTCGCTTCAATACCTGAGAAGTCCAATCCCAACGCAGCTTCACTTCATTACCTGAGATTTCCAATCCCATTGCAGCTTCACTCCACTACCTGAGATGTCCAATCCCGACACAGCTTCACTCCAATACTTAAGATGTCCAATCCTAACGCAGCTTCACTCCAATACCTGAGATGTCCAACCCCAACGCAGCTTCACTCCAATACCTGAGGTGTTCAATCCCAACGCAGCTTCACGCCAATACCTGAGATGTCCAATCCCAACGCAGCTTCACTCCAATTACTGAGATCTCCAATCCTATCGCAGCTTCACTCATATACCTGAGATGTCCAATCCCAACGCAGCTTCACGCCAATACCTGAGATGTCCAATCCCAACGCAGCTTCACTCCAATTACTGAGATCTCCAATCCTATCGCAGCTTCACTCATATACCTGAGATGTCCAATCCCAACGCAGCTGCACTCAAATACCTGAGAAGTCCAATCCCAACGCAGCTTCACCCCAATACCTGAGATGTCCAATCCCAACGCAGCTTCAATCCAATACCTGAGATGTCCAATCCCAACGCGGCGTCACTCCAATATCTGAGATGTCCAAACCCAACGCAGCTTCACTCCAATACCTGAGACGTCAAATCCCAACGCAGCTTCACTCCAAAACTTGAGATGTCCAATCCCAACGCAGCTTCACTCCAATACCTGAGTTGGCCAATCTCAACGCACCTTCACTTCAATACCCGAGAAGTCAAATCCCAACGCAGCTTCACTTCATTACCTGAGATTTCCAATCCCATTGCAGCTTCACTCCACTACCTGAGATGTCCAATCCCAACACAGCTTCACTCCAATACTTAAGATGTCCAATCCTAATGCAGCTTCACTTCAACACCTGAGACGTCAAATCCCAACGCAGCTTCACTCCAAAACTTGAGATGTCCAATCCCAACGCAGCTTCACTCCAATACCTGAGTTGGCCAATCCCAACGCACCTTCACTTCAATACCTGAGAAGTCCAATCCCAACGCAGCTTCACTTCATTACCTGAGATTTCCAATCCCATTGCAGCTTCACTCCACTACCTGAGATGTCCAATCCCAACACAGCTTCACTCCAATACTTAAGATGTCCAATCCTAACGCAGCTTCACTCCAATACCTGAGATGTCCAATCCCATCGCAGCATCACTCCAATACAACAGATGTCCAATCCCAACGCAGCTTCACTCCAATACCTGAGATATCCAATCCCATTCAGCTTCACTCCAATAACTGAGATGTCCAATCCCATTGCAGCTTCACTCCATTACCTGAGATTTCCAATCCCATTGCAGCTTCACTCCACTACCTGAGATGTCCAATCCCATCGCAGCATCACTCCAATACCTCAGATGTCCAATCCCAACGCAGCGTCACTCCAATACCTGAGATGTCCATTCCCAACGCAGCTTCACTCCAATACCTGAGATGTCCAATCCTAACGCAGCTTCGTACCAATACCTGAGATGTCCAACCCCAACGCAGCTTCACTCCAATACCTGAGGTGTTCAATCCCAACGCAGCTTCACGCCAATACCTGAGATGTCCAATCCCAACGCAGCTTCACTCCAATTACTGAGATCTCCAATCCTATCGCAGCTTCACTCATATACCTGAGATGTCCAATCCCAACGCAGCTGCACTCAAATACCTGAGAAGTCCAATCCCAACGCAGCTTCACCCCAATACCTGAGATGTCCAATCCCAACGCAGCTTCAATCCAATACCTGAGATGTCCAATCCCAACGCGGCGTCACTCCAATATCTGAGATGTCCAAACCCAACGCAGCTTCACTCCAATACCTGAGATCTCCAATCCTAACGCAGCTTCACTTCAACACCTGAGACGTCAAATCCCAACGCAGCTTCACTCCAAAACTTGAGATGTCCAATCCCAACGCAGCTTCACTCCAATACCTGAGTTGGCCAATCCCAACGCACCTTCACTCCAATACCTGAGATGTCCAAACCCAACGCAGCTGCACTCCAATAACTGAGATCTCCAAGCCTAACGCAGCTTCACTTCAACACCTGAGACGTCAAATCCTAACGCAGCTTCACTCCAATACCTGAGATGTGCAATCCCATCGCAGCATCACTCCAATACAACAGATGTCCAATCCCAACGCAGCTTCACTCCAATACCTGAGATATCCAATCCCATTCAGCTTCACTCCAATAACTGAGATGTCCAATCCCATCGCAGCATCACTCCAATACCTCAGATGTCCAATCCCAACGCAGCGTCACTCCAATACCTGAGATGTCCAATCCCAACGCAGCTTTACTACAATACCTGAGATGTCCAATCCCAACGCAGCTTCACTCCAATACCTGAGATGTCCAATCCTAACGCAGCTTCGTTCCAATACCTGAGATGTCCAATCTCAACGCAGCTTCACTCCAATACCTGAGATTTTCAATCCCATCGCAGCATCACTCCAATACCTCAGATGTCCAATCCCAACGCAGCTTCACTCCAATACCTGAGATGTCTAATTCCAACGCAGCTTCACTCCAATACCTGAGATGTCCAATCCCAACACAGCTTCACTCCAATACCTGAGATGTCCAATCACATTGCAGCATTACTCCAATACCTCAGAGGTCCAATCCCAACGCAGCTTCACTCCAATACCTGAGATGTGCAATCCCAACGCAGCTTTACTCCAACACCTGAGATGTCCAATCCCAACGCAGCTTCACTCCAATACCTGAGATTTCCAATCCCATTGCAGCTTCACTCCACTACCTGAGATGTCCAATCCCAACACAGCTTCACACCAATACTTAAGATGTCCAATCCTAACGCAGCTTCACTCCAATACCTGAGATGTCCAATCCCATCGCAGCATCACTCCAATACAACAGATGTCCATTCGCAACGCAGCTTCACTCCAATACCTGAGATATCCAATCCCATTCAGCTTCACTCCAATAACTGAGATGTCCAATCCCATCGCAGCATCACTCCAATACCTCAGATGTCCATTCCCAACGCAGCGTCACTCCAATACCTGAGATGTCCAATCCCAACGCAGCTTCACTCCAACACCTGAGATGTCTAATTCCAACGCAGCTTCACTCCAATACCTGAGATGTCCAATCCCAACACAGCTTCACTCCAATACCTGAGATGTCCAATCCCATTGCAGCATTACTCCAATACCTCAGAGGTCCAATCCCAACGCAGCTTCACTCCAATACCTGAGATGTCCAATCCCAACGCAGCTTTACTCCAACACCTGAGATGTCCAATCCCAACGCAGCTTCACTCCAATACCTGAGATTTCCAATCCAATTGCAGCTTCACTCCACTACCTGAGATGTCCAATCCCAACACAGCTTCACACCAATACTTAAGATGTCCAATCCTAACGCAGCTTCACTCCAATACCTGAGATGTCCAATCCCATCGCAGCATCACTCCAATACAACAGATGTCCAATCGCAAAGCAGCTTCACTCCAATACCTGAGATGTCTAATTCCAACGCAGCTTCACTCCAATACCTGAGATGTCCAATCCTAACGCAGCTTCGTACCAATACCTGAGATGTCCAACCCCAACGCAGCTTCACTCCAATACCTGAGGTGTTCAATCCCAACGCAGCTTCACGCCAATACCTGAGATGTCCAATCCCAACGCAGCTTCACTCCAATTACTGAGATCTCCAATCCTATCGCAGCTTCACTCATATACCTGAGATGTCCAATCCCAACGCAGCTGCACTCAAATACCTGAGAAGTCCAATCCCAACGCAGCTTCACCCCAATACCTGAGATGTCCAATCCCAACGCAGCTTCAATCCAATACCTGAGATGTCCAATCCCAACGCGGCGTCACTCCAATATCTGAGATGTCCAAACCCAACGCAGCTTCACTCCAATACCTGAGATCTCCAATCCTAACGCAGCTTCACTTCAACACCTGAGACGTCAAATCCCAACGCAGCTTCACTCCAAAACTTGAGATGTCCAATCCCAACGCAGCTTCACTCCAATACCTGAGTTGGCCAATCCCAACGCACCTTCACTCCAATACCTGAGATGTCCAAACCCAACGCAGCTGCACTCCAATAACTGAGATCTCCAAGCCTAACGCAGCTTCACTTCAACACCTGAGACGTCAAATCCTAACGCAGCTTCACTCCAATACCTGAGATGTGCAATCCCATCGCAGCATCACTCCAATACAACAGATGTCCAATCCCAACGCAGCTTCACTCCAATACCTGAGATATCCAATCCCATTCAGCTTCACTCCAATAACTGAGATGTCCAATCCCATCGCAGCATCACTCCAATACCTCAGATGTCCAATCCCAACGCAGCGTCACTCCAATACCTGAGATGTCCAATCCCAACGCAGCTTTACTACAATACCTGAGATGTCCAATCCCAACGCAGCTTCACTCCAATACCTGAGATGTCCAATCCTAACGCAGCTTCGTTCCAATACCTGAGATGTCCAATCTCAACGCAGCTTCACTCCAATACCTGAGATTTTCAATCCCATCGCAGCATCACTCCAATACCTCAGATGTCCAATCCCAACGCAGCTTCACTCCAATACCTGAGATGTCTAATTCCAACGCAGCTTCACTCCAATACCTGAGATGTCCAATCCCAACACAGCTTCACTCCAATACCTGAGATGTCCAATCACATTGCAGCATTACTCCAATACCTCAGAGGTCCAATCCCAACGCAGCTTCACTCCAATACCTGAGATGTGCAATCCCAACGCAGCTTTACTCCAACACCTGAGATGTCCAATCCCAACGCAGCTTCACTCCAATACCTGAGATTTCCAATCCCATTGCGGCTTCACTCCACTACCTGAGATGTCCAATCCCAACACAGCTTCACACCAATACTTAAGATGTCCAATCCTAACGCAGCTTCACTCCAATACCTGAGATGTCCAATCCCATCGCAGCATCACTCCAATACAACAGATGTCCATTCGCAACGCAGCTTCACTCCAATACCTGAGATATCCAATCCCATTCAGCTTCACTCCAATAACTGAGATGTCCAATCCCATCGCAGCATCACTCCAATACCTCAGATGTCCATTCCCAACGCAGCGTCACTCCAATACCTGAGATGTCCAATCCCAACGCAGCTTCACTCCAACACCTGAGATGTCTAATTCCAACGCAGCTTCACTCCAATACCTGAGATGTCCAATCCCAACACAGCTTCACTCCAATACCTGAGATGTCCAATCCCATTGCAGCATTACTCCAATACCTCAGAGGTCCAATCCCAACGCAGCTTCACTCCAATACCTGAGATGTCCAATCCCAACGCAGCTTTACTCCAACACCTGAGATGTCCAATCCCAACGCAGCTTCACTCCAATACCTGAGATTTCCAATCCAATTGCAGCTTCACTCCACTACCTGAGATGTCCAATCCCAACACAGCTTCACACCAATACTTAAGATGTCCAATCCTAACGCAGCTTCACTCCAATACCTGAGATGTCCAATCCCGTCGCAGCATCACTCCAATACAACAGATGTCCAATCGCAACGCAGCTTCACTCCAATACCTGAGATATCCAATCCCATTCAGCTTCACTCCAATAACTGAGATGTCCAATCCCATCGCAGCATCACTCCAATACCTCAGATGTCCATTCCCAACGCAGCGTCACTCCAATACCTGAGATGTCCAATCCCAACGCAGCTTCACTCCAATACCTGAGATGTCCAATTCCAACGCAGCTTCACTCCAATACCTGAGATGTCCAATCCTAACGCAGCTTCATTCCAATACCTGAGATGTCCAATCTCAACGCAGCTTCACTCCAATACCTGAGATTTTCAATCCCATCGCAGCATCACTCCAATACCTCAGATGTGCAATCCCAACGCAGCTTCACTCCAATACCTGAGATGTCCAATTCCAACGCAGCTTCACTCCAATACCTGAGATGTCCAATCCCAACACAGCTTCACTCCAATACCTGAGATGTCCAATCCCATCGCAGCATCACTCCAATACCTCAGAGGTCCAATCCTAACGCAGCTTCACTCCAATACCTGAGATGTCCAATCCCAACGCAGCTTTACTCCAACGCCTGAGATGTCCAATCCCAACGCAGCTTCACTCCAATACCTGAGATATCCAATCCCATTCAGCTTCACTCCAATAACTGAGATGTCCAATCCCATCGCAGCATCACTCCAATACCTCAGATGTCCAAACCCAACGCAGGGTCACTCCAATACCTGAGATGTCCAATCCCAACGCAGCTTTACTCCAATACCTGAGATGTCCAATCCCAACGCAGCTTCACTCCAATACCTGAGACGTCCAATCCTAACGCAGCTTCTTTCCAATACCTGAGATGTCCAATCCCAACGCAGCTTTACTCCAACACCTGAGATGTCCAATCCCAACGCAGCTTCACTCCAATACCTGAGATTTCCAATCCCATTGCAGCTTCACTCCACTACCTGAGACGTCCAATCCCAACACAGCTTCACACCAATACTTAAGATGTCCAATGCTAACGCAGCTTCACTCCAATACCTGAGATGTCCAATCCCATCGCAGCATCACTCCAATACAACAGATGTCCAATCGCAACGCAGCTTCACTCCAATACCTGAGATATCCAATCCCATTCAGCTTCACTCCAATAACTGAGATGTCCAATCCCATCGCAGCATCACTCCAATACCTCAGATGTCCATTCCCAACGCAGCGTCACTCCAATACCTGAGATGTCCAATCCCAACGCAGCTTCACTCCAATACCTGAGACGTCCAATTCCAACGCAGCTTCACTCCAATACCTGAGATGTCCAATCCTAACGCAGCTTCATTCCAATACCTGAGATGTCCAATCCCATCGCAGCATCACTCCAATACCTCAGATGTGTAATCCCAACGCAGCTTCACTCCAATACCTGAGATGTCCAATTCCAACGCAGCTTCACTCCAATACCTGAGATGTCCAATCCCAACACAGCTTCACTCCAATACCTGAGATGTCCAATCCCATCGCAGCATCACTCCAATACCTCAGAGGTCCAATCCCAACGCAGCTTCACTCCAATACCTGAGATGTCCAATCCCAACGCAGCTTTACTCCAACGCCTGAGATGTCCAATCCCAACGCAGCTTCACTCCAATACCTGAGATATCCAATCCCATTCAGCTTCACTCCAATAACTGAGATGTCCAATCCCATCGCAGCATCACTCCAATACCTCAGATGTCCAAACCCAACGCAGGGTCACTCCAATACCTGAGATGTCCAATCCCAACGCAGCTTCACTCCAATACCTGAGACGTCCAATCCTAACGCAGCTTCTTTCCAATACCTGAGATGTCCAATCCCAACGCAGCTTTACTCCAACACCTGAGATGTCCAATCCCAACGCAGCTTCACTCCAATACCTGAGATTTCCAATCCCATTGCAGCTTCACTCCACTACCTGAGACGTCCAATCCCAACACAGCTTCACACCAATACTTAAGATGTCCAATGCTAACGCAGCTTCACTCCAATACCTGAGATGTCCAATCCCATCGCAGCATCACTCCAATACAACAGATGTCCAATCGCAACGCAGCTTCACTCCAATACCTGAGATATCCAATCCCATTCAGCTTCACTCCAATAACTGAGATGTCCAATCCCATCGCAGCATCACTCCAATACCTCAGATGTCCATTCCCAACGCAGCGTCACTCCAATACCTGAGATGTCCAATCCCAACGCAGCTTCACTCCAATACCTGAGACGTCCAATTCCAACGCAGCTTCACTCCAATACCTGAGATGTCCAATCCTAACGCAGCTTCATTCCAATACCTGAGATGTCCAATCTCAACGCAGCTTCACTCCAATACCTGAGATTTTCAATCCCATCGCAGCATCACTCCAATACCTCAGATGTGTAATCCCAACGCAGCTTCACTCCAATACCTGAGATGTCCAATTCCAACGCAGCTTCACTCCAATACCTGAGATGTCCAATCCCAACACAGCTTCACTCCAATACCTGAGATGTCCAATCCCATCGCAGCATCACTCCAATACCTCAGAGGTCCAATCCCAACGCAGCTTCACTCCAATACCTCAGATGTCCAATCCCAACGCAGCTTTACTCCAACGCCTGAGATGTCCAATCCCAACGCAGCTTCACTCCAATACCTGAGATATCCAATCCCATTCAGCTTCACTCCAATAACTGAGATGTCCAATCCCATCGCAGCATCACTCCAATACCTCAGATGTCCAAACCCAACGCAGGGTCACTCCAATACCTGAGATGTCCAATCCCAACGCAGCTTTACTCCAATACCTGAGATGTCCAATCCCAACGCAGCTTCACTCCAATACCTGAGACGTCCAATCCTAACGCAGCTTCTTTCCAATACCTGAGATGTCCAATCCCAACGCAGCTTTACTCCAACACCTGAGATGTCCAATCCCAACGCAGCTTCACTCCAATACCTGAGATTTCCAATCCCATTGCAGCTTCACTCCACTACCTGAGACGTCCAATCCCAACACAGCTTCACACCAATACTTAAGATGTCCAATGCTAACGCAGCTTCACTCCAATACTTAAGATGTCCAATGCTAACGCAGCTTCACTCCAATACCTGAGATGTCCAATCCCATCGCAGCATCACTCCAATACAACAGATGTCCAATCGCAACGCAGCTTCACTCCAATACCTGAGATATCCAATCCCATTCAGCTTCACTCCAATAACTGAGATGTCCAATCCCATCGCAGCATCACTCCAATACCTCAGATGTCCATTCCCAACGCAGCGTCACTCCAATACCTGAGATGTCCAATCCCAACGCAGCTTCACTCCAATACCTGAGACGTCCAATTCCAACGCAGCTTCACTCCAATACCTGAGATGTCCAATCCTAACGCAGCTTCATTCCAATACCTGAGATGTCCAATCTCAACGCAGCTTCACTCCAATACCTGAGATTTTCAATCCCATCGCAGCATCACTCCAATACCTCAGATGTGTAATCCCAACGCAGCTTCACTCCAATACCTGAGATGTCCAATTCCAACGCAGCTTCACTCCAATACCTGAGATGTCCAATCCCAACACAGCTTCACTCCAATACCTGAGATGTCCAATCCCATCGCAGCATCACTCCAATACCTCAGAGGTCCAATCCCAACGCAGCTTCACTCCAATACCTCAGATGTCCAATCCCAACGCAGCTTTACTCCAACGCCTGAGATGTCCAATCCCAACGCAGCTTCACTCCAATACCTGAGATATCCAATCCCATTCAGCTTCACTCCAATAACTGAGATGTCCAATCCCATCGCAGCATCACTCCAATACCTCAGATGTCCAAACCCAACGCAGGGTCACTCCAATACCTGAGATGTCCAATCCCAACGCAGCTTTACTCCAATACCTGAGATGTCCAATCCCAACGCAGCTTCACTCCAATACCTGAGACGTCCAATCCTAACGCAGCTTCTTTCCAATACCTGAGATGTCCAATCCCAACGCAGCTTTACTCCAACACCTGAGATGTCCAATCCCAACGCAGCTTCACTCCAATACCTGAGATTTCCAATCCCATTGCAGCTTCACTCCACTACCTGAGACGTCCAATCCCAACACAGCTTCACACCAATACTTAAGATGTCCAATGCTAACGCAGCTTCACTCCAATACCTGAGATGTCCAATCCCATCGCAGCATCACTCCAATACAACAGATGTCCAATCGCAACGCAGCTTCACTCCAATACCTGAGATATCCAATCCCATTCAGCTTCACTCCAATAACTGAGATGTCCAATCCCATCGCAGCATCACTCCAATACCTCAGATGTCCATTCCCAACGCAGCGTCACTCCAATACCTGAGATGTCCAATCCCAACGCAGCTTCACTCCAATACCTGAGACGTCCAATTCCAACGCAGCTTCACTCCAATACCTGAGATGTCCAATCCTAACGCAGCTTCATTCCAATACCTGAGATGTCCAATCTCAACGCAGCTTCACTCCAATACCTGAGATTTTCAATCCCATCGCAGCATCACTCCAATACCTCAGATGTGTAATCCCAACGCAGCTTCACTCCAATACCTGAGATGTCCAATTCCAACGCAGCTTCACTCCAATACCTGAGATGTCCAATCCCAACACAGCTTCACTCCAATACCTGAGATGTCCAATCCCATCGCAGCATCACTCCAATACCTCAGAGGTCCAATCCCAACGCAGCTTCACTCCAATACCTCAGATGTCCAATTCCAACGCAGCTTTACTCCAACGCCTGAGATGTCCAATCCCAACGCAGCTTCACTTCAATACCTGAGATATCCAATCCCATTCAGCTTCACTCCAATAACTGAGATGTCCAATCCCATCGCAGCATCACTCCAATACCTCAGATGTCCAAACCCAACGCAGGGTCACTCCAATACCTGAGATGTCCAATCCCAACGCAGCTTTACTCCAATACCTGAGATGTCCAATCCTAACGCAGCTTCCTTCCAATACCTGAGATGTCCAATCTCAACGCAGCTTCACTCCAATACCTGAGATTTTCAATCCCATCGCAGCATCACTCCAATACCTCAGATGTCCAATCCCAACGCAGCTTCACTCCAATACCTGAGATGTCCAATTCCAACGCAGCTTCACTCCAATACCTGAGATGTCCAATCCCAACAAAGCTTCACTCCAATACCTGAGATGTCCAATCCCATCGCAGCATCACTCCAATACCTCAGAGGTCCAGTCCCAACGCAGCTTCACTCCAATACCTGAGATGTCCAATCCCAACGCAGCTTCACTCCAATATCTATGATGTCCAATCTCTTCGCAGCATCACTCCAATACATCAGATGTCCAATCCAAACGCAGCTTCACTCCAATACCTGAGATGTCCAATCCTAACGCAGCTTCGTTCCAATACCTGAGATGTCCAATCTCAACGCAGCTTCACTCCAATACCTGAGATTTTCAATCCCATCGCAGCATCACTCCAATACCTCAGATGTCCAATCCCAAAGCAGCTTCACTCCAATACCTGAGATGTCTAATTCCAACGCAGCTTCACTCCAATACCTGAGATGTCCAATCCCAACACAGCTTCACTCCAATACCTGAGATGTCCAATCCCATCGCAGCATCACTCCAATACCTCAGAGGTCCGGTCCCAACGCAGCTTCACACCAATACCTGAGATGTCCAATCCCAACGCAGCTTCACTCCAATATCTATGATGTCCAATCTCGTCGCAGCATCACTCCAATACATCAGATGTCCAATCCCAACGCAGCTTCACTCCAATACCTGAGATTTCCAATCCCAACACAGCTTCACTCCAATACCTGAGATGTCCAATCCCATCGCAGCATCACTCCAATACCTCAGAGGTCCAATCCCAACGCAGCTTCACTCCAATACCTGAGATGTCCAATCCCAACGCAGCTTTACTCCAACACCTGAGATGTCCAATCCCAACGCAGCTTCACTCCAATACCTGAGATTTCCAATCCCATTGCAGCTTCACTCCACTACCTGAGATGTCCAATCCCAACACAGCTTCACTCCAATACTTAAGATGTCCAATCCTAACGCAGCTTCACTCCAATACCTGAGATGTCCAATCCCATCGCAGCATCACTCCAATACAACAGATGTCCAATCGCAACGCAGCTTCCCTCCAATACATGAGATATCCAATCCCAACGCAGCTTTACTCCAATACCTGAGATGTCCAATCCTAACGCAGCTTCGTTCCAATACCTGAGATGTCCAATCTCAACGCAGCTTCACTCCAATACCTGAGATTTTCAATCCCATCGCAGCATCACTCCAATACCTCAGATGTCCAATCCCAAAGCAGCTTCACTCCAATACCTGAGATGTCTAATTCCAACGCAGCTTCACTCCAATACCTGAGATGTCCAATCCCAACACAGCTTCACTCCAATACCTGAGATGTCCAATCCCATCGCAGCATCACTCCAATACCTCAGAGGTCCGGTCCCAACGCAGCTTCACTCCAATACCTGAGATGTCCAATCCCAACGCAGCTTCACTCCAATATCTATGATGTCCAATCTCGTCGCAGCATCACTCCAATACATCAGATGTCCAATCCCAACGCAGCTTCACTCCAATACCTGAGATTTCCAATCCCAACACAGCTTCACTCCAATACCTGAGATGTCCAATCCCATCGCAGCATCACTCCAATACCTCAGAGGTCCAATCCCAACGCAGCTTCACTCCAATACCTGAGATGTCCAATCCCAACGCAGCTTTACTCCAACACCTGAGATGTCCAATCCCAACGCAGCTTCACTCCAATACCTGAGATTTCCAATCCCATTGCAGCTTCACTCCACTACCTGAGATGTCCAATCCCAACACAGCTTCACTCCAATACTTAAGATGTCCAATCCTAACGCAGCTTCACTCCAATACCTGAGATGTCCAATCCCATCGCAGCATCACTCCAATACAACAGATGTCCAATCGCAACGCAGCTTCACTCCAATACCTGAGATATCCAATCCCATTCAGCTTCACTCCAATAACTGAGATGTCCAATCCCATCGCAGCATCACTCCAATACCTCAGATGTCCATTCCCAACGCAGCGTCACTCAAATACCTGAGATGTCCAATCCCAACGCAGCTTTACTCCAATACCTGAGATGTCCAATCCCAACGCAGCTTCACTCCAATACCTGAGATGTCCAATCCTAACGCAGCTTCACTCCAATACCTGAGATGTCTAATTCCAACGCAGCTTCACTCCAATACCTGAGATGTCCAATCCCAACACAGCTTCACTCCAATACCTGAGATGTCCAATCCCATCGCAGCATCACTCCAATACCTCAGAGGTCCAGTCCCAACGCAGCTTCACTCCAATACCTGAGATGTCCAATCCCAACGCAGCTTCACTCCAATATCTATGATGTCCAATCTCGTCGCCTTATCACTCCAATACATCAGATGTCCAATCCCAACGCAGCTTCACTCCAATACCTGAGATGTCCAATCCCAACACAGCTTCACTCCAATACCTGAGATGTCCAATCCCATCGCAGCATCACTCCAATACCTCAGAGGTCCAATCCCAACGCAGCTTCACTCCAATACCTGAGATGTCCAATCCCAACGCAGCTTTACTCCAACACCTGAGATGTCCAATCCCAACGCAGCTTCACTCCAATACCTGAGATTTCCAATCCCATTGCAGCTTCACTCCACTACCTGAGATGTCCAATCCCATCGCAGCATCACTCCAATACCTCAGAGGTCCAATCCCAACGCAGCTTCACTCCAATACCTGAGATGTCCAATCCCAACGCAGCTTTACTCCAACACCTGAGATGTCCAATCCCAACGCAGCTTCACTCCAATACCTGAGATTTCCAATCCCATTGCAGCTTCACTCCACTACCTGAGATGTCCAATCCCAACACAGCTTCACTCCAATACTTAAGATGTCCAATCCTAACGCAGCTTCACTCCAATACCTGAGATGTCCAATCCCATCGCAGCATCACTCCAATACAACAGATGTCCAATCGCAACGCAGCTTCACTCCAATTCCTGAGATATCCAATCCCATTCAGCTTCACTCCAATAACTGAGATGTCCAATCCCATCGCAGCATCACTCCAATACCTCAGATGTCCATTCCCAACGCAGCGTCACTCAAATACTGAGATGTCCAATCCCAACGCAGCTTTACTCCAATACCTGAGATGTCCAATCCCAACGCAGCTTCACTCCAATACCTGAGATGTCCAATCCTAACGCAGCTTCACTCCAATACCTGAGATGTCTAATTCCAACGCAGCTTCACTCCAATACCTGAGATGTCCAATCCCAACACAGCTTCACTCCAATACCTGAGATGTCCAATCCCATCGCAGCATCACTCCAATACCTCAGAGGTCCTGTCCCAACGCAGCTTCACTCCAATACCTGAGATGTCCAATCCCAACGCAGCTTCACTCCAATATCTATGATGTCCAATCTCGTCGCCTTATCACTCCAATACATCAGATGTCCAATCCCAACGCAGCTTCACTCAAATACCTGAGATGTCCAATCCCAACACAGCTTCACTCCAATACCTGAGATGTCCAATCCCATCGCAGCATCACTCCAATACCTCAGAGGTCCAATCCCAACGCAGCTTCACTCCAATACCTGAGATGTCCAATCCCAACGCAGCTTTACTCAAACACCTGAGATGTCCAATCCCAACGCAGCTTCACTCCAATACCTGAGATTTCCAATCCCATTGCAGCTTCACTCCACTACCTGAGATGTCCAATCCCATTGCAGCTTCACTCCACTACCTGAGATGTCCAATCCCAACACAGCTTCACTCCAATACTTAAGATGTCCAATCCTAACGCAGCTTCACTCCAATACCTGAGATGTCCAATCCCATCGCAGCATCACTCCAATACAACAGATGTCCAATCGCAACGCAGCTTCACTCCAATTCCTGAGATATCCAATCCCATTCAGCTTCACTCCAATAACTGAGATGTCCAATCCCATCGCAGCATCACTCCAATACCTCAGATGTCCATTCCCAACGCAGCGTCACTCAAATACTGAGATGTCCAATCCCAACGCAGCTTTACTCCAATACCTGAGATGTCCAATCCCAACGCAGCTTCACTCCAATACCTGAGATGTCCAATCCTAACGCAGCTTCACTCCAATACCTGAGATGTCTAATTCCAACGCAGCTTCACTCCAATACCTGAGATGTCCAATCCCAACACAGCTTCACTCCAATACCTGAGATGTCCAATCCCATCGCAGCATCACTCCAATACCTCAGAGGTCCTGTCCCAACGCAGCTTCACTCCAATACCTGAGATGTCCAATCCCAACGCAGCTTCACTCCAATATCTATGATGTCCAATCTCGTCGCCTTATCACTCCAATACATCAGATGTCCAATCCCAACGCAGCTTCACTCAAATACCTGAGATGTCCAATCCCAACACAGCTTCACTCCAATACCTGAGATGTCCAATCCCATCGCAGCATCACTCCAATACCTCAGAGGTCCAATCCCAACGCAGCTTCACTCCAATACCTGAGATGTCCAATCCCAACGCAGCTTTACTCCAACACCTGAGATGTCCAATCCCAACGCAGCTTCACTCCAATACCTGAGATTTCCAATCCCATTGCAGCTTCACTCCACTACCTGAGATGTCCAATCCCAACACAGCTTCACTCCAATACTTAAGATGTCCAATCCTAACGCAGCTCACTCCAATAACTGAGATGTCCAATCCCATCGCAGCATCACTCCAATACAACAGATGTCCAATCGCAACGCAGCTTCACTCCAATACCTGAGATATCCAATCCCATTCAGCTTCACTCCAATAACTGAGATGTCCATTCCCAACGCAGCGTCACTCAAATACCTGAGATGTCCAATCCCAACGCAGCTTTACTCCAATACCTGTGATTTCCAATCCCAACGCAGCTTCACTCCAATACCTGAGATGTCCAATCCTAACGCAGCTTCATTCCAATACCTGAGATGTCCAATCTCAACGCAGCTTCACTCCAATACCTGAGATTTTCAATCCCATCGCAGCATCACTCCAATACCTCAGATGTCCAATCCCAACGCAGCTTCACTCCAATACCTAAGATGTTCAATTCCAACGCAGCTTCACTCCAATACCTGAGATGTCCAATCCCAACACAGCTTCACTCCAATACCTGAGATGTCCAATCCCATCGCAGCATCACTCCAATACCTCAGAGGTCCAATCCCAACGCAGCTTCACTCCAATACCTGAGATGTCCAATCCCAACGCAGCTTTACTCCAACACCTGAGATGTCCAATTCCAACGCAGCGTCACTCCAATACCTGAGATATCCAATCCCATTCAGCTTCACTCCAATAACTGAGATGTCCAATCCCATCGCAGCATCACTCCAATACCACAGATGTCCAAACCCAACGCAGGGTCACTCCAATACCTGAGATGTCCAATCCCAACGCAGCTTTACTCCAATACCTGAAATGTCCAATCCCAACGCAGCTTCACTCCAATACCTGAGATGTCCAATCCTAACGCAGCTTCTTTCCAATACCTGAGATGTCCAATCTCAACGCAGCTTCACTCCAATACCTGAGATTTTCAATCCCATCGCAGCATCACTCCAATACCTCAGATGTCCAATCCCAACGCAGCTTCACTCCAATACCTGAGATGTCCAATTCCAACGCAGCTTCACTCCAATACCTGAGATGTCCAATCCCAACACAGCTTCACTCCAATACCTGAGATGTCCAATCCCATCGCAGCATCACTCCAATACCTCAGAGGTCCAGTCCCAACGCAGCTTCACTCCAATACCTGAGATGTCCAATCCCAACGCAGCTTCACTCCAATATCTATGATGTCCAATCTCGTCGCAGCATCACTCCAATACATCAGATGTCCAATCCAAACGCAGCTTCACTCTAAAACCTGAGATGTCCAATCCCAACGCAGCTTCACTCCAATACCTGAGATGTACAATCTCAACGCAGCTTCACTCCAATACCTGAGATTTTCAATCCCATCGCAGCATCACTCCAATACCTCAGATGCCCAATCCCAACGCAGCTTCACTCCAATACGTGAGTTGTCCAATCCCAGTCAGCTTCACTCCAATAACTGAGATGTCCGATCCCATCGCAGTATCACTCCAATACCTCAGATGTCCAATCCCAACGCAGCTTCACTCCAATACCTGAGATGTCCAATCCCATCGCAGCATCACTCCAATACCTCAGAGTCCCAATCCCAACGCAGCTTCACTGCAATACCTGAGTTGTTCAATCCCATCGCAGCATCACTCCAATACATCAGATGTCCAATCCCAACGCAGCTTCACTCTAATACCTGAGATGTCCAATCCCAACGCAGCTTCACTCCAATACATGAGATGTCCAATCTCAACGCAGCTTCACTCCAATACTTGAGATTTACAATCCCATCGCAGCATCACTCCAATACCTCAGATGTCCAACCCCAACGCAGCTTCACTCCAATACCTGAGTTGTCCAATCCCATTCAGCTTCACTCCAATAACTGAGATGTTCAATCCCATCGCAGCATCACTCCAATACCTCAGATGTCCAATCCCAACGCAGCTTCACTCCAATACCTGAGATGTCCAATCCCAACGCAGCATCACTCCAATACCTCAGATGTCCAATCCCAACGCAGCTTCACTCCAATACCTGAGATGTCCAATCCCAACACAGCTTCACTCCGATACCTGAGATGTCCAATCCCATCGCAGCATCACTCCAAAACCTCAGAGGTCCAATCCCAACGCAGCTTCACTCCAATACCTGAGATGTCCAATCCCAACGCATCTTCACTCCAATACCTGGGATGTGCAATCCCATCGCAGCATCACTCCAATACATCAGATGTCCAATCCCAACGCAGCTTCACTCTAATACCTGAGATGTCCAATCCCATCGCAGCTTCACTCCAATACCTCAGAGATCCAATCCCAACGCAGCTTCACTCCAATACCTGAGATGTCCAATCCCAACGCAGTTCACTCCAATACCTATGATGTCCAATCCCAACGCAGCTTCACTCAAATAACTGAGATGTCCAATCCCATCGCAGCATCACTCCAATACCTCAGAGGTCCAGTCCCAACGCAGCTTCACTCCAATACCTGAGATGTCCAATCCCAACGCAGCTTCACTCCAATATCTATGATGTCCAATCTCGTCGCAGCATCACTCCAATACATCAGATGTCCAATCCAAACGCAGCTTCACTCTAAAACCTGAGACGTCCAATCCCAACGCAGCTTCACTCCAATACCTGAGATGTACAATCTCAACGCAGCTTCACTCCAATACCTGAGATTTTCAATCCCATCGCAGCATCACTCGAATACCTCAGATGTCCAATCCCAACGCAGCTTCACTCCAATACGTGAGTTGTCCAATCCCATTCAGCTTCACTCCAATAACTGAGATGTCCGATCCCATCGCAGTATCACTCCAATACCTCAGATGTCCAATCCCAACGCAGCTTCACTCCAATACCTGAGATGTCCAATCCCATCGCAGCATCACTCCAATACCTCAGAGTCCCAATCCCAACGCAGCTTCACTGCAATACCTGAGTTGTTCAATCCCATCGCAGCATCACTCCAATACATCAGATGTCCAATCCCAAGGCAGCTTCACTCTAATACCTGAGATGTCCAATCCCAACGCAGCTTCACTCCAATACATGAGATGTCCAATCTCAACGCAGCTTCACTCCAATACTTGAGATTTACAATCCCATCGCAGCTTCACTCCAATACCTCAGATGTCCAACCCCAACGCAGCTTCACTCCAATACCTGAGTTGTCCAATCCCATTCAGCTTCACTCCAATAACTGAGATGTTCAATCCCATCGCAGCATCACTCCAATACCTCAGATGTCCAATCCCAACGCAGCTTCACTCCAATACCTGAGATGTCCAATCCCAACGCAGCATCACTCCAATACCTCAGATGTCCAATCCCAACGCAGCTTCACTCCAATACCTGAGATGTCCAATCCCAACACAGCTTCACTCCGATACCTGAGATGTCCAATCCCATCGCAGCATCACTCCAAAACCTCAGAGGTCCAATCCCAACGCAGCTTCACTCCAATACCTGAGATGTCCAATCCCAACGCATCTTCACTCCAATACCTGGGATGTGCAATCCCATCGCAGCATCACTCCAATACATCAGATGTCCAATCCCAACGCAGCTTCACTCTAATACCTGAGATGTCCAATCCCATCGCAGCTTCACTCCAATACCTCAGAGGTCCAATCCCAACGCAGCTTCACTCCAATACCTGAGATGTCCAATCCCAACGCAGTTCACTCCAATACCTATGATGTCCAATCCCAACGCAGCTTCACTCCAATACCTGAGATGTGCAATACCATCGCAGCATCACTCCAATACGTCAGATGTCCAATCCCAACGCAGCTTCACTCAAATAACTGAGATGTCCAATCCCATCGCAGCATCACTCCAATACCTCAGAGGTCCAATCCCAACGCAGCTTCACTCCAATAGCTGAGATGTCCAATCCCAACGCAGTTCACTCCAATACCTATGATGTCCAATCCCAACGCAGCTTCACTCCAATACCTGAGATGTGCAATCCCATCGCAGCATCACTCCAATACGTCAGATGACCAATCCCAACGCAGCTTCACTCTAATAACTGAGATGTCCAATCCCAACGCGGCTTCACTCCATTACCTGAGATGTCCAATCTCAACGCAGCTTCACTCCAATACCTGAGATTATCAATCCCATCGCAGCATCACTCCAATACCTCAGATGTCCAATCCCAACGCAGCTTCACTCCAATACCTGAGTTGTCCAATCCCATTCAGCTTCACTCTAATAACTGAGATGTCCAATCCCATCGCAGCATCACTCCAATACCTCAGATGTCCAATCCCAACGCAGCTTCACTCCAATACCTGAGATGTCCAATCCCAACGCAGCTTCAATCCAATAGCTGAGATGTCCAATCCCATCGCAGCATCACTTCAAAACCTCAGAGGTCCAATCCCAACGCAGCTTCACTCCAATACCTGAGATGTCCAATCCCAACGCAGCTTCACTCCAATACCTATGATGTCCAATCCCAACGCATCGTCACTCCAATACCTGGGATGTGCAATCCCAACGCAGCATCACTCCAATACATCAGATGTCCAATCCCAACGCAGCTTCACTCTAATACCTGAGATGTCCAATCCCATCGCAGCATCACTCCAATACCTCAGAGGTCCATTCCCAACGCAGCTTCACTCCAATACCTGAGATGTCCAATCCCAACGCAGTTCACTCCAATACCTATGATGTCCAATCCCAACGCAGCTTCACTCCAATACCTGAGATGTGCAATCCCATCGCAGCATCACTCCAATACGTCAGATGTCCAATCTCAACGCAGCTTCACTATAATAACTGAGATATCCAATCCCATCGCAGCATCACTCCAATACCTCAGAGGTCCAATCCCAACGCAGCTTCACTCCAATACCTGAGATGTCCAATCCCAACGCAGTTTACTCCAATACCTATGATGTCCAATCCCAACGCAGCTTCACTCCAATACCTGAGATGTGAAATCCCATCGCAGCATCACTCCAATACGGCAGATGTCCAATCCCAACGCAGCTTCACTCTAATAACTGAGATGTCCAATCCCAACGCAGCTTCACTCCAATACCTGAGATGTCCAATCCCAACGCCGCTTCACTCCAATACCTGAGATATCCAATCGCATTCAGCTTCACTCCAATACCTGAGATGTCCAATCCCAACGCATCTTCACTCCAATACCTGGGATGTGCAATCCCATCGCAGCATCACTCTAATACATCAGATGTCCAATCCCAACGCAGCTTCACTCTAATACCTGAGATGTCCAATCCCATCGCAGCATCACTCCAATACCTCAGAGGTCCAATCCCAACGCAGCTTCAATCCAATACCTGAGATGTCCAATCCCAACGCAGTTCACTCCAATACTATGATGTCCAATCCCAATGCAGCTTCACTCCAATACCTGAGATGTGCAATCCCATCGCAGCATCACTCCAATACGTCAGATGTCCAATCCCAACGCAGCTTCACTCTAATAACTGAGATATCCAATCCCATCGCAGCATCACTCCAATGCCTCAGAGGTCCAATCCAACGCAGCTTCACTCCAATACTGAGATGTCCAATCCCAACGCAGTTCACTCCAATACTTATGATGTCCAATCCCAACGCAGCTTCACTCCAATACCTGAGATGTGCAATCCCATCGCAGCATCACTCCAATACGTCAGATGTCCAATCCCAACGCAGCTTCACTCTAATAACTGAGATGTCCAATCCCAACGCAGCTTCACTCCAATACCTGAGATGTCCAATCTCAACGCAGCTTCACTCCAATACCTGAGATTTTCAATCCCATCGCAGCATCACTCCAATACCTCAGATGTCCAATCCCAACGCAGCTTCACTGCAATACCTGAGTTGTCCAATCCCATTCAGCTTCACTCCAATAACTGAGATGTCCAATCCCATCGCAGCATCACTCCAATACCTCAGATGCCCAATCCCAACGCAGCTTCACTCCAATACCTGAGATGTCCAATCCCAACGCAGTTCACTCCAATACCTATGATGTCCAAACCCAACGCATCTTCACTCCAATACCTGGGATGTGCAATCCCATCGCAGCATCACTCCAATACATCAGATGTCGAATCCCAACGCAGCTTCACTCTAATACCTGATATGTCCAATCCCATCGCAGCATCACTCCAATACCTCAGAGGTCCAATCCCAACGCAGCTTCACTCCTATACCTGAGATGTCCAATCCCAACGCAGTTCACTCCAATACCTATGATGTCCAATCCCAACGCAGCTTCACTCCAATACCTGAGATGTGCAATCCCATCGCAGCATCACTCCAATACGTCAGATGTCCAATCCCAACGCAGCTTCACTCTAATAACTGAGATGTCCAGTCCCAACGCAGCTTCACTCCAATACCTCAGAGGTCCAATCCCAACGCAGCTTCACTCCAATACCTGAGATGTCCAATCCCAACGCAGTTCACTCCAATACCTATGATGTCCAATCCCAACGCATCTTCACTCCAATACCTGGGATGTGCAATCCCATCGCAGCATCACTCCAATACATCAGATGTCCAATCCCAACGCAGCTTCACTCTAATACCTGAGATGTCCAATCCCATCGCAGCATCACTCCAATACCTCAGAGGTCCAATCCCAACGCAGCTTCACTCCAATACCTGAGATGTTCAATCCCAACGCAGTTCACTCCAATACCTATGATGTCCAATCCCAACGCAGCTTCACTCCAATACCTGAGATGTGCAATCCCATCGCAGCATCACTCCAATACGTCAGATGTCCAATCCCAACGCAGCTTCACTCTAATAACTGAGATGTCCAATCCCAACGCAGCTTCACTCCAATACCTGAGATGTCCAATCTCAACGCAGCTTCACTCCAATACCTGAGATTTTCAATCCCATCGCAGCATCACTCCAATACCTCAGATGTCCAATCCCAACGCAGCTTCACTGCAATACCTGAGTTTTCCAATCCCATTCAGCTTCACTCCAATAACTGAGATGTCCAATCCCATCGCAGCATCACTCCAATACCTCAGATGCCCAATCCCAACGCAGCTTCACTCCAATACCTGAGATGTCCAATCCCAACGCAGTTCACTCCAATACCTATGATGTCCAATCCCAACGCATCTTCACTCCAATACCTGGGATGTGCAATCCCATCGCAGCATCACTCCAATACATCAGATGTCCAATCCCAACGCAGCTTCACTCTAATACCTGAGATGTCCAATCCCATCGCAGCATCACTCCAATACCTCAGAGGTCCAATCCCAACGCAGCTTCACTCCAATACCTGAGATGTCCAATCCCAACGCAGTTCACTCCAATACCTATGATGTCCAATCCCAACGCAGCTTCACTCCAATACCTGAGATGTGCAATCCCATCGCAGCATCACTCCAATACGTCAGATGTCCAATCCCAACGCAGCTTCACTCTAATAACTGAGATATCCAATCCCATCGCAGCATCACTCCAATACCTCAGAGGTCCAATCCCAACGCAGCTTCACTCCAATACCTGAGATGTCCAATCCCAACGCAGTTCACTCCAATACCTATGATGTCCAATCCCAACGCAGCTTCACTCCAATACCTGAGATGTGCAATCCCATCGCAGCATCACTCCAATACGTCAGATGTCCAATCCCAACGCAGCTTCACTCTAATACCTGAGATGTCCAATCTCAACGCAGCTTCACTCCAATAACTGAGATTTTCAATCCCATCGCAGCATCACTCCAATACCTCAGATGTCCAATCCCAACGCAGCTTCACTGCAATACCTGAGTTGTCCAATCCCATTCAGCTTCACTCCAATAACTGAGATGTCCAATCCCATCGCAGCATCACTCCAATACCTCAGATGCCCAATCCCAACGCAGCTTCACTCCAATTCCTGAGACGTTCAGTCCCATCGCAGCATCACTGCAATACCTCAGAGGTCCAATCCCAACGCAGCTTCACTCCAATACCTGAGATTTCCAATCCCAACGCAGCTTCACTCCAATACCTGAGTTGTCCAATCCCTTTCAGCTTCACTCCAATAACTGAGATGTCCAATCCCATCGCAGCATCACTCCAACACCTCAGATGTCCAATCCCAACGCAGCTTCACTCCAACACCTGAGATGTCCAATCCCAACGCAGCGTCACTCCAATACCTCAGATGTCCAATCCCAACGCAGTTTTACTCCAATACCTGAGATGTCCAATCCCAACGCAGCATCACTCCAATAGCTCAGATGTCCAATCACAACGCAGCTTCAATCCAATACCTGAGATGTCCAATCCCATCGCAGCATCACTTTAATACCTCAGAGGTCCAATCCCAACGCAGCTTCACTTCAATACCTGAGATGTCCAATCTCAACGAAGCTTCACTCCAATACCTGAGATTTTCAATCCCATCGCAGCATCACTCCAATACCTCAGATGTCCTATCCCAACGCAGCTTCACTCCAATACCTGAATTGTCCAATCCCATTCAGCTTCACTCCAATAACTGAGATTTCCAATCCCATCGCAGCATCACTCCCAGACCTCAGATGTCCAATCCCAACGCAGCTTCACTCCAATACCTGAGATGTCCAAATCCCAACGCAGCATCACTCCAATACCTCAGATGTCCAATCCCAACGCAGTTTCATTCCAATACCTGAGATGTCCAATCCCAACGCAGCATCACTCCAATACCTCAGAGGTCCAATCCCAACGCAGCTTCACTCCAATACCTGAGATGTCCAATCCCAACGCAGCTTCACTCCAATACCTGAGATGTCCAATCCCATCGCAGCATCACTTCAATACCTCAGAGGTCCAATCCTAACGCAGCTTCACTCCAATACCTGAGATGTCCAATCCCAACGCAGCTTCACTCCAATACCTGAGTTGTCCAATCCCTTTCAGCTTCACTCCAAAAACTGAGATGTCCAATCCCATCGCAGCATCACTCCAATACCTCAGATGTCCAATCCCAACGCAGCTTCATTCAATACCTGAGATGTCCAATCCCAACACAGCTTCACTCAATACCTGAGATGTCCAATCCAATCGCAGCATCACTCCAATACCTCAGAGGTCCAATCCCAACGCAGCTTCACTCCACTACCTGAGATGTCCAATCCCAACGCAGCGTCACTCCAATACCTCAGATGTCCAATCCCAACGCAGTTTTACTCCAATACCTGAGATGTCCAATCCCAACGCAGCATCACTCCAATAGCTCAGATGTCCAATCACAACGCAGCTTCAATCCAATACCTGAGATGTCCAATCCCATCGCAGCATCACTTTAATACCTCAGAGGTCCAATCCCAACGCAGCTTCACTTCAATACCTGAGATGTCCAATCTCAACGAAGCTTCACTCCAATACCTGAGATTTTCAATCCCATCGCAGCATCACTCCAATACCTCAGATGTCCTATCCCAACGCAGCTTCACTCCAATACCTGAATTGTCCAATCCCATTCAGCTTCACTCCAATAACTGAGATTTCCAATCCCATCGCAGCATCACTCACAGACCTCAGATGTCCAATCCCAACGCAGCTTCACTCCAATACCTGAGATGTCCAAATCCCAACGCAGCATCACTCCAATACCTCAGATGTCCAATCCCAACGCAGTTTCATTCCAATACCTGAGATGTCCAATCCCAACGCAGCATCACTCCAATACCTCAGAGGTCCAATCCCAACGCAGCTTCACTCCAATACCTGAGATGTCCAATCCCAACGCAGCTTCACTCCAATACCTGAGATGTCCAATCCCATCGCAGCATCACTTCAATACCTCAGAGGTCCAATCCTAACGCAGCTTCACTCCAATACCTGAGATGTCCAATCCCAACACAGCTTCACTCAATACCTGAGATGTCCAATCCAATCGCAGCATCACTCCAATACCTCAGAGGTCCAATCCCAACGCAGCTTCACTCCACTACCTGAGATGTCCAATCCTAACGCAGCTTCACTCCAATACCTGAGATGTCCAATCCCATCGCAGCATCACTCCAATACCTCAGAGGTCCAATCCCAACGCAGCTTCACTCCAATACCTGAGATGTCCAATCCTAACGCAGCTTCACTCCAATACCTGAGATGTCCAATCCCATCGCAGCATCACTCCAATACCTCAGAGGTCCAATCCCAACGCAGCTTCACTCCAATACCTGAGATGTCCAATCCTAACGCAGCTTCACTCCAATACCTGAGATGTCCAATCCCATCGCAGCCTCACTCCAATACCTCAGAGGTCCAATCCCAACGCAGCTTCACTCCAATACCTGAGATGTCCAATCCCAACGCAGCTTCACTCCATTACCTGAGTTGTCCAATCCCTTTCAGCTTCACTCCAATAACTGGGATGTCCAATCCCATCGCAGCATCACTCCAATACCTCAGATGTCCAATCCAAACGCAGCTTCACTCCAATACCTGAGATGTCCAATCCCAACGCAGCGTCACTCCAATACCTCAGATGTCCAATCCCAACGCAGTTTTACTCCAATACCTGAGATGTCCAATCCCAACGCAGCATCACTCCAATACCTCAGATGTCCAATCGCAACGCAGCTTCAATCCAATACCTGAGATGTCCAATCCCATCGCAGCATCACTAAAATACCTCAGAGGTCCAATCTCAACGCAGCTTCACTCCAATACCTGAGATGTCCAATCTCAACGCAGCTTCACTCCAGTACCTGAGATGTCCAATCCCAACGCAGCTTCACTCCAATACCTGAGATGTCCAATCCCATCGCAGCATCACTTCAATACCTCAGAGGTCCAATCCTAACGCAGCTTCACTCCAATACCTGAGATGTCCAATCCCAACGCAGCTTCACTCCAATACCTGAGTTGTCCAATCCCTTTCAGCTTCACTCCAATACCTGAGATGTCCAATCCCATCGCAGCATCACTCCAATACCTCAGAGGTCCAATCCCAACGCAGCTTCACTCCAATACCTGAGATGTCCAATCCTAACGCAGCTTCACTCCAATACCTGAGATGTCCAATCCCATCGCAGCATCACTCCAATACCTCAGAGGTCCAATCCCAACGCAGCTTCACTCCAATACCTGAGATGTCCAATCCCAACGCAGCTTCACTCCATTACCTGAGTTGTCCAATCCCTTTCAGCTTCACTCCAATAACTGGGATGTCCAATCCCATCGCAGCATCACTCCAATACCTCAGATGTCCAATCCAAACGCAGCTTCACTCCAATACCTGAGATGTCCAATCCCAACGCAGCGTCACTCCAATACCTCAGATGTCCAACCCCAACGCAGTTTTACTCCAATACCTGAGATGTCCAATCCCAACGCAGCATCACTCCAATACCTCAGATGTCCAATCGCAACGCAGCTTCAATCCAATACCTGAGATGTCCAATCCCATCGCAGCATCACTAAAATACCTCAGAGGTCCAATCTCAACGCAGCTTCACTCCAATACCTGAGATGTCCAATCTCAACGCAGCTTCACTCCAGTACCTGAGATGTCCAATCCCAACGCAGCTTCACTCCAATACCTGAGATGTCCAATCCCATCGCAGCATCACTTCAATACCTCAGAGGTCCAATCCTAACGCAGCTTCACTCCAATACCTGAGATGTCCAATCCCAACGCAGCTTCACTCCAATACCTGAGTTGTCCAATCCCTTTCAGCTTCACTCCAATAACTGAGATGTCCAATCCCATCGCAGCATCACTCCAATACCTCAGATTTCCAATCCAAACGCAGCTTCATTCAATACCTGAGATGTCCGATCCCAACACAGCTTCACTCAATACCTGGCAGCATCACTCCAATACCTCAGAGGTCCAATCCCAACGCAGCTTCACTCCACTACCTGAGACGTCCAATCCCAACGCAGCTTCACTCCAATACCTGAGATGTCCAATCCCATCGCAGCATCACTCCAATACCTCAGAGGTCCAATCCCAACGCAGCTTCACTCCAATACCTGAGATGTCCAATCCCAACGCAGCTTCACTCCATTACCTGAGTTGTCCAATCCCTTTCAGCTTCACTCCAATAACTGAGATGTCCAATCCCATCGCAGCATCACTCCAATACCTCAGATTTCCAATCCAAACGCAGCTTCACTCCAATAACTGAGATGTCCAATCGCAACGCAGCGTCACTCCAATACCTCAGATGTCCAACCCCAACGCAGTTTTACTCCAATACCTGAGATGTCCAATCCCAACGCAGCATCACTCCAATACCTCAGATGTCCAATCCCAACGCAGCTTCAATCCAATACCTGAGATGTCCAATCCCATCGCAGCATCACTCCAATACCTCAGAGGTCCAATCTCAACGCAGCTTCACTCCAATACATGAGATGTCCAATCTCAACGCAGCTTCACTCCAATACCTGAGATTTTCAATCCCATCGCAGCATCACTCCGATACCTCAGATGTCCAATCCCAACGCAGCTTCACTCCAATACCTCAGTTGTCCAATGCCATTCAGCTTCACTCCAATAACTGAGATGTCCAATCCCATCGCAGCATCACTCCAATACCTCAGATGTCCAATCCCAACGCAGCTTCACTCCAATACCTGAGATGTCCAATCCCAACGCAGCATCACTCCAACACCTCAGATGTCCAATCCCAACGCAGTTTCATTCCAATAACTGAGATGTCAAATCCCAACGCAGCATCACTCCAATACCTCAGACTTCCAATCCCAACGCAGCTTCACTCCAATAGCTGAGATGTCGAATCCCAACACAGCTTCACTCAATACCTGAGGTTTCCAATCCCATCGCAGCATCACTCCAATACCTCAGAGGTCCAATCCCAACGCATTTTCACTCCAATACCTGAGATGTCCAATCCCAACGCAGCTTCACTCCAATAGCTGAGATGTCGAATCCCAACGCAGCTTCACTCCAATACCTGAGATGTCCAATCCCATCGCAGCATCACTCCAATACATCAGATGTCCAATCCCAACGCAGCTTCACTCCATTACCTGAGTTGTCCAATCCCATTCAGCTTCACTCCAATAACTTAGATGTCCAATCCCATCGCAGCATCACTCCAATACCTCAGATGTCCAATCCCAACGCAGCTTCACTCCAATACCTGAGATGTCCAATCCCAACGCAGCTTCAATCCAATACTTGAGATGTCCAATCCCATCGCAGCATCACTCCAATACCTCAGAGGTCCAACCTCAACGCAGCTTCACTCCAATACCTGAGATGTCCAATCTCAACGCAGCTTCACTCCAATACCTGAGATTTTCAATCCCATCGCAGCATCACTCCAATACCTCAGATGTCCAATCCCAACGCAGCTTCACTCCAATACCTGAGATGTCCAATCCCATCGCAGCATCACTCCAATACATCAGATGTCCAATCCCAACGCAGCTTCACTCCAATACCTGAGTTGTCCAATCCCATTCAGCTTCACTCCAATAACTGAGATGTGCAATCCCATCGCAGCATCACTCCAATACCTCAGATGTCCAATCCCAACGCAGCTTCACTCCAATACCTGAGATGTCCAATCCCAACGCAGCTTCAATCCAATACCTGAGATGTCCAATCCCATCGCAGCATCACTCCAATACCTCAGAGGTCCAATCTCAACGCAGCTTCACTCCAATACCTGAGATGTCCAATCTCAACGCAGCTTCACTCCAATACCTGAGATTTTCAATCCCATCGCAGCATCACTCCAATACCTCAGAGGTCCAATCTCAACGCAGCTTCACTCCAACACCTGAGATGTCCAATCTCAACGCAGGTTCACTCCAATACCTGAGATTTTCAATCCCATCGCAGCATCACTCCAATACCTCAGATGTCCAATCCCAACGCAGCTTCACTCCAATACCTCAGATGTCCAATCCCAACGCAGTTTCCCTCCAATACCTGAGATGTCCAATCCCAACGCAGCATCACTCCAATACCTCAGATGTCCAATCCCAACGCAGCTTCACTCCAATACCTGAGATTTTCAATCCCATCGCAGCATCACTCCAATACCTCAGATGCCCAATCCCAACGCAGCTTCACTCCAATACCTGAGTTGTCCAATCCCATTCAGCTTCACTCCAATAACTGAGATGTCCGATCCCATCGCAGCATCACTCCAATACCTCAGATGTCCAATCAAAACGCGGCTTCACTCCAATATCTGAGATGTCCAATCCCATCGCAGCATCACTCCAATACCTCAGAGGTCCAATCCCAACGCAGCTTCACTCCAATACCTGAGATGTCCAATCTCAGCGCAGCTTAACTCCAATACCTGAGATTTTCAATCCCATCGCAGCATCACTCCAATACCTCAGATGTCCAATCCCAACGCAGCTTCACTCCAATACCTGAGTTGTCCAATCCCATTCAGCTTCACTCCAATAACTGAGATGTCTAATCCCATCGCAGCATCACTCCAAAACCTCAGATGTCCAATCCCAACGCAGCTTCACTCCAATACCTGAGATGTCCAATTCCAACGCAGCATCACTCCAATACCTAAGATGTCCAATACCAACGCAGCTTCACTCCAATACCTGAGATGTCCAATCCCAACACAGCTTCACTCCAATACCTGAGATGTCCAATCCCATCGCAGCATCACTCCAATAACTCAGAGGTCCAATCCCAGCGCAGCTTCACTCCAATGCCTGAGATGTCCAATCCCAACGCAGCCTCACTCCAATACCTATGATGTCCAATCCCAACGCAGCTTCACTCCAATACCTGAGATGTCCAATCCCATCGCAGCATCACTCCAATACCTCAGAGGTCCAATCCCGACGCAGCTTCACTCCAATACCTGAGATGTCCAATCTCAGCGCAGCTTAACTCCAATACCTGAGATTTTCAATCCCATCGCAGCATCACTCCAATACCTCAGATGTCCAATCCCAACGCAGCTTCACTCCAATACCTGAGTTGTCCAATCCCATTCAGCTTCACTCCAATACCTGAGATGTCTAATCCCATCGCAGCATCACTCCAAAACCTCAGATGTCCAATCCCAACGCAGCTTCACTCCAATACCTGAGATGTCCAATTCCAACGCAGCATCACTCCAATACCTAAGATGTCCAATACCAACGCAGCTTCACTCCAATACATGAGATGTCCAATCCCAACACAGCTTCACTCCAATACCTGAGATGTCCAATCCCATCGCAGCATCACTCCAATAACTCAGAGGTCCAATCCCAGCGCAGCTTCACTCCAATGCCTGAGATGTCCAATCCCAACGCAGCCTCACTCCAATACCTATGATGTCCAATCCCAACGCAGCTTCACTCCAATACCTGAGATGTCCAATCCCATCGCAGCATCACTCCAATACATCAGATGTCCAATCCCAACGCAGCTTCACTCTAATACCTGAGATGTCCAATCCCAACACAGCATCACTCCAATATCTGAGATGTCCAATCTCAACGCAGCTTCACTCCAATAACTGAGATTTTCAATCCCAACGCAGCATCACTCCAATACCTCAGATGTCCAATCCCAACGCAGCTTCACTCCAATACCGGAGTTGTCCAATTCCATTCAGCTTCACTCCAATAACTGAGATGCCCAATCCCATCACAGCATCACTCCAATACCTCAGATGTCCATTTCCAACGCAGCTTCACTCCAATACCTGAGATGTCCAATCCCATCGCAGCATCACTCCAATACCTCAGAGGTCCAATCCCAACGCAGCTTCACTCCAATACCTGAGATGTCCAATCCCAACGCAGCTTCAATCCAATACCTATGATGTCCAATCCCATCGCAGCATCACTCCAATACATCAGATGTTCAATCCCAACGCAGCTTCACTCTAATACCTGGGATGTCCAATCCCAACGCAGCTTCACTCCAATACCTGAGATGTCCAGTCTCAACGCAGCTTCACTCCATTACCTGAGATTTTCAATCCCATCGCAGCATCACTCCAATACCTCAGACGTCCAATCCCAACGCAGCTTCACTCCAATACCTGAGTTGTCCAATACCATTCAGCTTCACTCCAATAACTGAGATGTCCAATCCCAACGCAGCTTCACTCCAATGCCTGAGATGTCCAATCCCAACGCAACATCACTGCAATGCCTCAGATGTCCAATCCCAACGCAGCTTCACTCCAATACCTCAGATGTCCAACCCCAACGCAGCATCACTCCAATACCTCAGATGCCCAATCCCAACGCAGCTTCACTCCAATACCTGAGATGTCCAATCCCAACGCAGCATCACTCCAATGCCTCAGATGTCCAATCCCAACGCAGCTTCACTCCAATACCTGAGATGTCCAATACCAACACAGCTTCACTCCAATACCTGAGATGTCCAATCCCATCGCAGCATCACTCCAATACCTGAGATGTCCAATCCCATTGCTGCTGCACTCCAATACCTGAGATGTCCAAACCCATCGCAGTATCAGTCCATTACCTCAGGTCTCCAATCCCAACGCAGCTTCACTCCAATACCTGAGATGTCCAATCCCAACGCAGCTTCACTCCAATGCCTGAGATATCCAATCCCATTCAGCCTACTCCAATACCTGAGATGTCCAAAACATCGCAGCATCACTCCATTACCTCAGGTCTCCAATCCCAACGCAGCTTCACTCCAATACCTGAGATGTCCAATCCCAACGCAGCTTCACTCCAGTACCTGAGATGTCCAATCCAAACACAGCTTCACTCCAATACCTGAGATGTACAATAACAACGCAGCTTCACTCCAATACCTGAGATGTCCAATCCCATTGCAGCTGCACTCCAATACCTGAGATGTCCAAACCCATCGCAGCATCACTCCATTACCTCAGGTCTCCAATCCCACCGCAGCTTCACTCCAATACCTGAGATGTCCCATCTCAACGCAGCTTCACTCCAATGCCTCAGATGTCCAATCCCAACGCAGCTTCACTCCAATACCTGAGATGTCCAATACCAACGCAGCTTCACTCTAATAACTGAGATGTCAAATCCCAACACAGCTTCACTCCAATACCTGAGATGTCCAATCCCATCGCAGCATCACTCCAATACCTGAGATGTCCAATCCCATTGCAGCTGCACTCCAATACCTGAGATGTCCAAACCATCGCAGTATCACTCCATTACCTCAGGTCTCCAATCCCAACGCAGCTTCACTCCAATACCTGAGATGTCCAATCCCAACGCAGCTTAACTCCAATGCCTGAGATATCCAATCCCATTCAGCTTCACTCCAATACCTGAGATGTCCAAACCCATCGCAGCATCACTCCATTACCTCAGGTCTCCAATCCCAACGCAGCTTCACTCCAATACCTGAGTTGTCCAATCCCAACGCAGCTTCACTCCAATGCCTGAGATATCCAATCCCATTCAGCTTCACTCCAATACCTGAGATGTCCGATCCAAACACAGCTTCACTCCAATACCTGAGATGTACAATCCCAACGCAGCTTCACTCCAATACCTGAGATGTCCAATCCCATTGCAGCTGCACTACAATACCTGAGATGTCCAAACCCATCGCAGCATCACTCCATTACCTCAGGTCTCCAATCCCAACGCAGCTTCACTCCAATACCTAAGATGTCCAGTCCCAACGCAGCTTCACTCCAATGCCTGAGATATCCAATCCCATTCAGCTTCACTCCAATACCTGAGATGTCCAATCCAAACACAGCTTCACTCCAATACCTGAGATGTCCAATCCCATCGCAGCATCACTCCAATACCTCAGATGTCCAATCCCAACGCAGCTTCACTGCAATACCTGAAATGTCTAATCCCAACGCAGCTTCACTCCAATACCTGAGATGTCCCATCTCGACGCAGCTTCACTCCAATACCTGAGATGTCCAATCCCAACGCAGCTTCACTCCAATACCTGAGATGTCCAATCCCATTGCAGCTTCACTCCAGTACCTGAGATGACCAATCCCATTGCTGCATCAATCCAATACCTCAGATGTTCAATCCCAACGCAGCTTCACTCCAACACCTGAGATGTCCAATCCCAACGCAGCTTCACTCCAATGCCTGAGATATCCAATCCCATTCAGCTTCACTCCAATACCTGAGATGTCCAATGCCAACGCAGCTTCACTCCAGTACCTGAGATGACCAATCCCATTGCTGCATCAATCCAATACCTCTGATGTTCAATCCCAACGCAGCTTCACTCCAACACCTGAGATGTCCAATCCCAACGCAGCTTCACTCCAATACCTGAGATGTCCAATCCCAACGCCGCTTCACTCCAATACCTGAGAAATCCAATCCCATTCAGCTTCACTCCAATACCTGAGATGTCCAATCCCAAAACAGCAGCTTCACTCCAATACCTGAGATGTCACATTCCACCGCAGCATCACTCCAATATTTCAGATGTGTCTAATCCCAACGCAGCTTCACTCCAATACTTGAGATGTCCAATCCCAACGCAGCTTCACTCCAATACCTGAGATATCCAATCCCATTCAGCTTCACTCCAATACCTGAAAAGTGCAATCCCAACGCAGCTTCACTCAAATGCCTGAGATGTCCAATCCCATCGCAGCATCACTCCAATACCTCAGATGTCCAATCCCAAAGCAGCTTCACTCCAATATCCGAGATGTCCAATCCCAACGCAGCTTCACTCCAATACCTGAGATTTCCAATCCCAACGCTGCTTCACTCCAATAACTGAGATCTCCAATCCTATCGCAGCTTCACTCATATACCTGAGATGTCCAATCCCAACGCAGCTTCACTCCAATACCTGAGATGTCCAATCCCAACTCAGCTTCAATCCAACACCTGAGATGTCCAATCCCAACGCAGCTTCACTCCAATAACTGAGATCTCCAATCCTATCGCAGCTTCACTCATATACCTGAGGTGTCCAATTCCAACGCAGCGTCACACCAATATCTGAGATGTCCAATCCCAACGCAGCTTCAATCCAATACCCGAGATGTCCAATCCCAACGCAACTTCACTCCAATAACTGAGATGTCCAACCCCAACGCAGCTTCACTCCAATACCTGAGGTGTTCAATCTCAACGCAGCTTCACTACAATACCTGAGATTTCCAATCCCAACGCAGCTTCACTCCAATACCTGAGATGTCCATTCCTATCGCAGCTTCACTCATATACCTGAGATGTCCAATCCCAACGCAGCTTCAATCCAACACCTGATATGTCCAATGCTAACGCAGCTTCACTACAATACCTGAGATTTCCAATCCCAACGCAGCTTCACTCCAATAACTGACATCTCCATTCCTATCGCAGCTTCACTCATATACCTGAGATGTCCAATCCCAACGCAGCTTCAATCCAAAACCTGAGATGTCCAATCCTAACGCAGCTTCACTCCAATAACTGAGATCTCCAATCCTATCGCAGCTTCACTCATATACCTGAGGTGTCCAATTCCAATGCAGCGTCACACCAATATCTGAGATGTCCAATCCCAACTCAGCTTCAATCCAATACCCGAGATGTCCAATCCCAACGCAACTTCACTCCAATAACTGAGATGTCCAACCCCAACGCAGCTTCACTCCATTACCTGAGGTGTTCAATCCCATTGCAGCTTCACTCCAGTACCTGAGATGACCAATCCCATTGCAGCATCACTCCAATACCTCAGATGTTCAATCCCAACGCAGCTTCACTCCAACACCTGAGATGTCCAATCCCAACGCAGCTTCACTCCAATGCCTGAGATATCCAATCCCATTCAGCTTCACTCCAATACCTGAGATGTCCAATCCCAACACAGCTTCACTCAATTACCTCGGATGTCCAATCCAAACGCAGCTTCACTCCAATACCTGAGATGTCCAATGCCAACGCCGCTTCACTCCAATACCTGAGATATCCAATCGCATTCAGCTTCACTCCAATACCTGAGATGTCCAATCCCAAAACAGCAGCTTCACTCCAATACCTGAGATGTCACATTCCAACGCAGCATCACTCCAATACCTCAGCTGTGTCTAATCCCAACGCAGCTTCACTCCAATACTTGAGATGTCCAATCCCAACGCAGCTTCACTCCAATACCTGAGATATCCAATCCCATTCAGCTTCACTCCAATACCTGAAAAGTGCAATCCTAACGCAGCTTCACTCAAATGCCTGAGATGTCCAATCCCATCGCAGCATCACTCCAATACCTGAGATGTCCAATCCCAACGCCGCTTCACTCCAATACCTGAGATATCCAATCCCATTCAGCTTCACTCCAATACCTGAAATGTCCAATCCCAAAACAGCAGCTTCACTCCAATACCTGAGATGTCACATTCCAACGCAGCATCACTCCAATACCACAGATGTGTCTAATCCCAACGCAGCTTCACTCCAATACTTGAGATGCCCAATCCCAACGCAGCTTCACTCCAATACCTGAGATATCCAATCCCATTCAGCTTCACTCCAATACCTGAAAAGTGCAATTCCAACGCAGCTTCACTCAAATGCCTGAGATGTCCAATCCCATCGCAGCATCACTCCAATACCTCAGATGTCCAATCCCAAAGCAGCTTCACTCCAATACCCGAGATGTCCAATCCCAACGCAGCTTCACTCCAATACCTGAGATTTCCAATCCCAACGCAGCTTCACTCCAATAACTGAGATCTCCAATCCTATCGCAGCTTCACTCATATACCTGAGATGTCCAATCCCAACGCAGCTTCACTCCAATACCTGAGTTGTCCAATCCCAACTCAGCTTCAATCCAACACCTGAGATGTCCAATCCCAACGCAGCTTCACTCCAATAACTGAGATCTCCAATCCTATCGCAGCTTCACTCATATACCTGAGGTGTCCAATTCCAACGCAGCGTCACACCAATATCTGAGATGTCCAAACCCAACGCAGCTTCAATCCGATACCCGAGATGTCCAATCCCAACGCAACTTCACTCCAATAACTGAGATGTCCAACCCCAACGCAGCTTCACTCCAATACCTGAGGTGTTCAATCCCAACGCAGCTTCACTACAATACCTGAGATTTCCAATCCCAACGCAGCTTCACTCCAATAACTGAGATCTCCATTCCTATCGCAGCTTCACTCATATACCTGAGATGTCCAATTCCAACGCAGCTTCACTCCAATACCTGAGATGTCCAATCCCAACTCAGCTTCAATCCAACCCCTGAGATGTCCAATCCTAACGCAGCTCCACTCCAATAACTGAGATCTCCAATCCTATCGCAGCTTCACTCATATACCTGAGGTGTCCAATTCCAATGCAGCGTCATACCAATATCTGAGATGTCCAATCCCAACTCAGCTTCACTCCAATAACTGAGATGTCCAACCCCAACGCAGCTTCACTCCATTACCTGAGGTGTTCAATCCCAACTCAGCCTCACTACAATACCTGAGATTTCCCATCCCAACGCAGCTTCACTCCAATAACTGAGATCTCCAATCCTATCGCAGCTTCACTCATATACCTGAGATGTCCAATCCCAACGCAGCTTCACTCCAATACCTGAGATGTCCAATCCCAACTCAGCTTCAATCCAACACCTGAGATGTCCAATCCCAACGCAGCTTCACTCCAATAACTGAGATCTGCAATCCCATCGCAGCTTCACTCATATACCTGAGATGTCCAATTCCAACGCAGCGTCACACCAATATCTGAGATGTTCAATCCCAACGCAGCTTCACTCCAATACCTGAGATGTCCAATCCCAACTCAGCTTCAATCCAACACCTGAGATGTCCAATCCCAACGCGGCTTCACTCCAATAACTGAGATCTCCAATCCCATCGCAGCTTCACTCATATACCTGAGATGTCCAATTCCAACGCAGCGTCACACCAATATCTGAGATGTTCAATCCCAACGCAGCTTCACTCCAATACCTGAGATATCCAATCGCAACGCAGCTTCACTCCAATACCTGGGATGGCCAATCCCAACGCAGCTCCACTCCAATACCTGAGATGCCCAATCCCAACGCAGCTTCACTCCAATGCCTGATATTTCCAATCCCAACGCAGCTTCACTCCAATACCTGAAATGTCCAATCCCATTGCAGCTTCACTCCAATACATAAGATGTCCTATCCCAACGCAGCTTCACTCCCATACCTGAAAAGTGCAATCCCAACGCAGCTTCAATCCAATACCTGAGATTTCCAATCCCAACGCAGCCTCACTCCAATAACTGAGATCTCCAATCCTATCGCAGCTTCACTCATATACCTGAGATGTCCAATCCCAACGCAGCTTCACTCCAATACCTGAGTTGTCCAATCCCAACTCAGCTTCAATCCAACACCTGAGATGTCCAATCCCAACGCAGCTTCACTCCAATAACTGAGATCTCCAATCCTATCGCAGCTTCACTCATATACCTGAGGTGTCCAATTCCAACGCAGCGTCACACCAATATCTGAGATGTCCAAACCCAACGCAGCTTCAATCCGATACCCGAGATGTCCAATCCCAACGCAACTTCACTCCAATAACTGAGTTGTCCAACCCCAACGCAGCCTCACTCCAATACCTGAGGTGTTCAATCCCAACGCAGCTTCACTACAATACCTGAGATTTCCAATCCCAACGCAGCTTCACTCCAATAACTGAGATCTCCATTCCTATCGCAGCTTCACTCATATACCTGAGATGTCCAATTCCAACGCAGCTTCACTCCAATACCTGAGATGTCCAATCCCAACTCAGCTTCAATCCAACCCCTGAGATGTCCAATCCTAACGCAGCTCCACTCCAATAACTGAGATCTCCAATCCTATCGCAGCTTCACTCATATACCTGAGGTGTCCAATTCCAATGCAGCGTCATACCAATATCTGAGATGTCCAATCCCAACTCAGCTTCAATCCAATACCCGAGATGTCCAATCCCAACGCAACTTCACTCCAATAACTGAGATGTCCAACCCCAACGCAGCTTCACTCCATTACCTGAGGTGTTCAATCCCAACGCAGCCTCACTACAATACCTGAGATTTCCCATCCCAACGCAGCTTCACTCCAATAACTGAGATCTCCAATCCTATCGCAGCTTCACTCATATACCTGAGATGTCCAATCCCAACGCAGCTTCACTCCAATACCTGAGATGTCCAATCCCAACTCAGCTTCAATCCAACACCTGAGATGTCCAATCCCAACGCAGCTTCACTCCAATAACTGAGATCTGCAATCCCATCGCAGCTTCACTCATATACCTGAGATGTCCAATTCCAACGCAGCGTCACACCAATATCTGAGATGTTCAATCCCAACGCAGCTTCACTCCAATACCTGAGATGTCCAATCCCAACTCAGCTTCAATCCAACACCTGAGATGTCCAATCCCAACGCAGCTTCACTCCAATAACTGAGATCTCCAATCCCATCGCAGCTTCACTCATATACCTGAGATGTCCAATTCCAACGCAGCGTCACACCAATATCTGAGATGTTCAATCCCAACGCAGCTTCACTCCAATACCTGAGATATCCAATCGCAACGCAGCTTCACTCCAATACCTGGGATGGCCAATCCCAACGCAGCTCCACTCCAATACCTGAGATGCCCAATCCCAACGCAGCTTCACTCCAATGCCTGATATTTCCAATCCCAACGCAGCTTCACTCCAATACCTGAAATGTCCAATCCCATTGCAGCTTCACTCCAATACATAAGATGTCCTATCCCAACGCAGCTTCACTCCCATACCTGAAAAGTGCAATCCCAACGCAGCTTCAATCCAATGCCTGAGATGTCCAATCCCATTGCAGCTTCACTCCACTACCTAAGATGTCCTATCCCAACGCAGCTTCACTCCAATACCTGAAAAGTGCAATCCCAACGCAGCTTCACTCCAATGCCTGAGATGTCCAATCCCATCGCAGCATCACTCCTATACCACAGATTCCCAATCCCAACGCAGCTTCACTCCAATACCCGAGATGTCCAATCCCATCGCAGCTTCACTCCAATACCTGAGGTGTTCAATCCTAACGCAGCTTCACTACAATACCTGAGATTTCCAATCCCAACGCAGCTTCACTCCAATAACTGAGATCTCCATTCCTATCGCAGCTTCACTCATATACCTGAGATGTCCAATTCCAACGCAGCTTCACTCCAATACCTGAGATGTCCAATCAATCCCAACTCAGCTTCAATCCAACACCTGAGATGTCCAATCCTAACGCAGCTTCACTCCAATAACTGAGATCTCCAATCCTATCGCAGCTTCACTCATATACCTGAGGTGTCCAATTCCAATGCAGCGTCATACCAATATCTGAGATGTCCAATCCCAACTCAGCTTCAATCCAATACCCGAGATGTCCAATCCCAACGCAACTTCACTCCAATAACTGAGATGTCCAACCCCAACGCAGCTTCACTCCATTACCTGAGGTGTTCAATCCCAACGCAGCCTCACTACAATACCTGAGATTTCCAATCCCAACGCAGCTTCACTCCAATAACTGAGATCTCCAATCCTATCGCAGCTTCACTCATATACCTGAGATGTCCAATCCCAACGCAGCTTCACTCCAATACCTGAGATGTCCAATCCCAACTCAGCTTCAATCCAACACCTGAGATGTCCAATCCCAACGCAGCTTCACTCCAATAACTGAGATCTCCAATCCCATCGCAGCTTCACTCATATACCTGAGATGTCCAATTCCAACGCAGCGTCACACCAATATCTGAGATGTTCAATCCCAACGCAGCTTCATTCCAATACCTGAGATCACCAAACCCAACGCAGCTTCACTCCAATACCTGAGATATCCATTCGCAACGCAGCTTCACTCCAATACCTGGGATGGCCAATCCCAACGCAGCTCCACTCCAATACCTGAGATGCCCAATCCCAACGCAGCTTCACTCCAATACCTGAAATGTCCAATCCCATTGCAGCTTCACTCCAATACATAAGATGTCCTATCCCAACGCAGCTTCACTCCCATACCTGAAAAGTGCAATCCCAACGCAGCTTCAATCCAATGCCTGAGATGTCCAATCCCATTGCAGCTTCACTCCACTACCTAAGATGTCCTATCCCAACGCAGCTTCACTCCAATACCTGAAAAGTGCAATCCCAACGCAGCTTCACTCCAATGCCTGAGATGTCCAATCCCATCGCAGCATCACTCCTATACCACAGATTCCCAATCCCAACGCAGCTTCACTCCAATACCCGAGATGTCCAATCCCATCGCAGCTTCACTCCAATACCCGAGATGTCCAATCTCAACGCAACTTCACTCCAATACCTGAGATGTCCAACCCCAACGCAGCTTCACTCCAATATCCGAGATGTCCAATCCCAACGCAGCTTCACTCCAATACCCGAGATGTCCAATCTCAACGCAACTTCACTCCAATACCTGAGATGTCCAACCCCAACGCAGCTTCACTACAATACCTGAGATTTCCAATCCCAACTCAGCTTCAATCCAATACCCGAGATGTCCAATCCCAACGCAGCTTCACTCTAATGCCTGATATTTCCAATCCCAACGCAGCTTCACTCCAATACCTGAAATGTCCAATCCCATTGCAGCTTCACTCCAATACATAAGATGTCCTATCCCAACGCAGCTTCACTCCCATACCTGAAAAGTGCAATCCCAACGCAGCTTCAATCCAATGCCTGAGATGTCCAATCCCATTGCAGCTTCACTCCACTACCTAAGATGTCCTATCCCAACGCAGCTTCACTCCAATACCTGAAAAGTGCAATCCCAACGCAGCTTCACTCCAATGCCTGAGATGTCCAATCCCATCGCAGCATCACTCCTATACCACAGATTCCCAATCCCAACGCAGCTTCACTCCAATACCCGAGATGTCCAATCCCATCGCAGCTTCACTCCAATACCCGAGATGTCCAATCTCAACGCAACTTCACTCCAATACCTGAGATGTCCAACCCCAACGCAGCTTCACTCCAATACCCGAGATGTCCAATCCCAACGCAGCTTCACTCCAATACCCGAGATGTCCAATCTCAACGCAACTTCACTCCAATACCTGAGATGTCCAACCCCAACGCAGCTTCACTCCAATACCTGAGGTGTTCAATCCCAACGCAGCTTCACTACAATACCTGAGATTTCCAATCCCAACTCAGCTTCAATCCAATACCCGAGATGTCCAATCCCAACGCATTTTCACTCCAATAACTAAGATGTCCAATCCCAACGCAGCTTCACTCCAATACCTGAGGTGTTCAATCCCAACGCAGCCTCACTACAATACCTGAGATTTCCAATCCCAACGCAGCTTCACTCCAATAACTGAGATCTCCGATCCTATCGCAGCTTCACTCATATACCTGAGGTGTCCAATCCCAACGCAGCTTCACTCCAATAACTGAGATGTCCAATCCCAACTCAGCTTCAATCCAACACCTGAGATGTCCAATCCCAACGCAGCTTCACTCCAATAACTGAGATCTCCAATCCTATCGCAGCTTCACTCATATACCTGAGATGTCCAATTCCAACGCAGCGTCGCACCAATATCTGAGATGTTCAATCCCAACGCAGCTTCACACCAATACCTGAGATATCCAATCGCAACGCAGCTTCAATCCAATACCTGGGATGGCCAATCCCAACGTAGCTCCACTCCAATACCTGAGATGCCCAATCCCAACGCAGCTTCACTCCAATGCCTGATATTTCCAATCCCAACGCAGCTTCACTCCAATACCTGAGATGTCCAATCCCATTGCAGCTTCACTCCACTACCTAAGATGTCCTATCCCAACGCAGCTTCACTCCAATACCTGAAAAGTGCAATCCCAACGCAGCTTCAATCCAATGCCTGAGATGTCCAACCCCATTGCAGCTTCACTCCACTACCTAAGATGTCCTATCCCAACGCAGCTTCACTCCAATACCTGAAAAGTGCAATCCCAACGCAGCTTCACTCCAATGCCTGAGATGTCCAATCCCATCGCAGCTTCACTCCAATACCCGAGATGTCCAATCTCAACGCAACTTCACTCCAATACCTGAGATGTCCAACCCCAACGCAGCTTCACTCCAATACCTGAGGTGTTCAATCCCAACGCAGCTTCACTACAATACCTGAGATTTCCAATCCCAACTCAGCTTCAATCCAATAACTGAGATCTCCAATCCTATCGCAGCTTCACTCATATACCTGAGATGTCCAATCCCAACGCAGCTTCACACCAATACCTGAGATGTCCAATCCCAACTCAGCTTCAATCCAATACCCGAGATGTCCAATCCCAACGCAGCTTCACTCCAATACCCGAGATGTCCAATCTCAACGCAACTTCACTCCAATACCTGAGATGTCCAACCCCAACGCAGCTTCACTCCAATACCTGAGGTGTTCAATCCCAACGCAGCTTCACTACAATACCTGAGATTTCCAATCCCAACTCAGCTTCAATCCAATACCCGAGAGGTCCAATCCCAACGCAACTTCACTCCAATAACTGAGATGTCCAACCCCAACGCAGCTTCACTCCAATACCTGAAGTGTTCAATCCCAACGCAGCCTCACTACAATACCTGAGATTTCCAATCCCAACGCAGCTTCACTCCAATAACTGAGATCTCCAATCCTGTCGCAGCTTCACTCATATACCTGAGATGTCCAATCCCAACGCAGCTTCACACCAATACCTGAGATGTCCAATCCCAACTCAGCTTCAATCCAACACCTGAGATGTCCAATCCCAACGCAGCTTCACTCCAATAACTGAGATCTCCAATCCTATCGCAGCTTCACTCATATACCTGAGATGTCCAATTCCAACGCAGCGTCACACCAATATCTGAGATGTTCAATCACAACGCAGCTTCACTCCAATACCTGAGATCACCAAACCCAACGCAGCTTCACTCCAATACCTGAGATATCCAATGGCAACGCAGCTTCACTCCAAAACCTGGGAAGGCCAATCCCAACGCAGCTCCACTCCAATACCTGAGATACCCAATCCCAACGCAGCTTCACTCGAATGCCTGATATTTCCAATCCCAACGCAGCTTCACTCCAATACCTGAGATGTCCAATCCCATTGCAGCTTCACTCCACTACCTAAGATGTCCTATCCCAACGCAGCTTCACTCCAATACCTGAAAAGTGCAATCCCAACGCAGCTTCAATCCAATGCCTGAGATGTCCAATCCCATTGCAGCTTCACTCCACTACCTAAGATGTCCTATCCCAACGCAGCTTCACTCCAATACCTGAAAAGTGCAATCCCAACGCAGCTTCACTCCAATGCCTGAGATGTCCAATCCCATCGCAGCATCACTCCTATACCACAGATGTCCAATCCCAACGCAGCTTCACTCCAATACCCGAGATGTCCAATCCCAACGCAGCTTCACTCCAATACCCGAGATGTCCAATCTCAACGCAACTTCACTCCAATACCTGAGATGTCCAACCCCGACGCAGCTTCACTCCAATACCTGAGGTGTTCAATCCCAACGCAGCTTCACTACAAAACCTGAGATGTCCAATCCCAACGCAGCTTCACTCCAATACCTGAGATGTCCAATCCCAACTCAGCTTCAATCCAACACCTGAGATGTCCAATCCCAACGCAGCTTCACTCCAATAACTGAGATCTCCAATCCTATCGCAGCTTCACTCATATACCTGAGATGTTCAATTCCAACGCAGCGTCACACCAATATCTGAGATGTCCAATCCCAACGCAGCTTCACACCAATACCTGAGATCACCAAACCAACGCAGCTTCAATCCAATACCTGGGATGGCCAATCCCAACGCAGCTTCACTCCAATACCTGAGATGCCCAATCCCAACGCAGCTTCACTACAATGCCTGATATTTCCAATCCCAACGCAGCTTCACTCCAGTATCTGAGATGTCCAATCCCATTGCAGCTTCACTCCACTACCTAAGATGTCCTATCCCAACGCAGCTTCACTCCAATACCTGAGATGTTCAATCCCATCGCAGCATCACTCCAATACCTCATATGTCCAATACCAACGCAGCTTCACTCCAATACCTGAGATGTCCAATCACAGCGCAGCTTCACTCCAATACCTGAGATATCCAATCCCATTCAGCTTCACTTCAATACCTGAGATGTCCAATCCCATCGCAGCATCACTCCAATACCTCAGATATCCAATCCCAACGCAGCTTCACTCCAATACCTGAGATGTAAAATCCCAACGCAGCTTCACTCCAATACCTGAGATGTCCAATCCCATTGCAGCTGCACTCCAATAACTGAGATGTCCAAACCCATCGCAGCATCACTGCATTACCTCAGGTCTCCAATCCCAACGCAGCTTCATTCCAATACCTGAGATGTCCAATCCCATTCAGCTTCACTCCAATACCTGAGATGTCCAATCCAAACACAGCTTCACTCCAATACCTGAGATGTCCAATCCCATCGCAGCATCACTCCAATAATTCAGATATCCAATCCCAACGCAGCTTCACTGTAATACCTGAGATGTCCAATCCCAACGCAGCTTCACTCCAATACCTGAGACGTCCCATCTCAACGCAGCTTCACTCCAATACCTGAGATGTCTATTCCCAACTCAGCTTCACTCCAATACCTGAGATGACCAATCCCATTGCAGCTTCACTCCAGTACCTGAGATGACCAATCCCATTGCAGCATCACTCCAATACCTCAGATGTTCAATCCCAACGCAGCTTCACTCCAACAGCTGAGATGTCCAATCCAAACGCAGCTTCACTCCAATGCCTGAGATATCCAATCCCATTCAGCTTCACTCCAATACCTGAGATGTCCAATCCCAACACAGCTTCACTCCATTACCTCGGATGTCCAATCCAAACGCAGCTTCACTCCAATACCTGGGATGTCCAATCCCAACGCCGCTTCACTCCAATACCTGAGATATCCAATCCCATTCAGCTTCACTCCAATACCTGAGATGTCCAATCCCAAAACAGCAGCTTCACTCCAATACCTGAGATGTCACATTCCAACGCAGCATCACTCCAATACCTCAGATGTGTCTAATCCCAACGCAGCTTCACTCCAATACTTGAGATGTCCAATCCCAACGCAGCTTCACTCCAATACCTGAGATATCCAATCCCATTCAGCTTCACTCCAATACCTGAAAAGTGCAATCCCAACGCAGCTTCACTCCAATGCCTGAGATGTCCAATCCCATCGCAGCATCACTCCAATAATTCAGATGTCCAATCCCAACGCAGCTTCACTGCAATACCTCAGATGTTCAATCCCTACGCAGCTTCACTCCAACACCTGAGATGTCCAATCCAAACGCAGCTTCACTCCAATGCCTGAGATATCCAATCCCATTCAGCTTCACTCCAATACCTGAGATGTCCAATCCAAACACAGCTTCACTCCAATACCTGAGATGTCCAATCCCATCGCAGCATCACTCCAATAATTCAGATGTCCAATCCCAACGCAGCTTCACTGTAATACCTGAGATGTCCAATCCCAACGCAGCTTCACTCCAATACCTGAGATGTCCCATCTCAACGCAGCTTCACTCCAATACCTGAGATGTCTATTCCCAACTCAGCTTCACTCCAATACCTGAGATGTCCAATCCCATTGCAGCTTCACTCCAGTACCTGAGATGACCAATCCCATTGCAGCATCACTCCAATACCTCAGATGTTCAATCCCAACGCAGCTTCACTCCAACAGCTGAGATGTCCAATCCAAACGCAGCTTCACTCCAATGCCTGAGATATCCAATCCCATTCAGCTTCACTCCAATACCTGAGATGTCCAATCCCAACACAGCTTCACTCCATTACCTCGGATGTCCAATCCAAACGCAGCTTCACTCCAATACCTGGGATGTCCAATCCCAACGCCGCTTCACTCCAATACCTGAGATATCCAATCCCATTCAGCTTCACTCCAATACCTGAGATGTCCAATCCCAAAACAGCAGCTTCACTCCAATACCTGAGATGTCACATTCCAACGCAGCATCACTCCAATACCTCAGATGTGTCTAATCCCAACGCAGCTTCACTCCAATACTTGAGATGTCCAATCCCAACGCAGCTTCACTCCAATACCTGAGATATCCAATCCCATTCAGCTTCACTCCAATGCCTGAAAAGTGCAATCCCAACGCAGCTTCACTCCAATGCCTGAGATGTCCAATCCCATCGCAGCATCACTCCAATAATTCAGATGTCCAATCCCAACGCAGCTTCACTGCAATACCTGAGATGTCCAATCCCAACGCAGCTTCACTCCAATACCTGAGATGTCTAATCCCAACTCAGCTTCACTCCAATACCTGAGATGTCCAATCCCATTGCAGCTTCACTCCAGTACCTGAGATGACCAATCCCATTGCAGCATCACTCCAATACCTCAGATGTTCAATCCCTACGCAGCTTCACTCCAACACCTGAGATGTCCAATCCAAACGCAGCTTCACTCCAATGCCTGAGATATCCAATCCCATTCAGCTTCACTCCAATACCTGAGATGTCCAATCCCAACACAGCTTCACTCCATTACCTCGGATGTCCAATCCAAACGCAGCTTCACTCCAATACCTGGGATGTCCAATCCCAACGCCGCTTCACTCCAATACCTGAGATATCCAATCCCATTCAGCTTCACTCCAATACCTGAGATGTCCAATCCCAAAACAGCAGCTTCACTCCAATACCTGAGATGTCACATTCCAACGCAGCATCACTCCAATACCTCAGATGTGTCTAATCCCAACGCAGCTTCACTCCAATACTTGAGATGTCCAATCCCAACGCAGCTTCACTCCAATACCTGAGATATCCAATCCCATTCAGCTTCACTCCAATACCTGAAAAGTTCAATCCCAACGCAGCTTCACTCCAATACCTGGGATGTCCAATCCCAACGCCGCTTCACTCCAATACCTGAGATATCCAATCCCATTCAGCTTCACTCCAATACCTGAGATGTCCAATCCCAAAACAGCAGCTTCACTCCAATACCTGAGATGTCACATTCCAACGCAGCATCACTCCAATACCTCAGATGTGTCTAATCCCAACGCAGCTTCACTCCAATACTTGAGATGTCCAATCCCAACGCAGCTTCACTCCAATACCTGAGATATCCAATCCCATTCAGCTTCACTCCAATACCTGAAAAGTGCAATCCCAACGCAGCTTCACTCCAATGCCTGAGATGTCCAATCCCATCGCAGCATCACTCCAATACCTCAGATGTCCAATCCCAAAGCAGCTTCACTCCAATACCCGAGATGTCCAATCCCAACGCAGCTTCACTCCAATACCTGAGATTTCCAATCCCAACGCAGCTTCACTCCAATAACTGAGATCTCCAATCCTATCGCAGCTTCACTCATATACCTGAGATGTCCAATCCCAACGCAGCTTCACTCCAATACCTGAGATGTCCAACCCCAACTCAGCTTCAATCCAACACCTGAGATGTCCAATCCCAACGCAGCTTCACTCCAATAACTGAGAACTCCAATCCTATCGCAGCTTCACTCATATACCTGAGGTGTCCAATTCCAACGCAGCGTCACACCAATATCTGAGATGTCCAATCCCAACGCAGCTTCAATCCAATACCCGAGATGTCCAATCCCAACGCAACTTAACTCCAATAAATGAGATGTCCAACCCCAACGCAGCTTCACTCCAATACCTGAGGTGTTCGATCCCAACGCAGCTTCACTCCAATAACTGAGATCTCCAATCCTATCGCAGCTTCACTCATATACCTGAGATGTCCAATCCCAACGTAGCTTCACTCCAATACCTGAGATGTCCAATCCCAACTCAGCTTCAATCCAACACCTGAGATGTCCAGTCCTAACGCAGCTTCACTCCAATAACTGAGATCTCCAATCCTATCGCAGCTTCACTCATATACCTGAGTTGTCCAATTCCAACGCAGCGTCACACCAATATCTGACATGTCCAATCCCAACTCAGCTTCAATCCAATACCCGAGATGTCCAATCCCAACGCAACTTCACTCCAATAACTGAGATGTCCAACCCCAACGCAGCTTCACTCCAATACCTGAGGTGTTCAATCCCAACGCAGCTTCACTACAATACCTGAGATTTCCAATCCCAACGCAGCTTCACTCCAATAACTGAGATCTCCAATCCTATCGCAGCTTCACTCATATACCTGAGATGTCCAATCCCAACGCAGCTTCACTCCAATACCTGAGATGTCCAATCCCAACTCAGCTTCAATCCAATACCTGAGATGTCCAATCCCAACGCAGCTTCACTCCAATAAGTGAGATCTCCAGTACTATCGCAGCTTCACTCATATACCTGAGATGTCCAATTCCAACGCAGCGTCACACCAATATCTGAGATGTTCAATCCCAACGCAGCTTCACTCCAATACCTGAGATCACCAAACCCAACGCAGCTTCACTCCAATACCTGAGATATCCAATCCCAACGCAGCTTCACTCCAACACCTGAGATGTCCAATCCCAACGCAGCTTCACTCCAATGCCTGAGATATCCAATCCCATTCAGCTTCACTCCAATACCTGAGATGTCCAATCCCAACACAGCTTCACTCCATTACCTCGGATGTCCAATCCAAACGCAGCTTCACTCCAATACCTGAGATGTCCAATCCCAACGCCGCTTCACTCCAACACCTGAGATATCCAATCCCATTCAGCTTCACTCCAATACCTGAGATGTCCAATCCCAAAACAGCAGCTTCACTCCAATACCTGAGATGTCACATTCCAACGCAGCATCACTCCAATACCTCAGATGTGTCTAATCCCAACGCAGCTTCACTCCAATACTTGAGATGTCCAATCCCAACGCAGCTTCACTCCAATACCTGAGATATCCAATCCCATTCAGCTTCACTCCAATACCTGAAAAGTGCAATCCCAACGCAGCTTCACTCCAATGCCTGAGATGGCCAATCCCATCGCAGCATCACTCCAATACCTCAGATGTCCAATCCCAAAGCAGCTTCACTCCAATACCCGAGATGTCCAATCCCAACGCAGCTTCACTCCAATACCTGAGATTTCCAATCCCAACGCAGCTTCACTCCAATAACTGAGATCTCCAATCCTATCGCAGCTTCACTCATATACCTGAGATGTCCAATCCCAACGCAGCTTCACTCCAATACCTGAGATGTCCAATCCCAACGCAGCTTCACTCCAATAACTGAGAACTCCAATCCTATCGCAGCTTCACTCATATACCTGAGGTGTCCAATTCCAACGCAGCGTCACACCGATATCTGAGATGTCCAATCCCAACGCAGCTTTACTACAATACCTGAGATGTCCAATCCCAACGCAGCTTCACTCCAATACCTGAGATGTCCAATCCTAACGCAGCTTCGTTCCAATACCTGAGATGTCCAACCCCAACGCAGCTTCACTCCAATACCTGAGGTGTTCAATCCCAACGCAGCTTCACTCCAATGCCTATGATATCCAATCCCATTCAGCTTCACTCCAATACCTGAGATGTCCAATCACAACACAGCTTCACTCCATTACCTCGGATGTCCAATCCAAACGCAGCTTCACTCCAATACCTGAGATGTCCAATCCCAACGCCGCTTCACTCCAATACCTGAGATATCCAATCCCATTCAGCTTCACTCCAATACCTGAGATGTCCAATCCCAAAACAGCAGCTTCACTCCAACACCTGAGATGTCCAATCCCAACGCAGCTTCACTCCAATGCCTGAGATATCCAATCCCATTCAGCTTCACTCCAATGCCTGAGATGTCCAATCCCAACACAGTTTCACTCCATTTCCTCGGATGTCCAATCCAAACGCAGCTTCACTCCAATACCTGAGATGTCCAATCCCAACGCCGCTTCACTCCAATACCTGAGATATCCAATCCCATTCAGCTTCACTCCAATACCTGAGATGTCCAATCCCAAAACAGCAGCTTCACTCCAATACCTGAGATGTCACATTCCAACGCAGCATCACTCCAATACCTCAGATGTGTCTAATCCCAACGCAGCTTCACTCCAATACTTGAGATGTCCAATCCCAACGCAGCTTCACTCCAATACCTGAGATATCCAATCCCATTCAGCTTCACTCCAATACCTGAAAAGTGCAATCCCAACGCAGCTTCACTCCAATGACTGAGATGTCCAATCCCATCGCAGCATCACTCCAATACCTCAGATGTCCAATCCCAAAGCAGCTTCACTCCAATACCCGAGATGTCCAATCCCAACGCAGCTTCACCCCAATACCTGAGATTTCCAATCCCAACGCAGCTTCACTCCAATAACTGAGATCTCCAATCCTATCGCAGCTTCACTCATATACCTGAGATGTCCAATCCCAACGCAGCTTCACTCCAATACCTGAGATGTCCAATCCCAACTCAGCTTCAATCCAACACCTGAGATGTCCAATCCCAACGCAGCTTCACTCCAATAACTGAGAACTCCAATCCTATCGCAGCTTCACTCATATACCTGAGGTGTCCAATTCCAACGCAGCGTCACACCAATATCTGAGATGTCCAATCCCAACGCAGCTTCAATCCAATACCCGAGATGTCCAATCCCAACGCAACTTAACTCCAATAACTGAGATGTCCAACCCCAACGCAGCTTCACTCCAATACCTGAGGTGTTCGATCCCAACGCAGCTTCACTACAATACCTGAGATTTCCAATCCCAACGCAGCCTCACTCCAATAACTGAGATCTCCAATCCTATCGCAGCTTCACTCATATACCTGAGATGTCCAATCCCAACGCAGCTTCACTCCAATACCTGAGATGTCCAATCCCAACTCAGCTTCAATCCAACACCTGAGATGTCCAGTCCTAACGCAGCTTCACTCCAATAACTGAGATCTCCAATCCTATCGCAGCTTCACTCATATACCTGAGGTGTCCAATTCCAACGCAGCGTCACACCAATATCTGAGATGTCCAATCCCAACTCAGCTTCAATCCAATACCCGAGATGTCCAATCCCAACGCAACTTCACTCCAATAACTGAGATGTCCAACCCCAACGCAGCTTCACTCCAATAGCTGAGGTGTTCAATCCCAACGCAGCTTCACTACAATACCTGAGATTTCCAATCCCAACGCAGCTTCACTCCAATAACTGAGATCTCCAATCCTATCGCAGCTTCACTCATATACTTGAGATGTCCAATCCCAACGCAGCTTCACTCCAATACCTGAGATGTCCAATCCCAACTCAGCTTCAATCCAACACCTGAGATGTCCAATCCCAACGCAGCTTCACTCCAATAACTGAGATCTCCAATCCTGTCGCAGCTTCACTCATATACCTGAGATGTCCAATTCCAACGCAGCGTCACACCAATATCTGAGAAGTTCAATCCCAACGCAGCTTCACTCCAATACCTGAGATCACCAAACCCAACGCAGCTTCACTCCAATACCTGAGATATCCAATCGCAACGCAGCTTCACTCCAATACCTGGGATGGCCAATCCCAATGCAGCTCCACTCCAACACCTGAGATGCCAAATCCCAACGCAGCTTCACTCCAATGCCTGATATTTCCAATCCCAACGCAGCTTCACTCCAATACCTGAGATGTCCAATCCCATTGCAGCTTCACTCCACTACCTAAGATGTCCTATCCCAACGCAGCTTCACTCCAATACCTGAAAAGTGCAATCCCAACGCAGCTTCACTCCAATGCCTGAGATGTCCAATCCCATTGCAGCTTCACTCCACTACCTAAGATGTCCTATCCCAACGCAGCTTCACTCCAATACCTGAAAAGTGCAATCCCAACGCAGCTTCACTCCAATGCCTGAGATGTCCAATCCCATCGCAGCATCACTCCTATACCTCAGATGTCCAATCGCAACGAAGCTTCACTCCAATACCCGAGATGTCCAATCCCAACGCAACTTCACTCCAATACCTGAGATGTCCAAACCCAACGCAGCTTCACTCCAATACCTGAGGTGTTCAATCCCAACGCAGCTTCACTACAATACCTGAGATTTCCAATCCCAACGCAGCTTCACTCCAATAACTGAGATGTCCACTCCTATCGCAGCTTCACTCATATACCTGAGATGTCCAATCCCAACGCGGCTTCACTCCAATACCTGGGATGGCCAATCCCAACGCAGCTTCACTCCAATACCTGAGATGCCCAATCCAAACGCAGCTTCACTCCAATGCCTGATATTTCCAATCCCAACGCAGCTTCACTCCAATACCTGAGATGTCCAATCCCATTGCAGCTTCACTCCACTACCTAAGATGTCCTATCCCAACGCAGCTTCACTCCAATACCTGAGATCACCAAACCCAACGCAGCTTCACTCCAATACCTGAGAAGGCCAATCCCAACGCAGCTTCACTCCAATACCTGAGATGCCCAATCCAAACGCAGCTTCACTCCAATGCCTGATATTTCCAATCCCAAAGCTGCTTCACTCCAATACCTGAGATGTCCAATCCCATTGCAGCTTCACTCCACTACCTAAGATGTCCTATCCCAACGCAGCTTCACTCCAATACCTGAGATGTTCAATCCCATCGCAGCATCACTCCAATACCTCAGATGTCCAATACCAACGCAGCTTCACTCCAATACCTGAGATGTCCAATCACAACGCAGCTTCACTCCAATACCTGAGATATCCAATCCCATTCAGCTTCACTCCAATACCTTAGATGTCCAATCCCATCGCAGCATCACTCCAATAACTCAGATATCCAATCCCAACGCAGCTTCACTCCAATACCTGAGATATCCAATCCCAACGCCGCTTCAATCCACTACCTGAGATATCCAATTCAATTCAGCTTCACTCCAACACCTGACATGTCCAATCCCAACGCAGCTTCACTCCAATACCTGAGATGTCCAATCTCTACCCAGCTTCACTCCAATACCTGAGATGTCTAATCCCAATGCAGCTTCACTCCAATACCTGAGATGTCCAATCCCATCGCAGCATCACTCCAATACCTCAGATATCGATTCCCAACGCAGCTTCAGTCCAATAACTGAGATGTCCAATCCCAACACAGCTTCACTCCAATAACTGAGATGTCCAATCCCATCGCAGCATCACTCCAATACCTCAGATGTCCAATCCCAACGCAGCTTCACTCCAATACCTGAGATGTCCAATCCCAACGCAGCTTCACTCCAATACCTGAGATGTCCAATCCCAACGCAGCTTCACTCCAATACCTGAGATGTCCAATCCCAACGCAGCTTCACTCCAATACCTGAGATTTCCAATCTCTACCCAGCTTCACTCCAATACCTGAGATGTCCAATCCCAATGCAGCTTCACTCCAATACCTGAGATGTCCGATCCCATCGCAGCATCACTCCAATACCTCAGATGTCCAATCGCAACGCAGCTTCACTCCAATACCTGAGAGGTCCAATCCCAACACAGCTTCACTCCAATACCTGAGATGTCCAATCCCATCGCAGCATCAGTCCAATACCTCAGGTGTCCAATCCCAACGCAGCTTCACTCCAATACCTGAGATGTCCAATCCCAACGCAGCTTCATTCCAATACCTGAGATGTCCAATCTCAACGCAGCTTCACTCCAATACCTGAGATGTTCAATCCCAATGCAGCTTCACTCCAAAACCTGAGATGTCCAATCTCAACGCAGCTTCACTCCAATACCTGAGAGGTCCAATCCCAACACAGCTTCACTCCAATACCTGAGATGTCCAATCCCAACGCATCTTCACTCCAATACCTGAGATGTCAAATCCCAACGCAGCTTCACTCCAAAACCTGAGATGTCCAATCGCAACGCAGCTTCACTCCAATACCTGAGAGGTCCAATCCCAACACAGCTTCACTCCAATACCTGAGATGTCCAATCCCAACGCATCTTCACTCCAATACCTGAGATGTCAAATCCCAACGCAGCTTCACTCCAAAACCTGAGATGTCCAATCGCAACGCAGCTTCACTCCAATACCTGAGAGGTCCAATCCCAACACAGCTTCACTCCAATACCTGAGATGTCCAATCCCAACGCAGCTTCACTCCAATACCTGAGATTTCCAATCTCTACCCAGCTTCACTCCAATACCTGAGATGTCCAATCCCAATGCAGCTTCACTCCAATACCTGAGATGTCCGATCCCATCGCAGCATCACTCCAATACCTCAGATGTCCAATCGCAACGCAGCTTCACTCCAATACCTGAGAGGTCCAATCCCAACACAGCTTCACTCCAATACCTGAGATGTCCAATCCCATCGCAGCATCAGTCCAATACCTCAGGTGTCCAATCCCAACGCAGCTTCACTCCAATACCTGAGATGTCCAATCCCAACGCAGCTTCATTCCAATACCTGAGATGTCCAATCTCAACGCAGCTTCACTCCAATACCTGAGATGTTCAATCCCAATGCAGCTTCACTCCAAAACCTGAGATGTCCAATCTCAACGCAGCTTCACTCCAATACCTGAGAGGTCCAATCCCAACACAGCTTCACTCCAATACCTGAGATGTCCAATCCCAACGCATCTTCACTCCAATACCTGAGATGTCAAATCCCAACGCAGCTTCACTCCAAAACCTGAGATGTCCAATCGCAACGCAGCTTCACTCCAATACCTGAGAGGTCCAATCCCAACACAGCTTCACTCCAATACCTGAGATGTCCAATCCCATCGCAGCATCAGTCCAATACCTCAGGTGTCCAATCCCAAAGCAGCTTCACTCCAATACCCGAGATGTCCAATCCCAACGCAGCTTCACTCCAATACCTGAGAATTCCAATCCCATTCCAGCTTCACTCCAATACCCCAGATGTCCAATCCCAACGCAGCTTCACTCCAATGCCTGAGATGTCCAATCCCAACACAGCTTCACTCCAATACCTGAGATGTCCAATCCTAACGCAGCTTCACCCCAACACCTGAGATGTCCAATCCAATCGCAGCATCACTCCAATACCTGAGATTTCCAATCCCAATGCAGCTTCACTCCAATACCTGAGATGTCCAATCTCAACGCAGCTTCACTCAAATACCTGAGATGTCCAATCCAAACGCAGCTTCACTCCAATACCTGAGATGTCCAATCTCAACGCCGCTTCACTCAAATACCTGAGATATCCAATCCCATTCAGCTTCACTCCAAAACCTGAGATGTCCAATCCCAACGCAGCTTCGCTCCAATGCCTGAGATGTCCAATCCCATCGCAGCATCACTCCAATACCCGAGATGTCCAATCCCACCGCAGCTTCACTCCAATACCCGAGATGTCCAATCCCAACGCAGCTTCACTCCAATACCTGAGAATTCCAATCCCATTCCAGCTTCACTCCAATACCCCTGATGTCCAATCCCAACGCAGCTTCACTCCAATGCCTGAGATGTCCAATCCCAACACAGCTTCACTCCAATACCTGAGATGTCCAATCCTAACGCAGCTTCACCCCAACACCTGAGATGTCCAATCCAATCGCAGCATCACTCCAATACCTGAGATTTCCAATCCCAATGCAGCTTCACTCCAATACCTGAGATGTCCAATCTCAACGCAGCTTCACTCAAATACCTGAGATGTCCAATCCAAACGCAGCTTCACTCCAATACCTGAGATGTCCAATCTCAACGCCGCTTCACTCAAATACCTGAGATATCCAATCCCATTCAGCTTCACTCCAAAACCTGAGATGTCCAATCCCAACGCAGCTTCGCTCCAATGCCTGAGATGTCCAATCCCATCGCAGCATCACTCCAATACCCGAGATGTCCAATCCCACCGCAGCTTCACTCCAATACCCGAGATGTCCAATCCCAACGCAGCTTCACTCCAATACCTGAGAATTCCAATCCCATTCCAGCTTCACTCCAATACCCCTGATGTCCAATCCCAACGCAGCTTCACTCCAATGCCTGAGATGTCCAATCCCAACACAGCTTCACTCCAATACCTGAGATGTCCAATCCCATCGCAGCATCACTCCAATACCTGAGATGTCCAATCCCAATGATGCTTCACTCCAATACCTGAGATGTCCAATCTCAACGCAGCTTCACTCAAATACCTGAGATGTCCAATCTCAACGCAGCTTCACTTCAATACCTGAGATTTCCAATCCCAACGCAGCTTCACTCCAATACTTGAGATGTCCAATCCCATCGCAGCATTACTCCAATACCTGAGATGTCCAATCCCAGTGCAGCTTCACTCCAATACCTGAGATGTCCAATCTCAACGCAGCTTCACTCAAATACCTGAGATGTCCAATCTCAACGCAGCTTCACTTCAATACTTGAGATATCCAATCCCAACGCAGCTTCACTCCAATACCCGAGATGTCCCATCCCAAGGCAGCTTCACTCCAATACCTGAGATGTCCCCTCCCAACGCAGCTTCACTCCAATACTTGAGATGTCCAATCCCATCGCAGCATCACTCCAATACCTGAGATGTCCAATCCCAATGCAGCTTCCCTCCAATACCTGAGATATCCAATCTCAACGCAGCTTCACTCAAATACCTGAGATGTCCAATCTCAACGCAGCTTCACTTCAATACCTGAGATTTCCAATCCCAACGCAGCTTCACTCCAATACCCGAGATGTCCCATCCCAAGGCAGCTTCACTCCAATACCTGAGATGTCCCATCCCAACGCAGCTTCACTCCAATACCTGAGATGTCCAATCCCAACGCAGCTTCACTCAAACACCTGAGATGTCCAATCCCAACGCAGCTTCACTCCAATACCCGAGATGTCCAATCCCAACGCAGCTTCACTCCAATACCTGAGAATTCCAATCCCATTCCATCTTCACTCCAATACCCCAGATGTCCAATCCCAACGCAGCTTCACTCCAATACCTGAGATGTCCAATCCCAACGCAGCTTCACTCCAATGCCTGAGATGTCCAATCCCATCGCAGCATCACCCCAATACCTCAGATGTCCAATCCCAACGCAGCTTCACTCCAATGCCTGAGATGTCCAATCCCAACACCGCTTCACTCCAATACCTGAGATGTCCAATCCCAACGCAGCTTCACTCCAATACCTGAGATGTCTAATCCCATCGCAGCATCACTCCAATACCTGAGATGTCCAATCCCAATGCAGCTTCACTCCAATAACTGAGATGTCCAATCTCAACGCAGCTTCACTCAAATACCTGAGATTTCCAATCTCAACGCAGCTTCACTTCAATACCTGAGTTTTCCTATCCCAACGCAGCTTCACTCCAATATCCGAGATGTCCCATCCCAAGACAGCTCCACTCCAATACCTGAGATGTCCCATCCCAACGCAGCTTCACTCCAATACCCGAGATGTCCAATCCCAACGCGCCTTCACTCAAACACCTGAGATGTCCAATCCCAACGCAGCTTCAGTTCAATACCTGAGATTTCCAATCCCATTGCAGCTTCACTCCAATACCTGAGATGTCCAATCCCAACACAGCTTCACTCCATTACCTCAGATGTCCAATCCAAACGCAGCTTCACTCCAATACCTGAGATGTCCAATCCCAACGCCGATTCACTCCAATACCTGAGATATCCAATCCCATTCAGCTTCACTCCAATACCTGAGATGTCCAATCCCAAAGCAGCTTCACTCCAATGCCTGAGATGTCCAATCCCATCGCAGCATCACTCCAATACCTCAGACGTCCAATCCCAACGCAGCGTCACTCCAATACCCGAGATGTCCAATCCCAACGCAGCTTCACTCCAATACCCGAGATGTCCAATCCCAACGCAGCTTCACTCCAATACCTGAGAATTCCAATCCCGTTCCAGCTTCACTCCAATACCTCAGATGTCCAATCCCAATGCAGCTTCACTCCAATACCTGAGATGTCCAATCCCAACGCAGCTTCACTCCAATGCCTGAGATGTCCAATCCCATCGCAGCATCACTCCAATACCTCAGATGTCCAATCCCAACGCAGCTTCACTCCAATACCCGAGATGTCCAATCCCAACGCAGCTTCACTCCAATACCTGAGAATTCCAAACCCTTTGCAGCTTCACTCCAATACCTGAGATGTCCAATCCCAACACAGCTTCACTCCAATACCTGAGATGTCCAATCCCAACGCAGCTTCACTCCAATACCTGAGATGTCCAATCCCATCGAAGCATCACTCCGATACCTCAGATGTCCAATACCAACGCAGCTTCACTCCAATACCTGAGATGTCCATTCCCAACAAAGCTTCACTCCAATACCTGAGATATCCAATCCCATTCATCTTCACTCCAATACCTGAGATGTCCAATCCCAACGCAGCTTCACTCCAATGCCTGAGATGTCCAATCTCAACGCAGCTTCACTCCAATACCTGAGATGTTCAGTCCCATCACAGCATCACTCCAACACCTCAGATGTCCAATACCAACGCAGCTTCACTCCAATACCTGAGATGTCCAATCCCAACGCAGCTTCACTCCAATACATGAGATATCCAATCCCATTCAGCTTCACTCCAATACCTGAGCTTAAGTGCAAAAAGACGGCAAAAATTTAGCTCACCAGACGCCCAATGAGAAGTTGACAAGATGACAGTTCGTATAATGTAAACCATTTTTGATTAAGTTGATTTTGTCAAGCACAGGAGCATAATTGTCGACCGCTATGTGTTTTTACCCGCAAAGAATTGAACGGGGAAACTGATGAGAATTTCTATGGAGTTCCACATGAATTTTTTGAGAACTGCGGCCTCGGAAAAAATTGACACGGTCATCAGAGATGTGTTCAATATAAATATACATAATAATTTCAGCATTTATTTTTCGTACAAAGAAGTTGCTCAACAATCTCAATTCGAAACCTTTATATTTCTGATCTAATCTAAATATCACAGGAAAGCCGCAACAATTCCACTAGTTCCGTAAAGGCAATGTTTTCGCCAATTAACAGACTTAGAACTTCAACTACGGCTTGTGTGACCCTCCAATCAATACCAACTTCAACTGTGAATGCAATAGATAACACTCCACAATTCGCCCAAAAATTTCCTGAAATTCAAGTTGAAGTTTCTTGAGAAAAATTGTTTGAAAATAACTTTAGTTTATTATCCACCAAATTTTTCCTTGCCAGAAAGGATGCAAACTTCAATGTGGTGAGAGAATCCATCAATATAATGAAAAGCGCATCAGGTATGTTTCCTGTATGCGCATTCCCTCTGGCGCAACCTGCTGCATTTGGGTTATATTGATGTAGATGAGAGAGTTGCAATCCCAAAAAAAAAATTCAAGGTGCAGTTCATGAATCAAATCCACTCAATCAATCTTGGAGTCGGGGAATGGTTTCCTTTTTTCAGTATGGTTTTAGACTCTACACGCACCCTAACCTACAGAAGGCTCAACCTTCAAACTGATATTAGTAAGAAAATATCTTTCATTCAAGCATATCACTGACAGCCACATGAAAATTCCGTAAAACTGAATGAAGTAAAGCAGATTGAAAATTGGGGTCCAAATTTCAATGGAAGGAATCAATAAGTTGAAGTACTTGAATGCATAGATAGATATTAAAAATAACGAACTGCAGAAGATGTGGTAAAACCTCTCGCAAGCAAATCCAATGGGTACCTAGAAATACCGGTCTGAATCAACCAAATTATTTAATTGAAACAAGGTAAACAAAATTAAGCAGACACAACAATTTGAAAGTAATTCGGGCACAGGCTATCGGCCACATATCAATTGGTTTAGTTGAACAATTGATACAAACAATGAAAATACCTATGGTTTGCATGAACACGTCAAGCGAACTGGCAAGCATCCCGGGTCGTGGTGTCAACGCTAAAAAATGCAAAAAATGTAAGATTTCCGGGGAATGCTGTGAAAAGGTATAAGAATGGCAATTTTTGGCGTCGAATGCGGCGAAAAAAAAAGAATTTAACGCTAAGAATTGCAAATCTTACAAAAATTCACCACTAAAAATTACAGTAATTTTTTTGCAGTGAACTTTCATAAGATTCGTGATTCTTAGCGGCGAAATTTTTGTTTTCATCGCATCCCGTTGGTAGCGGTGAAATATTTTTTTCATAACGTTTATCGAATCTGATTTAAATTCTCCAGAAATATCATTGAATCATTGAATTAAATGACAGATGGCGTAGTGGAATAAAAAGTTTTTGACATCAAGTAGTGAGAGGTTGGAATCCTTGTACGAGATTTTCTTTTTTGTAAGAAATCCGGTGAATGAGTGAAAAAAAAAATTTCACCGCTATAAACCGCAAATCTTATGAATATTCACCGCTAAAACCCACAAGTATTACAAAAATTTAACGCTTTTACCGCATTCCTCGCAAAAAATGTGGGAGCTTTGCGATAGATTTTATTTATTTTCACCAATATTCACCTGCAGTTTTTACATTATTTTCTCGATCAAACTTTGACCCGGTATGGAAGCAAAGTATGACTTAGGCATCAAAACAAAAACAGTTGTGCGTATTTTCCAAACACAAAGCTCTTTTGCCATTGTCACGCCATAGAAACTTCTACTTCGTACCAGAAAAAGCAACGCCATACAGTCTAAAATTTTTGTGGCCTAAGATTTCTTAATTCAGTTTTCGTCGAAAAACCACCAATAGGTCAGTGAGTAGACATTGCCACTGCACAAATTCACAAACCGATCACAAGCGTCAACAACAATCGAGTTTCCTACTGTCTCTCCTCAAAATCCAGAAGTACATCTATCCCAATTACAACTATGAAGACTCCCCAATTTGAGGTACAGACAGAAATGGCCTCTGGTCAGACCGTCCCAGACAGAAGTTACCTCTGATCAGACCGAACCAGACTGCTGTCCTCTGATCAGACTATAGTGCGCTCGCAGCTCCGTGTGCGCTTAAAATACGCTCGAAGTCCTAATCTGATCAGACTAGAATGGGCGCTTGATTCCGCCTCTGATCAGACTGATGTGCGCTAAAAATTGCCTATGATCAGACTAAAAAGCCTTCGAATAGTGTGATTCGGGAATTGTTTTGGACATCAACAAGTCTCTCAATTTTGTTATATATTCATTTCATGAAAAATAATGCTTTCAGTAATATATTCAACTAAGGGCAATCCAGTTTCAAAAGTATTCTAAAGACAAGAAAACCCAAGTGACCGAAAAAAATGCTGAGTATACAATTATTGTTCATGTATTTGGCAGAATAGATGAACACAGACATCTTTGCATAATAACGCATTGATCTACAGTTATTCTAAAGCTATTCAAAAGGGGACGGGCCTTAGCTATCAGCTGGACCCGTTGTTTCTGATCAAACCATAAGACTCTCGATAAGTCGCTGATCAGAATACTGCTGTATTGTTGACTCCTGGAAGAGCCAACATCTGTCAGTAAAACAAATCAAAAAATGTTTGAAAAGATAGTTTACTCGAATTGACCACCACTGATCAGACTAGTGTTTGCTCGAAACTGCCTCTGATCAGAACGTCCAGTTTGAATTGACCTTTGATCAGACATGTTCGAGACAAATGTTGCTTGAAGTCTTTTCTAGACCATGTATGCGTGAATATGGTCTGGTCAGAGGTCATTTCGGTCTGGCCACCTCGAGCTGGGTAAGGCTATTTCTAAACATTCCAATCTCAAAACATAAATTTCATTCTCGCCTTGATCTATTTTCTTCTAATGTAGCCGCCGTACTTTTAAATTAAACATTTTGTATATTTGTGCAATAATTATCAATTTAATTGTGATTCTCATTTCAATTTTAACTTTAATGTAAACTTTAAAATAATGCACAAATATACAAAATGTTGAACTTAGAATATTTCTAAAAATGGAATCAATCTCTAAAAATGTAATCAATTGTAGTGCAAAAGAATTCATTTTCACTACATTTGGTTACAATTTTAGAGATTGATTCCATTTTTAGAAATATTTTAAGTTCAACATTTTGTATATTCGTGCAAGGTTTATTCATTCATTTGTGATTCTCATTTCAATTTAAACTTTAAAGTTAAAAATGAAATGAGAATCACAATTGAATGAAAAAATAGCGCACAAATATAAAAAATGTTGAACTTATAATATTTCTAAAAATGGAATCAATCTCTAAAAATGTAATCAATTGTAGCGCAAAATAATTCTTTTGCGCTACAATTGGTTAAATTTTTAGAGATTGTTTCCATTTATAGAAATATTTCAAGATCAACATTTTGTATAACTGTGTAATATTTATTCATACAATTGTGATTCTCATTTCAATTTTAACTTTAAAGTTAAAATTGAAATGAGAATCACAATTAAATGAATAAATTTTTCACACATATACAAAATGTTGAACTTAAAATATTTCTAAAAATGGTACCAATCTCTAAAAATGTAATCAATTGTAGCGCAATATAATTCTTTTGCGCTACAATTGGTTAAATTTTTAGAAATAAATTTACGATTGTGCTTCGAGTTTACCCTCACTTCATCTTCTATTAACGTAGGAGATTTCAACTTAACTTAATTAAAATCTATAGATAATTCGAAAAAGATTAATTTGCTGTTGCGGAGATTATGTGTTGCGGCTGCTCAAAAATCTCAGTGGAACGCAATCTTCACGGCCTGGTTCTCGAGTTTTACTTCAGCCTGGTTCTTCACTCGGTTGCAATCGAATAACACTCGCGAAGTAACTATTAGTCGCTCAGTTGTAATAAAGGACTATAACTTTAATTTTTTCTGATTGAAGTTAAGAAGATCCTTAGTGATAATCTATGTCCCATCTCGTGCTGAAGGTTGTAAGGCTCCAGCCCAAAGCTACTACTGTTGCTAACTTTGTGTTAAGAAAGCTCAACTAACTTATAACGCGCCAGATCTTAAGACTTGTCCCCCATAAGTAACAAAAAAATACGTGAAAATATCAAATGTCGCAATTTCCAATAGAATAGCTGTGTAGCTTTGAAAGCTAAAATATGTATTTTTGCAAAACAACAAACCGTATTTTGAGTAAAATGGTTTGCATGAATATCAACTTGAGCTTGAAACTAAAAAATTTCTCAGAATTGCAAATGATACAAAAGATCTCATTAAAAGGAGAACACGCGGCTGTCAGCAATGTTTATATTCGTGCTTAAACAAATAATAAAACAAAGTTGCTCAATTGTCTCTCAATTTCCAAAACTACGAATTGTTTTGTAATTGTTGAGAATGCACTCGTAACCAATTGTGTGGTTTTTTACTTGATTCGCAATTGCAATGCTAATGTATCGCCAAAATCGAATGTCTTGGCAATATTAAGTAACGTTTTGCAATGGTGTTGCGTTTCCACTACTCTCACAAATAGTTTACGTTTGTAACGAGGTTGCTTGTCTTAATAAATTTGGTTAATAACAAGTTCTGAGTGAACAAATGATTTCAAGAAAGAGTTTTGGATTTTAATTGGGAAAAAAATGAGATAAACAAAATATGAAGCAATATAAATTTTTGCTAGACAGAAGTAAAAGCTGCAACAAAGAAAGATATCAAAAACCCTTGTCAAATACAAACATACTGAATTTGAGTAACTGATTTGGTACAAGACCTTGATTGGATAACACATAATCTCCGCAACAGCAATTTAATCTATTGCAAATTATCTACAGAATTTAAATAAGTTAATTTGAAACCTTCTATGATAATATAAGACGGCCGCATAAAGTGAGAGTAAACTCGAAGCACAATTTTAAACCAATTTTTAAAAATGTAATCAATTGTAGCGCAAAAAATTCTTTTGCGCTACAATTGATTACGTTTTTAAAGATTGATTACAATGTTAGAAATCTTTTAAGTTCAACATTTTGTATATTTGTGCAATATTTATTCATCCAATTGTCATTCTCATTTCAATTTTAACTTTAAAGTTAAAATTGAAATGAAAATCACAATTCAATGAATAAATATTGCACAAATATACAAAATGGGGGGGTAATTTGTCTATGGGAGGTAAATTGATGTAAAAGTGTGGGGGTAATTTGTTCAGAGGGGGTAAAATGATGTAAGAGTTGGGCTGTAATGGGAAGAATTATGAGGAATTACCCCCCTGACTGAAATTGCAATGTAAAAGTGGGCTGCAATGGGCTGCAATGGGAGGACTTTTCAGGAATTACCCCCCTGACTGAAACTGCCATGTAAGAGTGGGCTGCAATGGGCTGCAATGGGAGGACTTTTCAGGAATTACCCCCTGACTGAAATTGCCATGTAAGAGTGGGCTGCAATGCGCTTCAATGGGAGGACTTTTCAGGAATTCCCCCCTTACTGAAATTGCCATGTAAGAGTGGGCTGCAATGGGCTGCAATTGGAAGACTTTTCAAGAATTACCCCACCCATGACTGAAATTGCCATGTAAGTGTTAGCTGCAATGGGCTGCAATGGGAGGACTTTTCAGGAATCACCCCTCTCCCCCCTGATTGAACTTAAGAGGGGGTAAAATGATTTAAGAGTTGGGCTGCCAAGGGGGGTAAAATGGTTTAAGAGTGAGGGGGTAATTTGTTCAGAGGGTGTCTAGTGATGTAAGAGTTGGGCTGCCAAAGAGGGTAAAATGGTGTAAGGGTGAGGGGGTAATTTGTTCAGAGGGTGTCTAGTGATGTAAGAGTTGGGCTGCCAAGGGGGGTAAAAAGGTGTAAGAGTGAGGGGGTAATTTGTTCAGGGGGTGTCTAGTGATGTAAGAGTTGGGCTGCCAAGGGGGGTAAAATGGTAAAAGAGTTAGGGGCTAAATTGTCCAGAGAGGGTAAATGATGTAAGAGTTGGGCTGCCAAGGGGCGTTTAACTTCGGCGTTGGACGATAGGTAGGCAGATCAAACTTTTCTCATCAATTTGTTGAAGCAAAGAACACCAATACGATGCAAATTGTACATTTTGCAATTTTCAGGCGTTTGGGCTGCTGTGAATTGATTTCTTTACCATGCACAAATGTGAACGTCCATGAAGAACTTCAAAGTACACTCAGATACGGTTTTGTTTTTGAGTAATTAATTGTTCGCAGAATTGCTCGTTTAGACCGAGTAAATTTTGCGTAGAAATTTTATAATGGAAAATTTTTTTCTAACTATTTCAGACATAATTCAATGCTTATTTGTTCTTTCGAGTTGTAATATGGACAGTTGTGGTACTTATTACTGTCATCTCAATAAGCATTTAGTAATTTGATAGATTTTTCTACGTTTTCGTTTAATATGGTCATCTTCACATGTTGTAATCCATTGAACCAAATAGGCAATGTGAGCGTAGTAAGACCGTTCTCAATCAAGCAAAGTATTTAAATGCAAAAAAGAAGCAAATTAAGAACACAAAACAATTTCAACGTAATTCAAGCACCAGCTATCGACCACAGATCAATTGATTCAGTTGAACAATTGATTAAAACAATAAAAATACGTATGGTTTGCATGACCTTGTCAAGCAAGTTGCCAAGAATCCCGGGTCGTGGTGTCAACGTTAAAAATCGCAAAAATTGTAAGATTTGCGGTGAATGCGGTGAAAAGTTGTAAGAATTGCAATTTTTAGTGTTGAATGCAGTGGAGGCGGTGAAAAAAACAGAAATCGACAATAAGAATTGCAAATCTTGACAAAGATTCACCGCTAAGGTGTACGGTATTTTTTATTGCGGTAAATTTTGGTAAGATTGGCGGTTTTCAGAGGCGAAGTTTTCATTTTACCTCATTCGAATTTTTACTCCTTTCAATTTTACCGCTTAAACGGTAAAATTTAATTTTTATTACCATTTTCATTTAATTTTTATGACCATTATTGAATCTGATTTAAATTCACAAGAAAAATCATTGAAATATTTGACAGATGGCGTAGTGGAATAATAAGCTGCTGAAATGCATAAAATGTGTCTGTTTTTTAGCATGATTTCGACAGTGGGCGCTAGGTAGATCAGAATTTTCTCATCATTTTTTTGAAGCAAGCAAAGACCCTGTGATGCAAATCGTACATTTTGCAATTTCGAGAATTTTTTGAAACTGCTTATTTAGACCAATTTTTGCGTAGACATTTTTAGTGCAAAAATTTTTTTCTAAAACGGTCATCTTGACATTATGCAATTTATCAAACGAGGTAGACAGTGTGAGCGTAGTAGTGCCAGTCTCAATCAAGCAAATTGTTTAATTGCAGACAAGTTCAAAAAATAATTAGACACAACAATTTGAACTTAATTCACGCACCAGATGTGGGCCAAAGATCAATTGGTTTAATTGAACAACTGATACAGCAATCAAAATGCGAATGGTTTGCATGGGCTCGTCAAAAAAACTGGCAAGTATCTCGGGTCGATGTGTCAAAGCTAAAAAATGTTTTTAAAGAACGTTAGCTGTGAGTGCGGTGAAAAGTTATAAGACTTGGGATGTTTAGCTCTGAATGCGATGATTGTGTTGAAAAAAAAACAATTCAATGGTAAAAATTGCAGATCATATAAAATTTAACCGCTAAAAACTACTGTAACAATTTGCGGTGACAATTCGTAAGACTTGCGGTTTTTAGCGATGAAATTTTTAATTTTCGCGGCATCCCATTGTTGAATTACATTTTTGTCACCTTTTAAGTGGTGAAAATAAAAATTATCCACTAAAAACTGCAAATCTTAAATTCAAATCATTTGTTTTTTATAGCGTTTATTGAGTCTGATTGAAATTCTCATGAAATATTAATAAATTAAGTGACAGATGGACTAGTGGAATAAGAAGCTGTTGAATTGCAGGAGGTGGGAAGTACAAACCTTTGTACGGAAATTTCCATTTAATGAAAAATCAGGTGAATGCGCAGAAAATAAAACTTTTACCGCTAAATACCGCAAATCTTACTAAAATTCACAACTAAAAAGCGCAAATCTTACAAATATTCACCGCTTTCACTGCACTCATTGCAGCATATGCGGGCGCTTTGCGGTGAAATCTGTTTATTTTCACCGCTTCTCACTGCAATTCTAATATTTTTTTTCGGAAAGACCTCGACCCGGGATGGATTCAAAATATGACTGAGGCATCACAACAAAAACAGCTGAGTGTATTTTGCAAACATAAAGTCATTGTCACGACATAGAAACTTCTTCTTCGTACCAAAAAAAGCAACGCCTTCAAATCTCAAATTTTTGTGGCCTAAGATTTCTTAATTCAATTTTCGTCGAAAAACCACCAACAGGTCAGTGAGTAGACATTGCCACTGAACATATTCACCAACCGATCACAAGCGTCAACAATCGAGTTTCCTACTGTCTCTCCTCAAAATCCAGAAGTACATCTATCCCAATTACAACTAAGAAGACTCCCCAGTTCGAGGTACAGACCGATGGCCTCTGATCAGACTGTCCCAGACAAGAGTTACTTCTGATCAGAACGACCCAGACTGCTGTCGTGTGGTCAGACTATCGTGCTCTCGAGATTCCGTGTGCGCTTAAAATACGCTTGAAGACCTAATCTGATCAGACTAGTGGGCGCTCAATTCTGCCTCTGATCAAACTGAAGTGCGCTCAAAATTGCCTATGATTAGACTAAAAAAGCTTTCAAATAGTGTGATCGGGGATTTATTTTGGACATCAACAAGTCTTTAAAATTTGTTAATCATTCATTTCATGAAAATTAATGTTATCAGTAATATATTCAATTAAGGGCAAACCAATATCAAAAGTATTATAATAACAAGAAAACCCAAGTGCCCGAAATAAATGCTGAGTATACAATTATTGTTCATGTATTTGGCAGAAAAGATGAACACAGACATCTTTGCATAATAACGTATTGATCTACAGTTATTCTAAAGCTATTCAAAAGGGGACGGGCCTTAGCTATCAGCTGGACCCGTTGTTTCTGATCAAACCATAAGACTCTCGATAAGTCACTGATCAGAAAACTGCGGTATTGTTGACTACTGGAAGAGCCAACATCTGTCAGTAAAACAAATCAAAAAATGTTTGAAAAGATAGTTTACTCGAATTGACCACCAATGATCAGACTAGTGTTTGCTCGAAACTGCCTCTGATCAGAACGTCCAGTTTGAATTGACCTTTGATCAGACAAGTTCCAGACAAATGTCGCTTGAAGTCTTTTCTAGACCATGTATGCGTGAATATGGTCTGGTCAGAGGTCTTTTCGGTCTGGCCACCTCGAGCTGGGTAAGGCTATTTCTAAACATTCCAATCTCAAAACATAAATTTCATTCTCGCCTTGATCTATTTTCTTCTAATGTAGCCGCCGTACTTTTAAATTAAACATTTTGTATATTTGTGCAATAATTATCAATTTAATTGTGATTCTCATTTCAATTTTAACTTTAATGTAAACTTTAAAATAATGCACAAATATACAAAATGTTGAACTTAAAACATTTCTAAAAATGGAATCAATCTCTAAAAATGTAATCAATTGTAGTGCAAAAGATTTCATTTGCACTACATTGTGCTTCAAGTTTACCCTCACTTTATCTTCTATTAACGTAGGAGATTTCAATTTAACTTAATTAAAATCTATAGATAATTCGCAATTTAAACTTCAAAAGTTAAAAATGAAATGAGAATCACAATTGAATGAAAACATAGCGCACAAATATGAAAAATGTTGAACTTATAATATTTCTAAAAATGGAATCAATCTCTAAAAATGTAATCAATTTTAGCGCAAAATATTTCTTTTGCGCTACAATTGGTTAAATTTTTAGAGATTGTTTCCATATTTAGAAATATTTTAAGATCAACATTTTGTATAACTGCGTAATATTTATTCAAACAATTGTGATTCTCATTTCAATTTTAACTTTAAAGTTTAAATTGAAATGAGAATCACAATTAAATGAATAAATTTTGCACACATATACAAAATGTTGAACTTAAAATATTTCTAAAAATGGAACCAATCTCTAAAAATGTAATCAATTGTAGCGAAATATAATTCTTTTGCGCTACAATTGGTTAAATTTTTAGAAATAAATTTACCATTGTGCTTCGAGTTTACCCTCACTTTATCTTCTATTAACGTAGGAGATTTCAATTTAACTTAATTAAAATCTATAGATAATTCGCAAAAGATTAATTTGCTGTTGCGGAAATTATGTGTTGCGGCTGCTCAAGAATCTCAGTGGAACCCAATCTTCACGGCCTGGTTCTCGAGTTTTACTCCAGCCTGGTTTTTCACTCGGTTGCAATCGAATAACACTCGCGAAGTAACTATTAATCGCTCAGTTGTAATAAAGGACTGTAACTTTAATTTTTTCTGATTGAAGTTAAGAAAATCCTTAGTGATAATCTATGTCCAATCTCGTGCTGAAGGTTGTAAGGCTCCAGCCCAAAGCTAGTACTGTTGCTAACTTTGTGTTAAGAAAGCTCAACTAACTTATAACGCGCGAGATCTTAAGATCTAGCAAAACTTACAATAAAGACTAAAGTTGATGAAGAATCAATTTATTATCAATCTGAGAGCCAACTGCTCTTGATAACAGTTTCTAATGGTTCTAAATACAATATGGTTGCACTATTCAAACAATTGGGTTAAAGTAAATAATCCGCTAAATATCATTTATAACATCACTGTCACTGATCTCTGATTGGTTAATCGAGTAAAGTGATTTATGTCAATGTTTACATAGTAAATGTCAAATTACCGCACTATTTGCTTTTGTTGACATAAGCACTGATGGTACTTACGTAACACTAGATGTCTCAAATGTATGATAAATGACCTTTGATAAACACCTAAGGGATCATAGAATTAACAATTCAAGAAATTTAACAATAAATGAAAAAATATCCAAAAATGCACTTTTTGCATCATATAAATGCTAATAGCCACACTTGTAGGTATGATGCAATAATGTTCATTGGGTCCATGGATAGCTTAGGGGTTACCCTAACCGTGTGCTTAAACCTTGGGTTGCTCAGTTTTCCCTTCCCAAAATCGGGGGGGTGGACAAATTTTCAGTCCCAACTTTTAAAATTTTTCAGTTTTGACCTTTTTTGAATTTTGGCAAAATTTTAAGTTTTTGAGTTTTGATTTCATTTTGGTTGGTCTGATGGCTCATGTTTCTGTTCTTTAGTGGCGCCAACATCGCTGGCCCTGTTTTCGTTCTCGGAAACGCCATCATAGAAGACTGGCGCCAATTTCACTACCGGCCTGTTGAATTCGCCATGTGCCATCTTGACTCCCGCTGATCGTACGAAGCCATCGCGGCCTTTAAAGACTTAGATTACTCGTCCCATCTTGTACTCACATCTTCTCACTGACTCGTCTACCATCCAAACAAGTTCTCCTTGTTTCAGGTTTCTCACATGTTCCTTTGACCACTTTGACCTCTGGTTCCATTGTGGAAGATATTCACGGGTCCATCTCTTCCAGATCATGTCGTCATATGCTTGAGCCGTTTTGAAGGATTTTCTCAGGTCATGGTAGCGCTCGCTGGATGGCATAAATGGTGCACTTGCACTTTCTCGTCCTAGCAAAAAGTGATTTGGTGTTAGGGCTGTCAGATCCTCTGGATCGTCACTTACTGCTGTCAGGGGTCTTGCGTTGAGAGTTTGTTCCACAAGACACATGGTTGTACTGAGTACCTCGTCTGTGAGGCTTCGGTGGTCCAAGATTACAATCATGACCTTCTAGCAACTTTGAACCAGTCTTTCCCTGATTCCACCAAAGTGGGGCGCTCCAGGAGGGTTGAATTTCCAAATGATCTTTTTCTGAGCTAAGTCACTTTCAATTTTAGCTCCGTCCCATTCGTCCATGAATTCTTTGAGTTCCTTGGCAGCTCTGACGAAGTTTGTGCCGTTGTCGCTGTTGATGGTACTTGGGTAGCCACGTCGTGCGATGAATCTTGTCACTGCCGCTAGACATGACTCGGTGTCCAATGACTGGGCAACTTCGATGTGTACTGCTCTGGTTGTCAGACAAGTGAAGAGGCAGCACCATCTTTTCAAGTTACGCCGTAGGAATTTCACTTCAATGGGTCCGAAGTAATTGACTCCGGTATGGGTGAATGGTAAAACATGTTCATCAAGTCGCTCTCGTGGTAGGTCCGCCATTGGTGGGCGTTCCTGTGTCTGCATTTGATGCATTTCTACTTGAGTTTTCGTAACGCATTTCGTAGTCCAATGATCCAGTATTCTTGTTGAAGCATGTTTCTCACGTATTCTGTGCCTTCGTGTAGGTTGTCACGGTGAGCTCTCTCCAACAGAAGTTGTACTACTGGATGCTTCGCTGTCAACAGTATTGGTTGTTTTGCATTGTAATCGAGATTTGAATGCTTCAGTCGACCTTTCAATCAAATTTTTCCATCCTCTTCTATGAATGGTGACAATTTGGCGATATTCAATGTCTTGGAGATTTCCTTGCTGTTTGTTATCGACTTCGAAACATTCGGGAAGTTTTCGGCTTGAACAAATCGCAACCGAATTTGTTCTGCTCCATGGATTTCGTCTGCTTTGAGAGGTCCCTTCTGCTTCGCCTTGAACCTCATGCAATAGGCAATAAAGTTTCTGATTCTATTGAAGCTGCTGTAGCGGTCCCAATCAAATTTTTGATGTAATTTAGTTTCTGCGGCTACAGTACTTGTAGCTTGCTCAGCTTCAACTTTGTTCGCTTGGCACCACGGCTTTGGCCATTTTTCTTCATCTGTGTGGAGCCATGCCGGCCGGTTTAACCACACGGACTCCTTGAGGCCTTCGATAGACATTCTTCCAGTGACGATGTCCACAGGGTTCTCGATGCCTTTAACATGTCTCCATTGATCCATGGAAGAGCTCTCCAGTATTTCTGCTGCTCTGTTTGCAACAAACACTTGTTGCTTCTTGTGAGCTGATTGTAGCCACTGCAGCACCGTTGATGAATCAGTCCAATGATAGACTTTGTCGATTTTCACGTCATGTTCTCTCAGTATCTGCCTCTTTTGACGAACTCCGTAAACTGCGGCTTGAAGTTCTAAGTTCGGAATCGTCTTGTGTCTGATGGGTGCTACCCGGCATTTTCCAATTACATAGGTCACTTTTAGCGTTGTTTCATCCGGCAGATATGCCACTATGCACATCGCTTCTTCTGATACATCTGTGAAGATGTGGAGTCTCAACTTTGTACATCCGTTTTCGAAATAAAGTCGATTTTTTGACATCGTCCTTAATTCTCTCAACTCAGAACACCAATCACTGAACAGTTTTGAGTGTTCTGCTGACAATCCCTTGTCCCATGCTTGTCCCATTGCTGCCCAAATGCTTTTGAGCAGAAACCGCATTCGTATTGTGAAGGGTGAACATATCCCCAGTGGGCCAAACACTGGTGAGACAAAGGGTAGGACGATTCTCTGAGTTATTTTTGCTCGAACCTCTTGCTCAGTTCCACGACAGACAATGAGACTATCTGTGTCCACATTCAAGTTCAGTCCAAGTATTGATGATGATTGTGGTTTAGCTTCGAAAGTCTTCACAACTTTCGTTGATCTGTCTGTCTCTGGGATCTGTGATTTGACCTCTTCGTCACTTGTTATCCATTTCGTCAGTTTTAATCCACCTTTGCTGAGTACGTCTCTGACTTTCTGGTAGATTTGGGTTGCTTCTTGAGGTTTTCTGACTGACTTAAGGAAGTCGTCCATGTAGAAGTTGCGCTGAACCGTTCTGACGAGATTTTCGTCGTTGTTCGCGTTATCTTTCGCCACTTGATGCAGAGCGTAGATTGCACAAGTTGGCGAGCTCTTCGCCCCAAAAACGTGTCGTGAATAATCGTAAACTTCTATTCGCTGTTCTGGATTGTCTCTCCAGAGAAAGCGTAGGCATCGGCTGTCAGCGCTTGGGACACCAATTTGAAGAAACATCGCTTCTAAGTCGGCTGATAGCGCTATTTGATGTTCTCGGAATCGAAGAATTAATCCGACCAGACTCTGTAGCAGGTCTGGTCCAGAGAAACGTTTATCGTTGAGTGCCACACCTTGATACTGAGCTGCCGCATTGCACACTCTTCTGACTTTCTCCGGCTTATGCGGGTTGATGACGGGATGATGTGGCAAACACCATTGGAGTTCGTCTCTGGTTTCGTTCAGTTCAGTTTGGTCGATTTTGCGAACGTAACCAGCTTTGACATTGGTGTCAATTGTTCCCTGATAGCGTTGTCGTAACGTATCATCCTTCTGTAGACGTTTTTCTAGGGACCTGAGTTGCCCCATTGCAGAGTAGAAGTTGTTCGGCAACTTCACTTCGTCCTCTTGCCACAGAAGTCCAACTTCGTATCTTTCACCCGTGAATCGCGTAGTTTGTTCTAACGTCTTGATTGCTCGTTGTTCGTCTTTTGAATGGCCAGTGACATCGCAGTTGGAGGCGTAGGACTCGATATCCCACCACTTACTCTACTGGCTGGCTAGTTTGTCTTCTGCCACTGAGGTTGCTGTAGTAGCAAGAGATGCTGCTTGCTTCGCTGGTAGGGGTCCTTTTAAGGCCCATCCTATTTTTGATTTGGCACATCCTATCATGGTGCAGCCCTGTCGTCTGACCTCTTATACTCTAATGGGTGATGGATGTCATAGCAGTCTTGTCCAAGAATAACTTGAACTTCGTTTAGATTGCAGCACTGATTCGGCAAGTTCTTCAAATGTGGGTAGCGGTCTTTCAATTCCTGCAGATCCACCATCTGGTCACCCAACGTCAGTTTCTCGTGCACATAGAACTGCACTGTTGTCAAAGGTCGCGACCTCTCGTACGCTGAAACAGCTATCGGCACTGTTTCAGTCTTGACGTATTCCGATCCGTGGATTCCTGCTACTGACAAGGACGCTTTTCTACCTTGCAGTTGCAGGGTAGATATGATTGAATTGTCTACAAATGAGATTGAAGATCCTGTATCACACATCGCCAGCATATTCAAGCTGTGGTTTCCGTTGACGAGCTTAATTCGCACTACAGGTAGTCCTCCTTGTGTGATGTTAGTCGCTAATGCCGTTGTAGCATCTGAGACATTTGTTGTAGTCTCCTTCTTTGAGAAGTCACTGTGCAAGAGTTTGTTGTGTTGTCGTCTACAGTTGGGCACACTGCAAGTTCTACTTCTGCAATCTGTTGACCGATTACCAGGTCTCAGACAATTGAAACACAGTCTGAGATTGTGAACTTGCTCTCGTCGTTCATTCAGTTTCATTGATTTGAAATTCTCACAATTCCAGATCGCGTGCTGTCCATCTATGAATGGACATTCCAAGTTCTTTGGTTTTGTAGAATCTTCAGCATTTGATGCGAATGTACTTGTTTTTGGTTTTTCCCGACTTTGAAACTTAGAGCTTGTCTGAGCTAACAAGTCCTCATGTATAAAAGCTGTTGATTCTAACCAGTCTTTGAACACTATCAAGTTTGCTGCCAGTAGTTGGTGATCCTGTAGGTGACGTAGCCACTGCTCCTTAAGCTGAAGTGAAAGTTTTCTGGTAGCTGAACTCAGGACTTCCTCCGATTCCAGGTCAGGTTGAAACCCAAGCCTGGTCAAAACGTTTGCTGTGTTTGTGACTACGTTTGCAAATCGAACAAAGCTACTGGAGTCATCGTGTCTAACCAGAGGATGAGTGTATATCTTCTTAAGCTGAGCTTCGACTATAACTCTCGGTCTGCCAAAAGTTTTGCAGAGAACATCCAAAACTTGATAATATGACTGTGAGCTGAAGCCCAATCCAGATATTGCTGCTTTCGCCTGACCCGTGAGGCTGGTCTTCAGATACTGCATCTTCTCAGTATCACTTAACTTCTTCTGGTGAACAATGACATCGAAGAGTTCACACCACTCAGGCCACTCTAGAGGATCTCCTGAGAACTCTGTTAACATCAGTTTTGGTAATCCTCTTGAGCCATCACTCGGCACTTGCTGATATATAACTGGTGGTGTGGGCTGGCTCAACGTCTTTTGGTTACGACTCTCCATGGATCTGTTGCGAGAGTTGTGTTTGGGACTTTGATTTCTCTGCTTGTTTAGCACTGTTGACGTTCCTTGCTGTTGAAACGTCGTCCCGGACAAATGCACTGGGGGATCTGTCACCCTAATTGATTTAGGGGTTTCTGATCTCTTTAGAAAGCTTGGTTTCTGTCGTGGGGTTGAGAAGGTTCCTACACCCGGTTGGAACAGCGTGGTAGTTTTCGGGTATGCTCTGAACCGTTTGTCACTTCTGTCCTGTGTGACATTCTTAGGAGGTTCGACCACAACGTTTGGTGATAGTGGCCGGCGAGGACCGGACCGCTCGGCTACTGACTTGAACCAGTCCTGCGATATTGCTGGCTTTCGTCTGGATCCGACACTTTCGAGGTCACCTGCTTCTGATCCAGATGCTCTTGAGCTTCCCTTAGTCAGCTCCAGTTTTAGAACTCTCATTTTCTAGCTCTCGCTCATGCTGCCGCAGGCGCAATTCGTCTTTTTGTTGTTGCAGTTGCAAACGTAACTCTTGTTCTTGTTGTTGCTGTTGTAAGTGTAAGCGTAATTCCTCTTGCCGTCGACACAATTCTATTTCCTCACGCTCCTTCTCTAGTTGACTTTGACGCTCTCGCAGCCGTTGATCGGCTTCACCTTTAGCTCTCATGTTTTCGAGCTCTAATTGGTCAATCACGCGCGTCTTTGATGAATGTGAGTTGGCAATACTGGGTTCTTTTCCACTTCGATGTGTTTCAGAATTCCTAGAGGAGACATCAGCGTTCTCTTCAACATTTTCTGTCACTGCAATTCCTGTTTGAACTACCGTCTCGTTTGGGCCAGTACCACGTGCCGATGTGGTTGACACCAACGATGTTTGATTTCTACTCTCTGCGGTTTGCTGGTACTTTTTAAGTAGATCTGTATAGTAATTCCTGTTGTTACTGATCACCATAAACCATCCAAATCGTACGTCAGGCTTCACAAGTTGAATAGCTTCTGCAGAGTTTATATCTAGGGTCGTCAGCAGCTCCTCCAATTTGTTACACAAAGTTTGTTTGAGGGAGTCACTTAGATTTTCCTTTTTAAACTCTTCTTCCAGTTTGAACATTTCTCTATAAAATGACGTGAATTTTTGATCTAGTTTGACAAGTCGGATCGCGTCTTTACAATTAATGACTTCAGTGCGACACTCTTCAAATTTTTTCAGTTGTGGTACCTTCTCGACGAGCCATTGCAGTACGTTTTTCCTTTCGCCCAACTTTTGCTCAGTGTCGGCGTCGAAGCTGTCCAAATATTTCGGCTTCAGTAATTTCCTCTGTTGCTGTCTGTTTTCTTCCAGTTCATCATATGTCTCAAAGAACCATCGATATACTCTTTCAGCTGTCACTGATTTATTCTCGGCTAGTTGCGCTTTTACATCAGCGTCATGCCGGTCAAACGTCTTCAGCAATTCGGTTTGCTTCTTTTCTAGCTTCTTGAGTTGGCCTGACATCTTATAGTCAGTCGTTTTCCAATGTCTATCGGGGCTCTTTCCAGCCATCGTAAGGATTTTGTTCTGGTCCATCAAACTGAATCGATTCGTCTCTGTTCGCGTCTTTGTTGTCTGGATCACTGTTATCCAGATTACTGCTCTCCGGGTCACTGTTGTCCGGGTATCTGTTCGGGTTGTCGTTGTGGTCCGGGTCGGCGGACCAAATGTTGCGGCTGCTCAAGAATCTCAGCGGAACCCAATCTTCACGGCCTGGTTCTCGAGTTTTACGCCGGCCTGGTTCTTCACTCGGTTGCAATCGAATAACACTCGCGAAGTAACTATTAGTCGCTCAGTTGTAATAAAGGACTGTAACTTTAATTTTTTCTGATTGAAGTTAAGAAAATCCTTAGTGATAATCAATGTCCAATCTCGTGCTGAAGGTTGTAAGGCTCCAGCCCAAAGCTAGTACTGTTGCTAACTTTGTGTTAAGAAAGCTCAACTAACTTATAACGCACGAGATCTTAAGATCTAGCAAAACTTAGAATAAAGACTAAAGTTGATGAAGAATCAAATTGTAATCAATCTGAGAGCCAACTGCTCTTGGTAACAGTTTCCGATGGTTCTAAATACAATATGGTTCAAACAATTGGGTTAAAGTAAATAATCCGCTAAATATCATTTATAACATCACTGATTGGTTAATCGAGTAAAGTGATTTATGTCAATGTTTACATAGTAAATTTCAAATTACCGCACTATTTGCTTTTGTTGACATAAGCACTGATGGTACGTACGTAACACTAGATGCCTCAAATGTATGATAAATGACCTTTAATAAACACCTAAGGGATCATAGAATCAACAATTCAAGAAATTTAACAATAAATGAAAAAATATCCAAAAATGCACTTTTTGCATCATATAAATGCTAATAGCCACACTTGTAGGTATGATGCAATAATGTTCATTGGGTCCATGGATAGCTTAGGGGTTACCCTAACCGTGTGCTTAAGCCTTGGGTTGCTCAGTTTTCCCTTCCCAAAATGGGGGGGGTGGACAAATTTTCAGTCCCAACTTTTAAAATTTTTCAGTTTTGACCTTTTTTGAATTTTGGCAAAATTTTAAGTTTTTGAGTTTTGATTTCATTTTGGTTGGTCTGATGGCTCATGTTTCTGTTCTTTAGTGGCGCCAACATCGCTGGCCCTGTTTTCGTTCTCGGAAACGCCATCATAGAAGACTGGCGCCAATTTCACTACCGGCCTGTTGAATTCGCCATGTGCCATCTTGAGTCTCGCTAATCGTACGACGCCATCGCGGCCTTTAAAGACTTAGATGACTCGTCCCATCTTTTACTCACATCTTCTCACTGACTCGTCTACCATCCAAACAAGTTCTCCTTCTTTCAGGTTTCTCATATGTTCCTTTGACCACTTTGACCTCTGGTTCCATTGTGGAAGATATTCACGGGTCCATCTCTTGTTTCTGTTCTTTAGTGCTGCCAACATTGTGCGTTATCCAATCAAGGTTTTGCACCAAATCAGTTACTCAAATTCAATATGTCTTGTATTTGACAAAGTTTTTGATATCTTTATTTGTTGCAGCTTTTACTTCTCTCAAGTAAATATATATATTGCTTCATGATTTGTTTATCTCAAATTCGTTTTCAATTATAATCCAAACTTATTTCTTGAAATCATTTGTTCACTCGGAACTTGTTTTTAACCAAATTTATTTAGACAGGCAACCTCGTTACAAACGTATACTATTTATCAGAGTATTGGAAACGCAAAACCATTGCAAAACATTACTTAATATTGCCAAGACATTCAATTTTGGCGATACATAAGCATCGAAATTGCGAATCAAGTAAAAAACCACAAAATTGATTAGGAGTGCATTCTCAACAATTACAAAACAATTCGTTGTTTCGGAAATTGAGAGACAATTGAGCAACTTTTTTTATTATTTGCTTTAAGCACAAATATAAACATTCATGACGGCCGCGTGTTCCTCCTTTTAATGAGATCATTTGTATCATTTGCAATTCTGAGAAATAATTTTTTAGTTTCAAGTTCAAGTTGATATTTATGCGAAACATTTTACTGAAAATGCGTTTTGTTGCTTATTTTTGGAAGCTACTCAGCTACTCTATTGTAAATTGGGACAACTTCTGCTATTTTCACTTAATTTTTTGTTACTTATGGGTGACAAATTTTGAGTAATCGCGCTTGCAGAATTTATTTGCAGGATTATTCTCAGCTCCTATCAAAATGCGTCTACTTTTTCGCTTGATTTCGGCGTTTGACGATAGGTAGGTAATCAGACTCTTCTCATCAATTTGTTGAAGCAAAGGACACCAATACGACGCAAATTGTACATTTTGCAATTTTCAAGCTTTTGGGCTGGTGTGAATTGATATCTTTACCATGCACAAACGTGAACGTCCATGAGGAACTTCACAATACGCTCAGATACGGTATTGTTTTTGAGTAATTAATTGTTCGCAGAATTGCTCATTTAGACCGAGTAAATTTTGCTAGAAATTTTTATTGGAATTTTTTTCCTAATTATTTCAGACATAATTCAAGGCTTATTTGTTCCTTTGAGTTGTAATATGGACAGTTGCAGTACCAAGTATTGTCTTCTCATTCCGAATTTAGTAATTTGAGAGATTTTTCTACTTTTTCGTTCAATACGGTCATCTTCACATGTTGTAATCCATTTAACGAAATAGGCGGCGTGAGCGTAGTAAGACCGTTCTCAATCAAGCAAATTATTTAATTGTAAAAAAATAGAAGCAAATTAAGAACACACGACAAATTCAACGTAATTCAAACACCATCTATCGGCCACAGATCAATTGATTCAGTTGAACAATTGATTAAAACAATAAAAATACGTATGGTTTGCATGACATTGTCAAGCAAACTGGCAATTATCCCGGGTTGTGGTGTCGACGCTAAAAATCACAAAAATGTAGGATTTGCAACGAATGCGGTGAAAAATTTTAAGAATTGCAATTTTTAGCGTTGAATGCGGTGGAGGCTGTGAAAAAAAAACAGAAATTAAAAATAAGAATAGCAAATCTTACAAAAAGTCACCGCTAAAATGTACGGTATTTTTTATTGCGGTAAGATTGGCGGTTTTTAGAGGTGAAGTTTTCATTTTACCTCCTCCGAATTCTTACAGCTTTCAATTTTACCGCTTAGGCGGTAAAATAATGACATTTTGCCGCTATAAATTGCAAATCTTACACAATTTTAACTCATTCAATTTTTATAACCTTTATTAAATCTGATTTAAGTTCACAAGAAATATCATTGAAATATTTGACAGATGGCGTAGTGGAATAAGAAGCTGCTGAAATGCATAAAATGAGTCAATTTTTTAGCATGATTTTGACGGTGGGCGATAAGTAGATCACAAATTTCTCATCATTTTTTTTGAAGCAAGGAAAACCCCTATGATGCAAATCGTACATTTTGCAATTTTGAGAATTATTTGAAACTGCTTATTTAGACCAATTTTTGCGTAGACATTTTTAGTGCAAAAAGTTTTCTAAGTTCTTTTCTAAAACGGTCATCTTGACATGTTGCAATTTATCAAGCGAGGTAGACAGTGTGAGCGTGGTAATGCCAGTCTCAATCAAGCAAATCATTTAAATGCTAAAATAATTAAAAAATAAGTAGACACAACAATTTGAACGTAATTCGCTCATCAGCTGTCGGCCAAAGATCAGTTGGCTTAATTGAACAACTGATACAAACAATCAAAATACGTATGGTTTGCACGGACTCGTCAAACAAATTGGCAAGTATCTGGGGTCGATGTGTCAAAGCTAAAAACTGTTAAAAACAGTTTAAAAAAGTTAAATTTGGGGTGAACGCGGTGAAAAGTTGTAAGAATTGAGATGCTAAGAACTCAATGCTAAGAACTGCAAATCGTCACTCAATGCTAAGAATTGCAAATCGTATAAAATTTAACCGCTAAAAACTACTGTAACAATTTGCGTTGAAATTTTGTAAGATTTGCACATTTTAGCAATGAAATTTTTATTTTTCGCGGCTCCTCATGGTTGAATTACATTTTTGTCACCTGTTAAGCGGTGAAAATAAAAATTAACCGCTAAAAAATTTAAATCTTAGATGCAAATCATTTGTTTTTTTTATAACGTTTATTGAACCTGATTGAAATTCACATGAAACATCAATAATTTAAGTGACAGATGGAGTAGTGGAATAAGAAGTTGTTGAATTGTAGGAGGTGAGAAGCACAAATTTGTGTACGGCTTTTTCCTTTTAGTAAGAAATCAGGTGAATTCGCAGAAAATAAAAGTTTTACCGCTAAAAACCGCAAATCTTACAAATATTCACCGCTTTCACTGCACTCATTGCAGCATATGCGGGCGCTTTGCGGTGAAATCTATTTATTTTCACCGCTTCTCACTGCTATTCTAATATTTTTTTCGGAAAGTCCTCGATCCGGGATGGATTCAAAGTATGACTGAGGCATCACGACAAAAACAGCTGAGTGTCTTTCCTAAACACGACAAGCTCTTATGCCGATGTCACGAAAGTGCAACTTCTTTTTTTCGCAGAAAAGACAAGGCCATTAAGCTTTTGATTTCTGCGACTGTGGGAAGATTTCTTAAATGAGTTTTCGTCGAAGAACCACCAAGAGGTTAATGAGTAGACGCTGCAAATGAACAAATTTACTAACAAATCTCAAGCGTCGCCAATCACAGAAACTGTCTGCGCCTAATTCGACAATCGGTTTCCTACTCTCCTACTCTCCTCCAGATCCAGAATTACCTCTATCCCAATTATCCTCTGATTAGACCCATGTCCAACGCGCGCATTTTGTTTCCAGACCACAATTACAGGGTCTGGGATTTGGTTCGAGCGCACACTAGTATAATCAGAGGTCACTTCGATCTGGGGATGCTCTAATCAGAGGCCACTTCTGGATGGTTATAGTCAGATCAGAGGTCATTTCCGTCTGGGCTGGTCTGCTCAAATGCTGATTCAAGCGCGCATAAGTGTAATCAGAGAAGAATTCGAGCGCAATTGGGTGTGATCAGAAACCATTTTGTCCTTAGTTGAATAGATTACTCATAACACTAGTCTCTCTGTTTCGAGCAAACGTTCGTCTGATCAGTGGTGGATTCGAGTAATTTATCTTCTCAAGTATTTTCGATATTTTTACAGCTGTTGGCTCTGCCAAGATTCAACAAAACAGCAGCATTCTGATCAGAGACTCATCGAGAGTCTTATGGGCTAATCAGAAACAAGGGGTCCAGTTGATAGCTAAGGTCGGTCCACTTTTGATTAGCTTTAGAGTAACTGTAGATCTATACGTTATTATGCCAAGCTGTCTGTGTTCATCTATTCTGCCAAATACATGAACAATAATTGTATACTCAGGCTTTTTTTCGGGCACTTGGTCTTTCTTTTCATTAGCATTACTTTTGAAATTGGATTGCCTTTAATTGAATATGTTACAGAAAACATTAATTTTCATGAAATGAATATATAACAATATTGACAGACTTTTTGATGTCCAAAATTAATTCCCTGATCAGACTATTTTGAACCTATTTTATTCTGATCAGAGGCAACTTCAAGTGGACTTTTTTTCCGATCATATGCAATTTCGAGCTCACTTCAGTGCTATCAGAGGTGGATTCATGCGCAAATTAATTTGATCAGAGACGATTTCGAGCGAACATTGGTCTGATCAGAGACCATTTGGAGCGCATTTTTTGCGTCATTTTTTTGTATTTTTTACTGAGAGATGTTGGTTCTGCCGAGGGCAACAAAAAAGCAGCATACTTATCAGAGACGCATCTGGAGTCTGATTACTCTGATCAGAACCAAAGGTGTCCAGTTGATAGCTAATGCGGTCCCTCTAATGGGAATTTTTGATTAACTGTAGACCACGACATTTTTTTCTGAGTTCATCCATCGGGTCAGAGTTTTGCACTAAAGGTATACTAAATGAAATTTTCTCATCAGTTGGTTTTCAGTTTTGTAAGCGATACTTTTAGAATAGGATTTTTCTTAGATTAATTAAAAACAGCATTCACCAATTTTTAATAAACGAAAATTTTATAGCAAAATTGAAAAAATATGGTCATAGTGAATCAACCTTCACTGATCAGACTATTGTGAGCGCTTTGAGTCTGATTAGAGACAATTTTGAGAGCACAATGGTCTGACTAGGAATGACTTTTGTGCTCACAGTAGTCTTATAAGAAACAAATTTTGAGCAGAGTGGGTTTGGTCTCGGCCATGGTGGCAAAATCTTTTAGAGAATTGTCTCGTTTCGGTTTGATCAGAGGTCAAATCTGTATGGCGAGGTCTGATCAGAGACAGTTTCGACCCCACTCCGAGTGTACACGGTGATTCGAGATGACTTCAGTCTGATCAGTGCAGACTTTGATCTGGGAGTGTCTGATCAGATGTCACTTCTGGATGTCACCTTAAATTGGGAAAAAATGTCTGAGAGCAGTGGAAACGCAACATCATTGGAAAAAACTGCTTAATATTGCCAAGGCGTAATCGTTTTCGCGATGCATTAGCATCGCAATCGCGAATCAAGTAAAAAACCAAACAATTGGTTTAGGAGTGTATCCTCAAAAAAATACAAAACAATTCGTAGTTTTGGAAATTGAGAGTCAATTTTGTGTGAGCAACTTCGTTATAATAATTGTTTTAAGCGCACACATAAACATGCTGACAACCGCGTGTTCTCTTTTTAATGAGATCTTTTTTACAATTTGCATTTCTGAGAAATATTTTTTTTTTAGTTTTATGTTCAAGTTGATATTCTTGTCAAACACTTTATTCAATACTTTGCTGCTTTGCAAATAATCAAATTTTTAGGTATCGAAAGCTATTCTATTGAAAATTTCGACTGGGAGTGTCTGATCTTTGATCTGGGAGTGTCTGATCAGATGTCACTTCTGGATGTCACCTTAAATTGGGAAAAAATGTCTGAGAGCAGTGGAAACGCAACATCATTGGAAAAAACTGCTTAATATTGCCAAGGCGTAATCGTTTTCGCGATGCATTAGCATCGCAATCGCGAATCAAGTAAAAAACCAAACAATTGGTTTAGGAGTGTATCCTCAAAAAAATACAAAACAATTCGTAGTTTTGGAAATTGAGAGTCAATTTTGTGTGAGCAACTTCGTTATATTAATTGTTTTAAGCGCACACATAAACATGCTGACAACCGCGTGTTCTCTTTTTAATGAGATCTTTTTTACAATTTGCATTTCTGAGAAATATTTTTTTTTAGTTTTATGTTCAAGTTGATATTCTTGTCAAACACTTTATTCAATACTTTGCTGCTTTGCAAATAATCAAATTTTTAGGTATCGAAAGCTATTCTATTGAAAATTTCGACAACTTTTGGTTTTTCCACGCAATTTTTTTTACTTATGGTGACAAGTTTTCATTAATCGCGCAAGTAAAAGTTCTTTGCAGGATTATTCTGAGCTCTATCAAAAAGTGTTTTTTGCCGCGTCATTTGGGCTCTTGGCACTATGTATATCTAGGGTTTGATAATAGGTTACTGCATAGTTTTTAGTGGCAATTGAATGGTTTCAAACATTTAAAAATCACAAATTTTAGCGGTTTTTTTTCCAAATTTCACATTTTTGTTGATATTTTTGTCGTTTCTGAATTTTTATTTAAAATTTTTGCAATCTTTTAAAATATTTAATGTCCTTTTTTCAAGTTATAAGAATTGCAGTTCTCAAATAATTTTGAAAATTTCTGTCATTTTTTTAGCTTTCTCCAACCTCAAGAGCAAAGGATCCTCCTCTAGTGTTTAAAAAAAGGTTTCTGCATACTTTCTAGTGGCAATGGAATGGTTTTAAGCATTTTAATATCACGAAGTTTACCATTTTATTTACAAATTCTGCAATTTTTTTGACATCTGTCATTATTAAAATTTTTTTCAGGTTTTGTTGCAATTTCTTTAAATATTCATTGTCATTTTTAAAGTTTTTCCATACCCAGGGAATAGAAAACTTCCCTAAGGGTTCGATAATAAGTTACTGAAAAGTTTTCATTGGCCATTGAATATTTTTCATTTTTTTACTATCACAAATTTTAGCAATTTTGTTAATAAGAAGTGCAGTTTTCAATTAGTTCGAAAAATTTTCTCATTGCTTTAGGTTTTTCCAGCTTCAAGAGCAAAGGAGCCTCCTGTAGAGTTTGATAAGAATTACTGCATAGTTTTCAGAGGTAATGGAAAATTTTGCAATATTTTAACCTCAAAAATTTAGGCATTTTTGACCAAAAAATTTGCAATTTCAAGTTTCTGGAATGTTTTGGAATTTCTTTATTTTTTCCGGGGACAGGGACCTCCTGCAACGCGTAATTACAAGATACTGCATAGTTTCTAGAGTTAATGGAATTGTTTTCAAGATTTTAAACACTTGAGTTTTTTCAAATTTTCTGATAAATTTTTTAATCCAAGTTTATGGATCTTTATGAACAATGAAACTTTTTAATGCTTGAAATAGGGATACCGTAAAATCGCTTGAGACATTTTGTTAAAATTTGCTATTGTTAAAACTTTTAAGTCTCGCAGATGGGTTACAAGACAGAACCTCCTAGACAAAAAATGGTTTTGAACTTTTTTTCACATTGCGAAATCTGACAACTTTCTCTTGAATTTTATTTTTCTAACTTTTTTATGGCTTATTTACTAACAAGGCTAAAAAAAAGTAGAAGTTGCAAATCGATTGTCACCATGAAATAATTTCACAGCTTTTTTTCCTTCGGTTGGTTGGGTTTTTTTCCTTTTCTGTCTTGTTCACTTTTTATCTCACTCACATAAGATCTCTCTTTCTCTTTCATTAACGATGAATAATCAATGAACAATGAAACTTTTTAATGCTTGAAATACGGATAATTTAAAGTCGCTGGAGACATTTTGTTAAAATTTGCTATTGTTAAAACTTTTAAGTCTTTTAGATGGGCAAAACGACAGAACCTTCTAGACAAAGAATGGTTTTGAACTTTTTTTTCACATTGCGAAATCTGACAACTTTCTCCTGAAATTTGCCTCTCTAAGTTTTCTCTTGCTTATCTACTAACAAGGCTAGAAAAGTAGAAGTTGCAAGTCGATTGTCACCATGAAATAATTTCACAGCTCTTTTTTCCTTCGGTTGGTTGGGTTTTTTCCTTCTCTGTCTTGTTCACTTTTTATCTCACTCACATAAGATCTCTCTTTCTCTTTCATTAACAATGAATAATCAAGGAACAATGAAACTTTTTAATGCTTGAAATAGGGATACTGTAAAGTCCTTTGAGACATTTTGTTACAATTCGCTATTGTTAAAACTTATAAGTCTTGCAGATGGGTCAAAGGACAGAACCTCCTAGACAAAAAGTGTTGTTGAACTTTTTTTTCACATTGCGAAATCTGACAACTTTCTCCTGAATTTTGCCTTTCTAATTTTTTTATGGCTTATTCACTAACAATGCTAGAAAAAGTAGAGGTTGCAAGTCGATTGTCACCATGAGATAATTTCACAGCTCTTTTTTCCTTCGGTTGGTTGGGTTTGTTCCTTCTCTGTCTTGTTCACTTTTTTATCTCACTCACATAAGCTCTTTCTCTTTCATTAACGATGAATAATCAATAAACAATGAAACTTTTTAATGCTTGAAATAGGGATACTGTAAAGTCGCTTGAGACCTTTTGTTAAAATTTGCTGTTGTTAAAAGTTTTAAGTCTCGCAGATGGGTTTGTTCTTTCTCTGTCTTGTTCACTTTTTATCTCACTCTCTCTTTCATTAAATCTTTTGTTAATTCCGCTCATCAGCTACTGTTTTGTGGCATGATGTCATCATTTTCTACGCTCATTAACGCTGGATTATATCAGAAACGCTTTATCGTGATTGACTTACCACCAATTATACTAGATCTGTTAGCTTTTTCTGATACGTTTTTTTTGCTTTACCAATTTTTCGTCTGGCCCATTATACTTTTCGTCCTCAAAAATGGGATCAAGAAGTAGCGCCTAGTGGTTATTTAGTTCTCTTACTGCTTTTCAGCTTACTTGTTTCCAGTTTGCGATTCAGAGAAACTTTTTTGGACACTAAAAATTATGGTGTGAAGGGAGGTTCATAGAATTTGATCCCCCACATCATCCCCCCATTCCCCACTCCTGCGCATTGTTCTGGCCGTAAGGGCCCCAAACGTTACCACTCCCAAGAATGTCCCCCCACTGTTGCCCCCCCATGCGCTCACCTCACTCTCCTTCACTTAAACTAAAGCTAGCCTCACTAAACCGTGGCTAGCTACTTACGGAGCCACCCGCCCGCTATTCATTCGAGAGAAATCCGCCCGACGTTACTCGGTTATGATTTCTGTCGTAGTTATCGCACAGAACTGCAATTTGCATGTAAATTTAGCGGAATACCGCCGCTTATAACCGTTTTTAACTGGTACCCGAGTTCTATTTGTATCATAACAATAATCTATTTTTAGTAGTAATGTGTGACTGCCTAACCACAGCTTGCTTGTGGTTTAGTGACCTTTCAGGCAATTCTCAGTTGTTTTTGGCAGTTCTCAGTTGTTCTAATCGGATACGTGCAATTTGTGGCAGCGTTGTTCTTCTGCTATCTTTGGTGGACGTGCACCTAGTTGCTCGCTGCCTTTGTTTTAATGAATATGGACCGTATGTTGGTGGATGATTTTGAGCGCAATTTTGTTTTATTTTCGATTTAGTTGCTTTTATTCGTTGTATGTTCTATCACGCGGTCCCTAAAAGTATCATTAGGTGTCAGTCTCATTGGAGAACAAGGGTTGAAAAAGTAATTTTATGATCAGCACGGTGGCTCTGATATATGCCGGCTAGAAATTGCTCCACTAACAGTTCTGTGTGAGCTTTAACAGGCAGCATTTCGCCACCATTGTGTAAGTAATTGATGTCAAAGATTTATAAACAGCCAGAAATTCTGCGAAGAGCAATGTTTTGTTGTGTTTGCAGGTTGTTCCAGTTTTGAAGCACCGCAGTTCATGACGCTCCGACCGATAGCTAAGTCACTAGGAGTGTCTCTTTTGTTGTTGTTGTAAAGTCTTTACATCAAAGCTGAGGGGAATTTATCCCATTCAATGAGTTTAGAAAAGGGTCCACTTTTCTCTGCAGTTTTGACGGTCGCATGCGAGCTGACAGGTGCAGATGTTGTTTTTGTTGAGTTTCGTCACCACGAACTTCCAGAGGAGCTGTACAATTCGTTTCTTGAGTCCAGTCGATGAGTTGAACTGAATCAAGTGGTTCACTTTGTTCGCCAGTCAAGATGTGCAAAAGGCGAACTCTTTTAGCATCTTTTTCTCTTAGTTCTTGGCAATTTGAACAGTTTATTCGATTGTGATGGCAAATCCTGTGTTTGTAGTGGCCCGATAATGTTTTGTGGATCGTTTGAGAGCTGTGAAAGTAGCAAAAATTATATCAACTGTATGTACATCGGTAATGAACTTGTATTCAGCATTCTGATCTGTTGAATGTATCAGCCAGTTCCTTAGAATTTTTGTAATATATTTTTTCAAAGAAGACTGTCTAGAAAAAATCATTAGGAGCACCAGTCAATCCGGTCAAACAAAAGAACCTGTCATCAAAAAAACCGGGGCAAAGTTAACACTTCAAAAGGATGAATTCAACAACAGAGAAAGAACTCAACGATAAAAATGACCTATTGAGTGAGAGGAGAAAAGCCAAAAAATCACTTGCGCTACAAACATCAGCTGGAAACACTGCTTCAGAAAAATATTGCACTTAAAAAATCTCGTCAAATTTGGTTTTTTCGGTAAAAGTACTAAATATATAAGCAGCATTAGATATTTGGATTGCAAGGAGATTCTCTGTTTCAAAAAACTGCCAGCTCTGGGCTCATTATTCATGATACAGAGGAATTTTTACAGGTCTTTCAATTTCATCTATGTAGACGTTCTCTTAGATCCTTGAACTTCAAAGGCTAAAGGCTTCTCTCCTCGGCTTCCGCTGCAGCAATTCAAGGCTTACCAACCAAGCAGGCGGACACACGACTGGGAGCCAAAAAATCCACCACAGTTACATCTCACAAATGTTGTTTTTCTTGTTTCTAGGGTACAAGAGTCATACCATCAAGTCTTTTGTCAGTTCTGTAGGGATAGGCTGATTCCAAGACAAAGGGAACACGAACAGAGAATATAGTTTGTTTGAACAGATGGTTCAAATTAGCGTGACGTGAGAATCGCCCGGCACTCCTTACATAAAAAAACCCATGCAAACCCGAGGTTTCCACCTTTTTTATCACAAACACATCAGCGAGGCTCAGAAGTTATGCACCCAAGCAAAACCCTACACAAATTCTCGACTGCTGAGATGACAACTTATGATTCGGTTTTTTGCATGTTTTACATTAAGCCAATGTGACGCAAAGTTATCTTGATAGGCGTTTAACCACTTCACTCCGTCCTAACCTAATTTGAACGACAAATCGTTAAGAACCTTTTGATACATTAACTTACACCAATTCTTCTAATGTTCGTTGTCTGGTGCTTTAAGGGTTCCTGTTACTGCATACCATTCTTCCAGAACACTATTGAACTCTTTGTCTTCGAACTTTTCTTCAAAGTGCTGTTCCAGTGCTTCACAGCACCTACTGCTTAAACTAAAAAGCGGAGAGAGCAAGAAGTTGTTGCGCAGAAGAAACACCTAAACCATTTTGTGAGGACGGAAAAACTGAAAAGGTGAACAGAGTATCAGTGAAACACACATTTGTTTCTTTGTATAAAGTTTTTTTCAAAATACCATCATATTGTTTTGGTAAGTTTTTTTCAGCAAAACAGGTACTTGTTCTGAAAAAACGACAATTTGGCAGTCAAAAACAATTTTGCAGAGGATAACAACAATAATATGCAACTACATGCCCAACAGTGTTTGATAAATTATCAATTCGTTCGTTTTTAGTACATAAAATTTAGCGCTTAACTGCATTTTAAGCTGCAGCGGCTACAATAACTAGCTGATTTCTAAATGCCAATTTATATCCGGACACACTTTTTGAAACTTTTGCAGAATTGTTTTACGCTGTCTGACATTACGGTTTCCAAGAAACAAAGCTCTCGTTTAGAAAAAATTACACTCAAACCAAAATTTTTTAGAGCCCGTAACCCGCTTAAAATCTTTCAGCACAATTTTGTAATCATCAGCTAAACTTCCGTCATCATAGTTCAATTCAATAAATTTTGACTGCATTTCATTAACAAGTACTTGAATTGTCTTTGCAAAAACGAGAAGGACCTCAGGAACCCCCTGCTGCGTCCCCTCTCCAGATTACTGTTTCGCCGTAAACCAGAAAACTAGTCTTTCTGTAGATCAAAAAACAAAAGAGTTCACGTTGGGTCTTATAGCATGCAAATGTTTTAACATAGTCTCGTGGTTCAGGGAATTAAATGCAATCTTTAAAACCAACTTGGGCAAAACATATGTTTTGGGAGACGGCTTTTCAAGAACGTTTCGGAATGCGCCTTTGCTAGTGTCACATCCAACTTGGGTTTTTTAAAGGTATTTAAAAAGTAGACCACCATCTTTTCAACTAACGCCGTAGACCACCATCTTTTCAACTAACGCAATTAGTTCAGCTCCAAAGAAAAAGGGTTTAAAAATTTCTGGGACTTTGTTCATTGCAATTACATTTACCAGTTTTGATAGAATTTTCAAAACCTTGAGCCCAGCGCTTCCATTATACTTACAAACAAATGCGAATCATTCCAAATGCGAGAAGCTGGGCCATTGGGGCCAGCACCAGATCCATTAGGGAATGATTTTATACTTTAAAAACGTCTTACTCACTGACTATGAAAGTGTTTTTATTTTCAAGGTGAGGAACATTGATGGAAAAGCGCTTCAGATGTTTCGAAAGCCATTTCTCGAGTTTTTCAGTATTACAAGGTGCAAAAGAAATGTCAGAGCTAGCTAAACGTATTCCCGCGTTTACAATGCATTCATCGAAATTAGTTGAAATAAGTTTATTAAGCTTTTCAAAGCCCGAGTCGCTTTTACCTTGGAGTCCTTGTATCAACAGTCGGCAAGATCAAATTTTTTCATCGTACTTTTTGGCTGATTACAGATACTATATTTTTGCTACCCTAATGTTTGGCTCGACACAAAAAAGTCAGAATGGCAATTAAAAAAAATCAGCCAACTATGACACAGCCTCAGTTCTCTGATTATATCATCAATTTTTTGGTGAAGCTGTTAGCCACATGAGCTTGTAAGACTTTAGGAACTCTTTTCAAAGACCGAACTTTCAAGGCTTTCATCACACTTTCAAGGATGAGCTCATTAGAACAAGCATGATCGTCTATTAACGGAGTATTGGAACATTTTACACACTGGTAGTTTCTCAATTTAACACAGATTTAAACTATCGCAAACACCATCTCACCAAGTTTTACAGAAATTACAATGAATCCAGTTTAAAAGTCCAAATGAATTAGCAGTTTTTGGCGTGGCGCAAAACGTTGTCTCTTTTTAGCATCACTAATAAGTAAATTATTGGTAACGAAAAAAACGAGCATGCCCGAGTCAAAAGGCCCCTACAAAAGTTTAACTACAAAAAAAGCCATCGTTGAACCGACTGTAAAAAGTGATAAACAAGACTTAAAAACACACAACATACGATAAAAAGGAACAGTCTCACCGGTTTCCACCCGATGGAAGAAGCTTCAGCCCAACAGCCACAGAGGGTTCCGACGATATTGATCGGGACAACAGAAAGGCTCAAGTGTAAAAAGAGCAAGATCAATATGATCATTCATGATCTCTGCAACTATCCCCAGGTCCTTTTCACTTTTTTTCGAAACTTTTCCAAGATAGAAACGTTTGACTTTGGCAAATATATTCGTTGGATGCCATAAAAGAGAATTGGCAGTATCAGTGATTTGTAGAGGCAAGCACTATTTTGTTTTCAGCACTATTCAGCACTACACAGAAGAGATTGAAGCAGTGATCATCAACATGGAGCGTGATTTCTTGTAATTTTGTAATTTGTCTTTGGTACTCTTTACATGTTCTCCAATTTTTGGGCATGGTTTAGAAGGTGACAAAAAGTACTTTCACTATGAACTTTACCGGTATTGATAAAGATTTCAAAAAGCATTGTCAATTGCAAGCCTTTTTGCGAACGTTTTCGAAGTCAGTTCATTGTCAGG